>NC_137462.1:95377127-95723034 GCF_964235325.1 Thermobia domestica | reverse complement strand
CCTTCCTCCATACATTAGGTAAGTTAAAGCATTATGCTTGTTTATTTAAGTTCAGCATACATTATATTAGCAGATTCTATATATTTAGATTAGTGACAATCTCCATTATCATGATACATAAGAATGCTATAAATTGGTTAGTAGAGCAAAAGAACAAACATATTCTCTCCGAAATATATTTTATTTTTTCCACCCTTTCCCATCACTCACCCCATGCCGATAAGCTGCACTTAGACATGGGCGGCATCTAGAGAGTTATTATTCATTTTAGCTATCCCGGAAGCTATAGGCTTGACACTAATATCGACCGTTTTGAATTACTCTTACAAGACACACTTTTTGAACTCCCCTAAAGGTGATTTATACCAACAGCATTTATTTTTGTAGATTGTAAGTCACATTTGTATGTCAACGTGTTTTTATAAATCGGTTTACCTATCAAGTTTTATCTTAGTGATATAGAGAATTCGTGAGATACTTTACTTTTTACTTAGGTTTTAAACTACAACTTCCTCTTTGAAACCCCGTTTTCCACTTTGAATACGAACCAAAAAGTTCTATCGGCGTATAAACTACAATGTAATCCGAGCTAGATTCCTTCAATAAAATTGTTTTGACGTATGCCAAATTAACGGTGTACATTTCCATACCGGACAAACAAACACCCATATTCTGTATAAAATATTTTTGTGTTATTTCTTCCTATATATAAATTCACAACATTAATGTGGCACAATTCAAAATGATTTTACCTTGGAGACCATAATTCTAAGATACTGTAGGATCATAGAACTTTATGGTTCGTATCCTAATGAGGGGAAAATGTGATTTAAAATTGAAGAGATCAAGGATAGAGCATTCTACGAATTTCTCATGTTAGGAAGATGAAAATCGATGCGTAACCTGATTTCTAAAACACGTTGACATACACATATTACTCACTATATCAAAAGACACATTGTGAAGATAAGGCATTTCTAGAGGGATTTAAAGGGATGAAATGTAAAAATAACTGAAAACGTCCTGTAATAGTGTTGAATCCAAAGTTTTCGTAGGGACTGAAAACTCCCGATACCATCTAAGTCCAAGTTTATCCCCATCGGAATGGAGTGGTGAAGGGTAGACGAGTGAGAAATGAGACGGTCAGGGACAACGCCGAAGGCGTTTCTTGTGCTTATTCTAATAATACTAACATTAAGAATATTCTGAACTTCATTACTAGTCTGACACTGCCAATACGAAGGTACGTGCGTTATTGCTCCATCATTTATAAAACCTTGAACATGAAATGTTCCCAACAGTTGCATTGTAACCTTATATGTTGGTAGCATATCCATTCCTAAGTGACTCGCAATATTTAAAGAAAATGACATGCCAAGGCACAGGCTAAAACAAGTAAAGAGATGTTTCCATATAAACAACTCCAAGGGCATGGAACACAGTGACTGAGATAATGACATACAATCATTATCTGCCTTTAAACAGAGCTTGAAACATTACGTCAAATGTCAGATATTCCTGACCAAGCGATTATTCTGTAGCACTCATTATAAGTACAATTTGATGTGAGACTATAAAGCGTACGTACTGCTTTTTTCTTTCATCTATGTAATGAATCTTGTATTTCTTTCACTTGAAATCCAGTTTAAAATGTTACCTTAACTAGTTTTTCTTGCTTTGTTACTTTTTAAATTATACTTTTGTTTACACTTTTTTGCTAACTGTTATTTTTAATGTGATTATTTGATCTTTTCGTTACTTCCAACTTAAGAAATCAAATTTCTAATAACGTTAATTGTTTTACATAATATTATATTTTGTTGCGAATTTCACTTATTAATAATATTTGTTTTATATTTCCAAAATTTTGTTTATGTTAATTAGTTACCCATGTCGTGATTTAACTACATTCTATGTAGGCGTAGTGATACTAATGATCAAGTTTGTTACCCATCGAAATGCAAATAATTACGGAAATTATTCTAAATTTTGTGAATTTACACTTGGTTTGCATTCTCGTATTCCAAATATTTGATTCCGTTAATTGTAATAATTAATTTCAAAGTTATTTACCAAGAAAGTTCGATTATTATTGAAATAGATAGTTTATATTCATAATCTTGTACATGTTTACATTCTTATATTTTTAAATGTAACTTTACCGTCGAAACGAGTGTGTGAACTGCTGGTTAACTCATCGTCTAGGATTAAGACTTGGTACTTGATGGTGTTTTTAAATGGAGTCAGTTGTATGAAATTTGTGTTCCTATAAATATTGTACTATTTTTACAGAAGTAAGGAATGTTAGACATCTGGAATTTGATTATCAAAGTTAGCATGAAGTGTTGAACTGGAATTGTGGAAGAAATTTAACTAAATAAAACAATTGTAAGAATATCTCAAGTGCAAAAATACTTATAATTCTTGTGAGTACATAGTCTAGGTTTTCATCAGTGAGATAGCTCGTTTCATCTGTTTCCTGATCAGTGAATCTTGGTCAATTCTGTAAGCTGAAACGTTATATTGGTTAAAAGTTTTTTGAGCACGGAAAAGGCAAAACATGATTTTGGCTAGTTTTATTTTAGTTGTTTTCTCCCACAGACTAAATTGGCTGTATTTCCAAGCATTGCACAATATTTTACTATATATCTAAATTATTAATATTTTGACAGAATGAAAGAGTTTTGGTGAATAAAGATGTAATTTTGATGTTTTCATTCAACGGCCTCAAATTTATGGTGATGACAAAATTCTTTGAGTCAGTTTCTTTTTCTGTAATAATAATATTTACTATTTCACATATCTTAAGCGCAGATACGTAAACATCAATACCGTTTAATGGATACTTTTATTTTATTTAAAATTTTTCTTTGCTGCTGTATACACCAAAAAAATCCACAAATATTTAGATTTGACATCTTCATATTTTTATTCTGCTTCAAATGCATGTTTAGTAACCAAGAGACAATGATTAGATTTTGATAACATCTGTGTTTAGTATAAGCAGAGAAATGTGAATTATAGAACATGAATAGTACATGTGATTTCAATGGATGTATAGGGTAATATTAGTGTAACGTAATGATGCATGTTATAATATGTGTCGAAAGCATGCAAGGCTATTACCATATTTTGATTTCAAATTTTTATTAACATTGCATGTACAGAAAATAACAATTTTATATTTCATAAACTAATTGCAAAACTTTTGAAAAACCAATTATAGTAACAACTATTAACATATTTGTAATAGTCCATTATTAATCCATATCAGTTGTCATTAGAAGTTCACTGTAAAGTTTACTTTTCCTTTAAAATGTGCACGTATAATTTCCTGTGAATAAAGATGAATCTACTCTCTACACAGTTTTATTTCCGTATTTAGCTAAATAATTTCCTCGCATTTTAGGAGTTAGTTCGTAGTAATGCGTCAGTGTACTTTCAATTATGAGAATTGTTTTAATTAGTAACTTTAATAAGGTTTCCGAGTGTACAAACCGAACACGGAACATATATTCTCAATTATAATTTGATAGGTTTTAGTTTTAAGCATAATTTTGGTTTAGTATTTGTGATGACATATTTTCTAACAGGAGTTAAAGTGGCGGCCCTAACGTAAATATTTAATTTAAATAAATTATTACACAATTATTATTATTATGTGCGCATTAGCCACTAAATAGTATTTTACAACACCTATTTAGCAGTTTTTAATTTTTTTCTCTTTTACTGTTTCTTTTCTTCGGTGAAGATTAGGTGTTAAAAATGCCTTGGCTAAATTTCGACCGCTTTAATGTTGGCGTTGGAATCAGAACTATTTATTTTACTAAATTATTTGGTTTTGAAAAAAGTAACCCCGAAAACTTCGCGCATATCAGTTGAACTTTAATTCAGACAAGCAACGCCGAAGGTGTTGTTCTTCATTATTTATTCTGCCCAGTTCTTTAGTTTCAAATATTGTACGTAAACATTATTGTCCTCGTATGATGCCAGGCGTATCTTCTTCTAGTGTATATATATACAAGGGTTTCAAAAGTCCCTTGACGTAGGGTAACTTTGTTATTAGCAGAGTTACATCAAACTGTAAGAGAAAAATTATCTTCAAATATGTTTTCAATCTAAAGTGAAGGAACTTTTGAGCCGTTTGGCCTGTACACCTTTTTATGTGCTCAATGTTAAATGAAAATGCAACGTTGCCATTTACCTGGAATTGCAACATAAGTGAAAAAAAGTTACTGTTTGAAATAGAGGCTTGCAATCAATACGTTAGCGTGAAAGACTGTAACTTCATTCACTTATGTTGCGGGCCCAGGTAAATGGCAACGTTGCATTTCCATTTAATATTGGGTGCATGAGTATACCGTCCAAACGGCTCGTCCGATTAAAAAAAAATCCTTCACTTTAGATTAAAAACATATTTGGATATGGTTTCCCATCTTAAAGTTCGTTGTAACTCTGATAAGAACAGGCTTACCCTATGTGAGGGGACTTTTGAGACACCCTGTAAATATATATATATATATATATATATATATATATATATATATATATATATATATATATATATATATATATATATATATATATAAGATTGAAAAAGAAATATCTCAATGCGAAATGATTATTTTCCTTGGCGATGGTTCCTAAAAAAAAAAAAAAAAAACATTTTTTCTCAAGAGTGCATTAATCTGAATAGCTGTAGAAAGTAATGACAATCATAGTTGGCACTTCAATAAATGATTTGAATGTGAATGTAGTAAATATAGATGCGAACATAGTAATAAATGCTCATTTGTGGTAATAATTATAAGAATGTAGTAATAACTATGACTACGTTTTCGTGTTGGAGCTTAGACTTAGGCACCCATATTATTTCTAGAGGTAAGGTAGTGAGAGAGTGACATGTAAAAATAACACTACTCTACAATGATTTTGCTGTTTGGAAACTATTATGCTTTTCTTAATGTTTTTGACCTGAGAAATCCAAAAATGTAGTTAGTTCTGCTCTATCACGTACAGTTTTCTTAAAATAGAGGGGAGGGGGAGAGGAAAATAACCGTATAAATGTATATTTCGGAAGAAGTACTGATTATAATTACAAATATAAAAAGATACTTTCGATGCCATAGCCTTCTGATTTTTTGAATTTGTAATAAAAGACGTGCAGTTACTTATTCTGCTAACATTGAAAAAATATGTACTGTATCTGGTAGCACTGAATGATATCACAACGCGTTACACGTCGGGAACGCAATAACAGCGCTGTGTAAACTGTGATTGCGAGAACTATAATGCAGAGGAATGGAGGCTATTCATTGATTCCAACAAGAGAAGTTTGAACGGTCTGCTTCTTCACAACAACAACCAACAACCCTCTGTATACCCATTACTCATTCTGTACATTTAAAGGAGATTTACGAAAATATGGAAATGTTTTTTAAAAAAAGTAAAATAGGAGTATCATCATTGGTTATTGTGCTGCGATCTGAAGGTGATATGTATGCTTCTTGGACAGCAGTAAGGGTACACCAAATAATCATGCCACATTTTGCGAATGGAACAGCAGAGAACGCAATAAACATTGGACTCAAATTGATTGTCAGCAAAAGCCGCAATATAGAAAGTAAAAATGTGAAAAACATCTGCCTCGAAGACCCTTCAAAAGTCATATTACCACTTTGCATATTAAACTGCGCCTAATGAAACAATTTGTCAAAGGTCTGAATAAAGATGGGCAGTGCTTCTAGTGTCTAGTGACAAAATTCCCAGAATTTTCAAGTGCTAAGTTAAAAGAAGGAACATTCATCGGTCCTCAGATCAGAAAGTCTCAGATCAGTCAGACTTAGAACATTGTATGACAAGTGTTGAAAAGGAAGCATGAAGTGCATTCAGGGACGTGTGTCATAATTTTCTCGGGAACAACAGAGACGAAAATTACACATACATCGTGTCTAATATGCTCCAGAAGTTTAAAGGATTAGGATACAAAATGAGTCTTAAGATTAATTTTCTGTATTCACATTTAAACAGCTTTCTTTCTAACTTCGGTGATTAAAGTGAAGAACATTATGAAAGATTTCACCAGGACATCAAAGCAATTGAATTCCACTATCAGGAACGTTATAGAACAACACTGTTGGCGAATTACTGTTGGAACTTTAGTACTTGAAGATTCACAAACTACTCACAAAAGGAAGTCTAGTTTTAGGAGCTTTCAAATGAAAAGGCAGAGACAAAAATGAGGTAAGTTGTTTATCAATGACCTTCAGCGACGTAAATACGATAGTTGTCGCCTGGGGCAGGAACGAGCCTTAGCGCCCCCCTGACCAACCAAACCAAAACGCTCCCCCAAATATTTGCCCAATTTGTGCCCTACGAATACGGCGCTCGGGGCACAAGCCCCGTTTGCCCCTAGTTACGCCACTGATGACCTTAATTATTTAGAATATCGATGTTCAGATTAGTTCTGACCAAAATAATGATCCTTTGTTAGAAATACATAGTCATAATGTTACTCTATATTAGCAACGTTGCTGTGTAAATTTACGCAATCATGTTTTCGATTTGTGAAAAAACCTGACGTGATGGAGGGAAAGTAATTTCATTTTCGTAATTAGCAACCTCAAATTATATAAAATCAGGTGTCAAATCAATAACAGCTTTTAAAAAGTTTCATTTTGTCGAGCAGTGAATAGTATTAGTTTAAAAACGAAAATTCGAGTCGCTATAAAGATTGACAGTAACTCTGATGATGTTTAAATCTAAGTTTTGTCGAAATATTGATAACGGGACAGGTGTTCTGGACTTTTAGAAAATTCCGACTTTAAGGAGGGAAAGGGACAATTTCTATATTTACTTTTACCACATTGAAATCGACTTAGTCTTTTGTTTCTAATCGTATCACAGAAAAAATAACAGAACCATTCGAAATGCATTTTGAAGCATTGTTAATATTTACCTGATGTTGCGGTTTTTATAATATCAATTAGATTGAAGCTCGTACCCTAAGGAAATAGACAGGTACAAACTTTACCCCAAACATGGGGTACTTTATGGGTAATCGTATTATTATTTCGTTGAAATGTGTATCAAAAAGGGGAAAGATGTTCAAAAATGTCCCATAAACTATGTTTCCCATGCGAAGAACGAGCACTTCAACTAGAACCTTTTAAGTATTACTAGTTTATTTTTCAGTCGTAGTAGAAAATAGTATAAAGTGAGTTTTGATTTCATGCAAATCGTAACATTGTGTACTGTATGATTTCTTCATTGAAAATACAGGATAAGTTTGAAACATCAATGTCATTGCACGCTTCGCATTCAGACATAATAATATACCACGATTGAACTGCTTGCATTCTGTAATTCTCGTATTGTATAAAACCTTTGGAACTGTAAAATTATTATTCAAGGCATTAATATTATAACAACATGATTAAATAAACAAATATTGATACTATGTGAACAGAAGTTGTACATAAAATCTTGTATTAATCATCCACTGCATAGAACAACACCAGCAAAAGTTTGTTGCGGTTAAAAATGTACCAATTTTTGTGCAGTGCGACCGTGATTCGTTTTTCAAGTTAAACAATAGTTTCTCGTCACCAACATGCATAACATTGTACTGGAAGAAGAAACAAAATTACCGAATAAATTGGTAAAAACTCGTAGAAAATAAACACTTACCTGAATGAGAATGGTAGAAAAATGTTCCCGACTGTAGAACAGGAAACTTATACCGAAATGTTGTTCCCTCCAAAATATCGCACTGAGTCACCATTGAAACGCCATCCATAAAAGGAGTTGTCCGTTGGAATATTCCATGCCAATGAATAGTAGTTCCTGTACCTTTCATCCTATTTTTCACATCAACTACAACAGTATCCCCTTTACATATCTGTAACAGATTATTGAAGCATTAAAGTAGGTCAATATCCCGCGTTTGATAAATGTAATAATAAAGCATAATTACAATTTAATACTAATGGATGTAAAACTAAGACAGTAAAGGGCAGGAGCAGAACATCGATACGAAACGCAACGAATAGTTCACTACCCTAAACGTTCGTAGAATAATATTGATTTACAGTGAACGTTGCACTCTAAACTAAAGAAGTAGAATTAATTAATAACATACCAAAATAGAAAAAGTGAACCTGTCGAATGCATCCAATGTATCCAGCTGCTGTACCTGACTTTGCCCTTATTAGTTGATACTTTAATAAGTTCGGTATTCTAAAGACAGGAATAAGAATACTTATTTCTCTGCAATTCCAAACATTCAAGCACAACTTGCAGCTCCAACTGTCTGCGGTATAACATTGATATCATCAGCCAAATGTATCACAATGGCCACTGCTACAATGCAGACTTCAATCCGTAACGGCTTGCATCAACACAACGCTATTTCTGAATTTTAGTTTGCGATATATAGACATAGCAATAATTTATTGTTGCACATTTTTGTTATCTTACGTTTCGCAATGTTTACGAAGTCTGACACTGCAATGGAGTCTTGAAACATGTTTGCTAAGATTTTGGCTTTTTAACATGAAAAAAAGATATACTTTCCTGCATGTGCATAATAGGACATATTATCAAACAAATAAGTGGAGAGTTTTATGGCATAAAAATGTGAATATCAAACTGATTGCAAGAACTTTGAAAATTTTATCTCCAAAGATTGAAGATGGTCTGTATGACGGATGTAAAGGGAGAAAATATATGAGCATTGTACTACACACAAATGGTTCTACATACAGTAAATGTACTATTTTTTGTTTGCACGAATAGAAGGAATTTCACCTGACAGGAAAGACATTTACGTCATTTTTAACATGTTTTTTTCATCTCTTGCACATAAATGTACGAAATTCTGCATCCTTGTTTTAAAACAGATAGTTATAATACGAACATCTCATTCAATCAGTCAAATTTCAAATATTATTTTCTTCCGAGATTTTGCAAACATGGAGTTTTATTCCATCTTATTTGATTATTACATATAATACCAGTATATATATAGATAGATAGATAGATAGATAGATAGATAGATAGATATAGATATATATATTGATGAAGCGCTGGGCACGATATACTCCTATGCCACATTTGGATGATTTTGAGATAAACGAGATTTAAAATTTCAAACAAATCCATAATTCATATTATCTCTTTTGGGTTAGTAAATTATACAAAAGAAGGCCTAACATTTCCTCCACCAGCATAACTCTAATTTCAATATTTTTAAGCATTAGTAACACAATAAATGTAACAAAACAGTAAAGTTAGTGTTGAAAATTGTGGCATAGCACTATATTGCTGCTAGTCTTTCTTCATGAAAAATGAACTCTGTGTAAAATAATCCTATGCCACATAATAATAATTTCGAGAAGCATGTTAAAAAAAGGTTTTACAATAATAAATCATTACCAGTTTCGTACTTTGCCTTTGAAATATATTATTGATAGAGACATTAATACACAAAAGGCCACTCGTCCCACACCTTTTCTGGGCAAGAAACGTTTTTTTTCAACGAAACGAAGAAAAGTGTATGCCACTATTATATACTAAAATGCATGGATATAAAGCAGAAAAATACTAATGCAAATGCAGTTTTAAACAAACCTTTCACCAATATAATTTTAAGCCCACATATTTTTCACTAACCTATGACGCCTTTAGTAATTAACTTTCTATTGTTCAGTGGTGCAAATAGCTTTCATAACCTTGGAAGGTATCACCCAATCAGGAATTTACCTTCTCATTTCAATAAACTATTAATATTATTACTATTTCAAACATAGGCCCGCTTCAAGCGGGAGCACACGTAGAATTTCAGAAAATAGTCCAAAGCCACATTTTATTTTAAAAATCCTATACTTACTCCCAGTTCGCTTTCTTGAAACAAATCCAAGTGACTGGAATCCAGGAACCTTCTTCATTACTACTAAGCAGTAATTCGTCAATATGATTTTCAACATTCACGTATGACGATCTTTTTCTCGTACGTATTCTAGAGTTACTTTCGCCCCGTTCAGCCATATTGCCTCGATACGTGGCATAGGCTGTTCTTGCTGAAACGATTTAGTGCTACACGTGAGAAGCAAAAAGGAATTGTAGCGCTTGTTCTGCGGTCTATAAACATTTCTTTAAAAAATTTACTGCTAATTGAAAACATTCCATATGCCGACCCACAAGGCACCCTTAGTTCATTTTTGTCCAAACTGTGGCATAGTACTATATCGCGCTAAGCGCTTCATATATATACGAGGATCATTCAATAAGTAAAGAGACAAAGTCTATATTTTTAACACTAATCATTTTTTTTGTTTCAGGGGTGTTAGCTGGCAACCTTGGGATATGCTCTGATCTGCTGTTTCGTAATTTTATGTCAACATAATTTCAAAAATATCAATTCATCATGGCAAGTCCTCTAGAAGATTGCACCTTATAAGAACAGCGCTCAGTCATTAGGGTTTTAGTCGCAGAAGGTGTAAAACCAAGTGAATTTTTTTCTCGAATGTTGAGGCAGTGCGGTAACAGTTGTATGAACTCTGCGTATGTGTACAAGTGGGTTGATCGGTTTAAAAATGGCCGAACAAGTGTAGGTGATGAACCCCGATGTGGACGTCCAGTGGAAGTTTCTGGTTCTTCGTTGGAATCGAGGATTGACGGACTTATTAGTGATAACAGAAGAATTACTGTTGAAATGATAGCTGAGGAAGTTCAAGTAAGTGTTGGAACTGTTCACAATGTCATTAGGAACATTTTAAAGTACAGAAAAACGTGTGCCAGATGGATTCCCAGACAGCTTACTGACGCTCATAAAGAATAAAGGCTTTCCATTTGTCAAGCCTTAACGCAACGAAGTTTGATTGAAGGAGACGATTTTTTTTGAAAGAATAGTGACTTGCGACGAGGCCTGGATCCATCACTACGACCCTGAGACCAAAAGGCAGAGTATGGAGTGAAAACACACTAGCTCTCCAGTTCGCAAAAAATTTCAAGGTTTAACCTTACGCTGGTAAAGTGCTCCTGCTGCTGACCATTTTTTGGGACTCACAGGGTCCAATCTATTGCGATTTCATTGAAGATCAGCGAACTATCAATAGCCTATAATATTCTGAGATGCTAGAACACAAAGTTAAATCAGCTATCAGGAGCAAACGCCGTGGACTCTTGTCAAAAGGAGTCATTCTTCAGCACGATAACGCCCGCCCTCATACAGCCCAGTTGACCCGAGATAAGCTTCAAGAATTGGGTTGGGAGGTCTTACCTCATCCTGCCTACAGCCCAGACCTCGCCCCATCTGATTTTTACCTGTTTGGACCACTTAAAGACGCCCTACGTGGGAAAAGATTTGCTAACAATGAGGAAGTTAAGGCAGCGGTGCAAAGGTGGCTTCGGGGTAAATCGAAAGATTTCTTCGCCAAGGGAATTAGGAAGCTGCAAGAAAGATGGGACAAATGCATAACTGTAAAGGGGGATTATATTGAAAAATAGCCTTAGTTTTGAAAGATTGAAATAAATCTTTATTGAGCTATAGCAATTTGTCTCTTTACTTATTGAATGCCCCTCGTATATAGTGTGTGTAGGTCTATCGGAACGGCTTTCCTGAACGAGTGGAAGACTAATTATTATACAGAGGTGAATGTAATTTGAGAATGAAGACTTAATCGCCCGGCATAGGGAGGTAAAGATTTTCTATTTTTCTTGCACGAAATAAGAGATTTTCGTTCTTCAAGAAATTTTGCCACTTGTTGTTCGGTACCGAAACAGTTCGGTAATGGTTTCAATCAACGTTCCTCTCCGTTGATGTGTTTCTGAAGTGCGTTTTATACACTGTTTTTGCATACTGTTCCTCGCTACACTTTAACACACTTTGCTCTCTTTGGAAATCAGAAATGCTGCCCACTTTAGGTTATCATTATCTGCTTAGTTCACTGCACACTGGTGTTCTAGTTTTCCACATAGTAGGGAGTTTTCTCTAACACACCACCATCAAGAACCCGGCTTTCCAGTTACCACCTCACCATTGTAAATCCTCACATTTGACCTGTGGAAAATCTCAAGTATTCCCATTGATTGATATATGTCTGTATGTTTTGTTCATTTGCACGAAATTAAAAAATAAAAATGGTATCCCTTCCTACTGCATTAGACTAGAGTAAGGTAATATTCACAACATGCATACTAGTTTATTAGGTATATGTCTTTTTCGTACTTATGACGGACTCTTTCTTTAGTAGTAAGACAAAAATATGCCCATAACAAACGCATTTTTTGAAGTGCGAAAAATCTTTACTTCTTCCGTTTTTGACGTCTTGAAACTTTACTTTCAAAAGAATATATCGTAGCATCAATAAGTCAAATATGATCTCTATTTTCTTTCAATAATATTTGTAACTCACCTGAATATCAGGTCCTGGCATTTGCCTATTTATACTTTTCACTGCACTTTCAATTCCATCAGCAGAGATACACTGAGGTAAGAAGCAATCGCTTCGTTTAGTGGTGCAGTTTTTGCAAGCACTGCAAAATAAAATAATTAATACTATTTGCGAATATGTATTATTTACAATAACTGTTCATATTTTCAAGCTAATAATCACCTACTGTGGGGAAAATAACAAAGGAACAAATGTGACTATGTTTCTTCAACAGAAATTTAAAAAGTCATGAGATTTCCTAAAAAATGTGTACATGAATCAAATAATTGTGACAAGAGTAACGAGTTTTTATCATTCGTCTGAACCAGAATTTGTGGGTCTGTCTGTCCATCTGTCTATATCTCCCACAATAAACATCAAAAAAATTTGATTTTAATGAGATTTGGCATGTAGGTTTCATCAACCTTCCGCAAAATCTATTATTTGGGAATACAATCCATCAAGAACAAAGGGCTAAATGTGGTAAAATCCATTCCATGTTGCAATTTTTTAAATAATTTTCCGGCATTAACTGCATAAAAGATAATTTGATTTTAACAAAATGTAGTGTGAGTAACTTCTTTAGAGCATCCACATCTATTGCAGTTGAAAATAATCAAACACAGCAGGGTAAAAGGGGTAAATTCCCCAAAATGTCGAAGTTTTCTTTATTGTTTGACATAATTATTTTATATCAGTTTTACCCAAATTGCTTAATTTATTCAATATAGTCTATTCTTCAATTGAGGATTCGAAATCACTCTACTCTTTGCGATTAAGTATGGTATGTTAAAAATTAAAGGATGAATATAACAAAATTTGAAAAACAAATTCACGATAATTTTGCGTATATGTATCGGGTGTTCTAAAATGGCGCCCACAGATTGCAAAGCACTAGTATTACGTATAATAGTATATTTAGTTGTATACCTTTCCGATTCTCGTCTGGAATCACGAATTACACTGTATGGCAAGTTGCAAATAAATAATCATAGACTAAATCAACCAATTGTTCAAATAGTTAAATCATTTCTTTCCGAACGGCAGTTGAAGTCAGTAGGCGTTTATACTTGAACTACGTACTAGCTTAACAATCGATCTAACTGTTCAATGGATTCTTAGAGCAATGTTCCAAAGCAATCTACGACTTTACCACATAGTGATATTTTATATTCGTCATAGGAGCTGAAGGAGGTTTCGAAAGATATATATTAGACTCTACTACATAGTATTTTTGCTTTGCCTTATAGAATAGTTCTTTGTTGTCCATGGGCGTTGTGTGTGTGTGTTTGTGTGTTCGTGTTTGAAGTTATATGGCAAATAAACTGCTTTCGTTCGCTTCTACAATGCAGAGCATTTCTAGATAATCTTGATATGAACTAGTACACGCAAAATCTTCCTGACGCAGTAAATAAGGGACACAGCATAAGTGCATTTCTTTGTAGGGCTTCACTCGTATTTCTACCACTTCGTTCATTTCACCATTTCATTTATTCACAGGATTCTCCAACTGGCGTAACAGTGTTTGGTGATGGATGTTTAGGTGATGGGTGACATACAGCACTTGCTCATCTTTTGTCGGAATATCACATACATTTTCTGTGGTTTATCGCCCACTACGACTATAATCTTGGACTTTGAAATTGCCAGAACAAAATAGACGGAACCACCTTTTGGTTGTTGCACTTGATAACATATATTCCCTATAAACAACACATATTTGTTTACGTTCCTGTGCAGTTTTTCCATCTTTATACAAATAAAGTTACTACACTACAAAATTTATGCAATTTCTAAATTTACAATATATCATGTCGATGTAAACGCTGTAACCATAATACGAAAAAATATAAACTAACTTCTTATATTTGTAACTAGATGAACATAGCTTTTTCAATCTTATCTCTATATCTACTATATGTATGATAACATTTCCTACCCACTAATTATTCCAACTCTCCTGTTCAACACGTATATTCTAATCTTCTTAATTTACTTGTGCAACTTAAATAGGGACTATGCAGCTGCAAACACAAACTTATGGTGTGGGTTCCTGTCACAACGGCATGGCGTGTCCTCAGGTTGCGGATCGAGGAGAAGGCCTCTAGATATAGAGGTTAGCTGTGAATATACTGAATAAGCAGTCGCGGACAGCCGACTAGGAGTGGTCCTCCAGCTTGGGGGTTTGGGTAGGTCTAACAACCTCATCCTAAAAAAAAAGCACTTGTTCAGAAATATTCACAAAAGCCTCGGACAAGGACTGATAACTTGGCACGACCTCAGCAAAAGAAAATGGACATGAGATTTGGAACAGGGAATATTAGAAGTCTCTATAGGGCAGGCGCGTTAAAATCTGTAACGAGTGAGTTAGAGAAATACAGGATGGACTTAGTAGGAGTTCAGGAAGTTAGCTGGGAAGGAAATGGATCTGAGAATTCCGGAAATTTTACGTTCTTTTACGGGGAAGGAAATAAAAATCACCAGTTAGGAACAGGGTTTTTCGTTCACAAACGAATATTACCAGCAATTAAACGGGTTGAATTTGTTACTGACAGACTTTCTTTTATTACTCTTAAGGGACGGTGGTGTGATATTATTGTTTTAAATGTACATGCTCCAACTGAAGATAAGGGTGACGATATAAAAGATAGTTTTTACGAAGAAGTGGAACGGATATTTGACCAACTCCCGCGATACCATATGAAGATTCTATTAGGGGATTTCAATGCGAAGGTAGGACGAGAGGATATTTTCAAACCGATTATAGGGAACGAAAGTCTGCATAGGGAAAGTAATGACAACGGTGTTACACTCGTGAACTTTGCAACATCCAAAAACCTAATCGTGAAGAGTACAAAATTCCCACATCGCGACGTTCATAAATACACTTGCACATCACCAGACGGAAAAACACATAATCAAATTGATCACGTATTAGTAGATAGAAGAAGACAATCTAGCATAATTGACGTCCGGTCGTTTAGAGGGGCTGATTGTGACACTGATCACTACCTGGTAGTAGCGATAATACGGGAGAGATTATCGTTGAATAAAGGTAATATTCAATGTCCGAAAACGGAGAGATTTAATTTAAAGAAATTAGAAGAGAGCCAGGTAAGAGAGGAATACCAGATTGAGGTTTCGAATAGATTCTCGGTCTTAGAAGACTCGGAGTGCACTAGTGTTGAGGATACTTGGATTGAAATTAGAGATAGCATTAAAAGTTCAGCAATAGAAAAATTGGGACACGCGGAAATACGTAGGAACAAACCATGGTTCGACCAAGAATGCATTAAACTAGCAGAGAAGAGAAAACAGGCAAAATTACGGTGGCTACAAAATCCGAATGAAATAACTACACAAAATTTCGCAGATATCAGGCGGGAAACTTCCAAAACTTTTAGAACAAAGAAACGGGATTTTTTGAAAGCTAAAGTTAAGGAACTTGAAGATAATAGTAAAAACAGAAATATTCGGGACATGTATAAGGGGATCAGCGAATTTAAGAAAGGCTATCAACCTCGTGCTTATATATTAAAGAAATCTGACGGAACAGTTCTCACTGATACGGATAGCCTCTTAAATAGATGGAAAGATTTCTTTGACGATTTGCTGAACACGCAGCCAAAAACTAATGTGCGTGGAGAAAAGGAGATACCCACCGCAGAACCGTATATTCCAGAACCCAATCGAATAGAAGTGGAAGCCGCTATAAAGAAATTAAAGAAACACAAATCTCCGGGTGTAGATGAAATTCCGGCTGAGTTAATTTTAACTGGAGGCGAAAAATTGTGGAACAAGATACACAAACTCATTCTCCTTATCTGGAACAAGGAAGAATTGCCACAAGAGTGGAAAGAATCAATCATTGTTCCAATTCACAAGAAAGGCGACAAAACTGACTGTAATAATTATCGAGGCATTTCTCTTCTGTCAACATCCTATAAAATCCTTTCAAATATTCTGTTAGCAAGATTGACCCCATACGCAGATGAAATTATTGGAGATTATCAGTGCGGATTTAGACGAAATCGATCAACTATCGACCAAATATTTACCATTCGCCAAATACTCGAAAAGAAGTGGGAATACAATACCCCGGTACATCAACTATTTATTGATTTTAGAAAGGCTTACGACTCGGTTAGGAGAGAAACATTATACAACGTTCTTACAGAACTTGGAATACCGAGAAAGCTAATTAGATTAATTAAGATATGTTTAAGTGAATCCCAAAGTAAAGTCCGGGTAGGAAAATTTTTGTCCACGAGCTTCCACGTCGAAAATGGCCTGAAACAAGGAGATGCGTTGTCACCATTATTATTTAACTTCGTGCTGGAATACGCCATAAGGAAAATCAAAGATAGCAACCAGGGCCTAGAGTTGAACGGCATTCACCAGGTTATGGCATATGCTGATGATGTAAATTTAATAGGGGATGATAGGAGAACAGTAGAAATAAATGCAGAGATCTTATTAAACGCTTGCAAGGACATGGGTTTAGAAGTAAATGCAGAGAAAACTAAATACATGGAAGTGCGTCGGGACCGTAATACGGCAAATTGTGGAGGCGCTAAAATATTAAATAATGCTTTTGATAAAGTGGATACTTTCAAATATTTAGGATCAATATTAACAGACGAAAATCATATTCACGAAGAAATTAAATGTCGACTAAAAGCAGGGAATTCGTGTTACTACTCGGTTCAAAATCTCTTGTCGTCGCGAATTCTGTCGAGGAATTTGAAGCTTAAAATATATAAAACGATAATCATGCCTGTTGTTCTGTATGGTTGCGAAACATGGTCGCTTACTCTGAGGGAAGAACATAGACTGAAAGTATTTGAGAACAGGATCCTGAGAAGAATATTCGGACCCAAGAGGAACGAGAATGAGGAATGGCGGAAGCTTCATAACAAGGAACTACATAGTTTATACGGTTTACCCAACATTGTTAGGGTCGTCAAGTCTAGGAGGCTTAGGTGGGCAGGTCATGTAGTTAGAATGGAAGAAAGTAGAAACGCTTTCAGAGTCTTGACTGGTAGACCCATAGGAAAACGACCATTAGGAAGACCTAGGCGCAGATGGGAGGATAATATTAAGATGGATCTCGCAGAGATAGGAACACAAAGTAGAAACTGGATGCAATTAGCTAAGGATAGAAGTCAGTGGAGAGCTTTTGTGAACGCGGCACTGAACCTCCGGGTTCCATAGGCCATAGAGTTAGTTAGTTTGTTAATAATAATTATAATAAGTAGTAGTAGTAGTAGTAGTAGTAGTATACTCAAATATAAAACTCTAATATACTCTTCTTTATTCTAGCATAGAGTAATACTCTAGGATATTCTAATATAATATAAAGTAGTCCGAAAACACAATAAATCAAATTAAAGATTATTGGGATAAAAGTTGAATACATACAATAAATATTCAATTAGAATATATTATACTTTCACAAATGACGCAATTGTCTTGTAAAACAGCTCAAGATTTTTCAGTTTCCTGATTATCTAGTTTTAATTTAACTGGAAACTAATTTATCTTAGTTTAGTTGGTTGAGTATAAAAATACTGACTCTGTGAGAGTAGCGTAATCCTCCAACACAAACTCGAAATAACAAGTTTTAGGACTTCCTGTGCACGGACGAGAGCATTCAGCACCAGGTATCACATCCTTGTTCTTGTTTTCTTGTTGGTTATTGTTGTTATTATTCTGGTTAAATACAAACCAACCATCGCCAGCGGCGTCTCCAGAATCCGCTGCAAATTATAAAGATAAATATTACCGGTTTATTTAAACAGTAACCTCTTTATTGAAAGCATTAGTTTTTTTCTTCAACAGGTCATGTGCAATAATATATATAAATCTAATACATAGTTCGTGATACATACGTTTCCTGGCATTCAATCATGACTAGGACAAGCTGGCAACAGGAGATATGAGGTCAGCAACCACAATTCCGTTCCTGTTTCGCTTGTTTTCTTTATCAGACTTTACTTTCTTTCATTCAGGCACTTTCACTATAATCCACACTATATTGAGCTAATGGCGTTAAACTTTGAATACTTTCTGAGAAAAGAAATACAATATTACACGAATTTTCTCTTATCGTGTGATTAGGTGAGAAAGTGGATTTTAACATTCAAGTATCTTAGTGTTTCTGAACTTGTGTCCATTTATTTTATACTGAAAATTTAGACGATGAAAGTTCGAATCTGTGACTTTTTTGTTACTGTCGTACATACTATAGAATTCAGTGTGAATATACCTTTTGTTTTGTCTCAGTTGCTCTACTAGCACCCACAAAACTAAATCTTTACGATGCACTTTACCTTTCCCTATATCGAGTGCTCGTTTGCATGAAATCTCAAAGCAAACTTCTTAGCTTACATATTGTTTTCATTAAAGATTGCTTTTGCACAAAAGACATCTCAATAGGCACCATCATCTACGACAATAGAGTCAAATCATTATTCTCGGGTAGCTTCAAGTCTTCTTCGCTCTCGACAAATAACTACACTAGTACAACACTACAAATACTTCATTGATTGATATATATAAAAATTTGCAGAACTCGCTATTGTATTGAATTTCAATATGTATTGCTACTGCTCACATACAAGACTTACGAAATATTTTTGTAAGTTCGCGAATTGTATTCTTGGCAGTGTATAGACATAATCAATAAGTTTAGTTTGTCTTGATGGTGTCTCTGCAGATATTCTGAAGTGTTCAAGTTCTAATATGTACAAAACTTCACAGGCTCTAGTCTACAGACCCTCCCTCCGTAAAAAGTATAAATATGCAAAAATCATGTAATTCGTTCATCTTAACTTGAACTAAAGTTCGCGCATTCCAAAAGACAAGAAGCCAATTTTTTCGCTCCGTTAGTCTAGTGGTTAGCGCACCTGTTCTTGGTGCACGAGATAAAGCGTTTGCTTGCTAGTTAGACAGAATTGATGCACTATATTGGTTGAGACTCCATTTCAAATATAGGTTTCGTATTATACAGCATTACATTCGACAAACGACGTAAAACTAATTACATCAATCAATAGGCCATTTCATAAGAACATGGTCTTTTTTCACTGCACCTTAAGTCAGAAAGTGTAATTACAAAATACCGTACTCTTCACGAAACAAACTTACTTCTTCAAATATGTGTATTTAAAGTGTAGTATGACACGAACTTGTAAGGGATTAGTTAAAGATTTTCGTAGATACTCGCTGAAACTAGAAAACTGATCATACATTTTAGGCTTCAGGACTGGGATATCATTTACAAAGATGGTTAACGAAATACAGCTGTATGTTCTTTGTGTAGGACGACTTACTCAATTTTAAGAAGGAATTTTTAATATTATTGAAAATAATAATAATAATAATAATAATAATAATAATAATAATAATAATAATAATAATAATAATAATAATAATAATAATAATAATGCTGAAAACATTCCACATTAATGAATATGTCCTTCCATGTAACAAGAGTGTACGTTTATTATATATTATAGTATTTTAGATCATTATACGAAAAATTGTAAAATTTAAATTTTGCGTACCTTTGTTGTTATACTGTAGAGAACACATTTTATGAAATCATTCCTATGCAGTTATTTACAGTTTCTGACATATTCTTGTTTTGTATACGTAGAAGTAAATTGTGGGGTAATATTGGTAAAGAAGTAGTATGGAACATAAATATACGTACAGTACAGTTACGATTATCCGCGAGTTCAGCGAAATAAAAATAACCTATTTGAAGTCGCGCTCAATTATTTTTTTCATAAGTAATCGCTGGGAACTGACACTCCGCATACAAATAAATACAGTATGCTCTAAAACAAAAATAAATTGGATTGCAAAAATCAATATTTTCAACAGTAGTGCACGTATCAAAACACGAGTTCAAGGTTCGAGCAAGGGATTGATTGTATCATTTCACTTTTACAGTGCAACTTTTGGAAAGAAGAGATATTTACAAATATTCGAAAATGACCTGTATTAGTGTCGATTTCGTAGTTTCTTGGGTCGCTGAGATGAACAGTGATATTCCGATGCCGTTTAAATCCAAATTCGGCCTTACAACTTGGGAAAAGTGGAGGGAGAGATATAAAAATGACCAAAAATGACTGATATTATTGTCGAATACATAGTTTTCGGCATTGCTGAGACAAATAGTGAACCTTTCGATGCCGTCTAAACCCAAATTCAGCCCCTTTTATCCTTATTTCCAAAATGAAATGTATTCTTCTTGTGCGAAAAACGGGCAACCTTCTAATGTAATATGAAAACTTAATGTATTTGATTACTTACAGTCAATTTCTTCTAAAGATACCGTATTATTCACCAGCAGAAAAATAATTGCGAATATAATACCACAGTGGCGTTGCTCAAAAGTCATAATGCTTGAAGTATGTGCTTTCTCTTCTGTACAGAACCTGAAGAAAACATTAAGTACAACTGTTGATACAATTGGTGACAACTAAAATTCACTTTTGATTGCTAAACTGGATATTTATATCTTTCCTAATATAAAAAAACGTGAAAGTGCTGAGTATGTTATCACACCAACTATAGTATGTATCATTTCCAAAGGGTATATGATTAAATTTTTTTCATACTACAAATTTTTTTGTATAATTGTTTTGCAGTTGTCATTATCACTAGTTCAGTCAAAAGACAAGAAGTGAAATTTTTGCCCATATCACACTTTATAAAAACGTAAATGTACAAAAACATTGCGACGCTCTTACTTTAAAACATTTTACGTTTCTTATTTCTTATCAAAAGAATGCTGCCATTATGATAATTTCAAAAACATGAAAACTGATAGGAACTGAGATTAACCGGTTGCGCTATTATTATTTTTATTATTGCATTATTTACTTTTTCTTTCAAATCTAGAAAACTACTAGTATTATAAATAACTACATTATAATTGTGTTACTAGCTGAAATACCCATTCTTCGTATGGGTGAGATAAAATATCTATGTATAGCAAACTGAACAATGAAAGGTAAAAAAACTATCAGTCATTTTCTACTACTTTTACATATCCTCGTAAACTCCCCCTGAGACCCCCTGGTTCGAATAATAAAAAAAAAAACACCTCTAGTCCCCAGCCAATGGATGCTGTATTTGGAAGTCAAAGCCTGTGAGAGTATCACTACTTATCTCAGCGACCGCGGAAACTATGGATTTGATACAAATATTGGTCATTTTTTGTTATTTTTACATGTCCCGGTATCCCCTATAACCCCCGGCCCGCAGCCGAATGGGGCGAGTTTGGAAAGTAATGCAATCTGAGTTTCACCATTGATCTCAACGACCGCAAAAACTATGCATCTGACACTATTTTCGGTCATTTTCTACTACTTTTACATATCTCAGTAAACACTTCCTGACACCCCGTAATTCGAAAGGAAAACACTTCGTCTTGGCCTGGGTCCTGGTCCAAGGTACCCATGACCAAAATTTGGTAACTCTCGGTCCACTCATCTGGTCCCCGGATCATCCACAGACACACACACACACACACACACACACACACACACACAAACGTTTTATTTTATTTATATTGGAGTATTATTCTTATTATCTCACTATTTACTTTTTTTTTTAAAAAAAAAAGAAAACTACCAATATTATAAATATGATTGAAATAAGGAACTAGAGTGATGAAGCGTTACTCTTTAAGGACATTAAGTCAATATGATCAGAGACAATTGTATAGCAATTAAAGGTGAACAGATCATATAAGATGGTTCATGGCTAGGTTCAGACGTGCAGAAAAGTCTGGTTGGGCCCGCAACAGACTCGCAGCTGACTCGTGCTGGCGTGTCAGCCCAACCACTTCACATAGACACAACCATAATAATGCATAAACATTGTTTAAACCAACCTCACCTTATTACAGCAATAACTGTGACAAATCGCAAAATGCAAAACAATCTTCTTCCAAATAACTGTTTTGGATCACGCATATCTAATAATATTTGCAAAATATTGTCTCTGGGAGAAGGAAACAGATTATTAATCAGTGATTTTTATCTAAATTATATTATTAGGGAGATGTAAATTTATTACAGTTGTAGAGAGTAATGTCAGTATCATCTCTCAAGATGTTTCTCCACGGCCTAAAGACGAAAATATCAAGAGGTTGAATCCCATCAGTTGTTAGTGCCGAATGGTTTGTATTTTCAGGTGCTCTTTTGTTCGTAAAATAGATTAAAAATTCGATTAATTGTGACCACTCTACGAATCTAATAACAAAATGAACTTTGCATTAGACGATGGGAGATAAAGCTCTTGAAACCATGATCTCACAAGACCTGATGTTAATTTTCCCGAATTTGATGCTTTCATAAGGACATATTCAGATTAAAAGAGGTTGGTTTGGACTATAGGGCCAAATGTTCCACTCTTTTCTTGCAAAATAATTAACAACGGTGATAACAGAACATCATTTTCAGAAATTAAAGGCTGTATGATGTAGCTATGCGTCATAGATTTATTAACTGTACCGAACTTTCTACTGTTTGTGTCTCTTGGATTAGAATTTTAGATTTCTGGGCTTTCGGCATCTAGGGCCATTTAGTTTGTCACGTATGAGGGATGACGTCCCTCTGCGAGGAAAGGGAAAACAGTGACCTATAAGTTAGGTACCACCCAAACATTTGCCTCGTGTGAATGAGGAAAATCCAGGAAAACCACATTCAGGGTGGCTGGCCTAAAAAAGAACTTAAACTTTTCAGACCGAATACTCCACCGGGAATCGAACCCGTTACCGCTCGCACCGAAGGCGTTAGCGACTAGCTACCCAGGGCACAGATTTTGTCTCTGTAAACGCTATAGTGAGAAGTGCAGAGGCTCACTTTAATCGAGCATCCCATTAAAATAAGTACAGAAAGTGGTTTCAAATTGGTCTGCAACCTCCGCGCAGTAATCTCTGCCAACATTAATTGTTCTTGGTTAAGTGCAGAGAATTTCATACCAGAAGACATTTTGTAATTGTAATCAGTATATTGGATCCGCCATTTTGAATTTTGTAATTTTGACGTCAGATTCTGAATCAGCTCTCTTAAGACCCCTCTGGCAGTATGTTTTCTTGCAAATTAAATGGTTGTTTTCGGTCTATGCTTAGGGACCACCTCTAACGTTCAAAGGGTGGTTTCTACCCTTAAATCTTCGCCATTGCCGAAACGAAAAAATTCGTGTTGATTATTTTTCGATGTTTTACAGTTGTTCAAAGTTTCATTAAAATCGGTGAGTGACACTTCCCTATGTCTCCTTGTAAGAGACTAAATGGTCGTTCGAATAATACACAATAAGGAATTTATTTTAACTGTCTAATGCTGTAAGTGTAAGAATTCACTATGTTACTGATCAGTGAGTGGTGAAGCGTGATCGTCAGCCACTTTATTTGGCATGAATTCAGCAGATTTTCCAGGGAGAAATAATGTTATGTAGTGTTACAAACAACAGCAGTAGACAGACAGAAAAATAGGTGCTCAGGCAAGTAGCTGCTTGAACAAGTGCTTAATTTCTGTATGAAGAATGATACATCACGTACAGTGTATCACTGTGGACAAATGATTCGTTTTCATTGCCGAAGACTTTCTGGCGGTCCCTTCAAGTGTCAAATGCACATACCTAGGTAGAACAGCTTAGACTCGTGGCCATATCCTATAAATGTTGCGTCAATGCAACGCAAAATTTGACTTTTAGTTTGCGAACATAGACGTAAGAGATCATTTGTTTCTGAAAATTTTGCGTTGCATTATACTCTTAATGTCTTACTTCTTAAAATGCATTATGATGTAGAGAGAAGACAAAGAAAGAGCTAGAACATATCTATGTGATTCACTAAAGAACTATAGGAATTACAATACCCATGTTGAAACACATGTAAGAGAGCTAAAGGAAAATCTAGAAATATAAACTTTTAGAAACGTCCTAGAAAGATGAAAATATAGTAAAATATCGCCAAAAACATGTAATTTATCTTTGTTCTCTTATATTCTAGAGATATTTTCCAGCATGCTACCATTTCTATTCAGGATTACGAGATAAAGCGAAGAGAAAAATATTTCCATTTCAAGAATTAAATAGAAAAAACTCGCTACCTGACTTGGACTTGAACTAGCAATCTCTGGATTAGACTGCTTTGATAGTAGAGGGTCTAATGGTTGTTTCTACAGTTCAGGAATTTATCATGACCTGTTCGCAGGATACCCTTCCAAATATTAAATAACCGGGTAAATTATTACATTCGCCTCATTGGCTTTTTTTTCTTTTTTTTAAGAATGGAAACTGATTATGCTGAGCATGAATATACTTTGCCGGGCCGTAATAAATGTAGAAAAGATTCTAAATATTACATAAAATACAAAAGTATTTATTCTGTGTAAAACACAATATAATTGAGCAAGTAAACAACATGAATACCAGTAACGCCGGCAGTTCTTTCAAGCAGGGGGGCAAAAGATCGATACAGTCCTTTTTCAATTTCTTGACTTACGTGCATACAGTTGTATCCAAAATTTGTCCCACATCTTCAGAAATTACAGAAATCAAACACGTGCAACAACCGGCTCTCGGTCCGGCTCCGGCACATTGATTCCTTTCATCCGGCCCGTCTGATCCATTATTTAAACTGTATGTCTTACCTAATACTTAAAACTCAATTTAAACTGCAACCCATGTATAGGCATTAATATTGTTCCCATATACTTTTCTCAAGGTTTCAGTCCTTTAGAAAAAAGGAGACGGATGATTAATGAAAATAAATTCTATATAAATTGAAATTTTAGTATACCCTTGACGGGAACCGAAGCCGATACTACAAGAACCACAAATAGCTATATAGACTATCGACGTTTACAAGCAAGTGGACTATTAGGTGTTGGCGACGTTTCCGGCATGGGATAGTTGTCAGATGGTGTCAGTGACAACTTCAAATATTATTAGTAGTAGTAAACGAAGGATTACCACAAACAAGCGTTGACTGTTTGAACAACCAGAAACTTACCACATTCAAATTCGGAGCAAGTGCGGAAAGCCACTGGTATATATTGTGCTAATATATAGCACAATCGTAACAACTGACGAGTAAGAGGATGAAATAACTGGAAAGTATTGAACATTCCTGGGCTAAATATAACAAATTATTGATGAGAGTAAACGAGAAAGAAATTAATTTTATTTTGTTTCCCTACCGGGAATAGAATCTGGAACCGCAAGCACCAAAGTCGCAGATCATACTCGCTAGACCAACATGAAAGGCTTGAAAGCAAATATTTGTCTTAGATTCGCATTCATTTGCAACAGTTTACTTACAGAAAATAACTTAGCGACTTTCTTCATTTACTTTTGTAACAGTTTGTAATAGTATTCATTAACTTCAGTATAGCAACAATCCGACACCGAGTCAGTGATTGAATTATAGATAATATGTATTTTACTTAATTACTTACTGAAAAGATTTCCGATACGGAAAGTATAGTAATTACTTTTTGTAAAATGTTTATTGCTTTCATGAAGCAAAGATCGGATATTCTACTTGGGTTGACCAATTTCCTCTCACTTTCTTCATTCCACCATTTGATTCATTGCTCATCATCACCATCTCTTTTAGCCTCGCCAGCATAACGTTGGGACATAAAAATTAAAGATTTCACTCTATATCTAGTTGGGTTGAGAACACTATCTCTAGTATACTTTGAATAGGCAACTAACAGTTCACGTTTTTATTATTTCTGTCTATTTTCTACATATTGCTTTCAGAGGCTATTCGCAGTAAATGTTTTATTTTAGTATTATTTCATTTAAGTTTAGTCATATATTAATTAACATTTCAAATATTTATAAGTTTCCCATTTCGGTCATGATAATGGTTGGAAATGAAGTTTTCTCTTTTTACAAAATTGTTTCAAAGTTTATCATCTTGTAAAGACATAATTCTGAATTGTTTTTAAATATACAAATAAATAAGAATGAAGAGGATAATACTAAATAACATTATTAAAACAAAACATTGTTGTTGAACGAATTTACAGAATCAAATTTTCCTAAAGGAAACAGAAGTTAATGTAGGGTATGGCATTTGAACTGATGATCGTGGAAAAATAAAATAGCAAGAGAGGACGCGCTAAGCAACTAGTCTACGCTGTTAAAATTCTTTAATTCGTACACTGATATAAGGAAATCACTAACAGAAAATGCCTGATCGCTTCACATATTTTGTGGCTTATTTCTATTTAGTAGTTTGTTAACCTGAGAAATGTTTAATACCTATGATTCTTAGAGCTTGCTATATGTACAGTAACTAACATTATGAGGGATTTACGTAGCATTTCTAATAAAATATAAAATTTCTCGTCTCTTTCTAAATTTTACTACGCGTTTGGCACGATTACGAAAATGGAACTTAGAATTTGGCTACTCCTGCCGGCGTTACTGGTCGTATTCATTTTGTGTACTTACTGAATTATATTGTGTTTTACAGTGAATAAATACTTGTGCATTTTATGTAATACTTAGAATCTTTACTACATTTATTACGACTCTTACTTTACGACAGCAAAGTATATTAAAGTTCAGCATAATCGGTTTCACTGTCAAATAAAGACAGTGAGGCGAATGTAATAATTCACCCCACGTTTAATATTTGAAAGTGTCCTGCAAGCAGGTCATGGTAAATTCCTGAACTAAGGAAAGAATCTTTAGATCTTCTACTATTAAAGCAGTTGTTAACTCAGCCGGTACAGTGATAGCTTTCTAGTTCAGTGTTTGCGAGCTCGAGTCTATATCAGATAACGAGGTTTTGTCTGATTTAGTTCTTGAAATGGAAATATTTCTCTCTTCACTTTATCTCGTATCCCTGGATAAAGATGTTTGTATGGTGAAATAAATATACTAGAATATAAGAAAAGGAAGATGAATTACATGTTTCCTTTTGCAATTTTTAACTATATTTTCACCTTTCCAGGACGTTTTCAAAAGTTTGGATATATCAATCTTTCTTTCGGTCTCTTACGTGTGTTTTAACTCGGATATTCAAATTTCTATAGTTCCTCAGTGAATCAAATAGATATTACAGATGTATCTCTTTCTTTCTCTTCTCCCTACATCATGTCTGCAAATGAATATTCTGAAAAATACACTGCAGCGGCAATTTTAGAAAGTAAGACGATATAGGCTATCAGAGTTTGAAAGGAAAGCGAAAAATGAAATGAAATGAAATGAAATCTTTGAGTTTTACGTCCCACGGTTATGCCGGTTAGGCTAAAGGAGACGGTGAAGATGAGAAATGAATGAAATGGTGGAATGAAGATAGTGAGAGGAAACGGGAGAACCCCGAGAAAACCCACGCACACGGTGTTTGTCCACCACAAAGTTCACTTGGCTGGAGCTGGGATCGAACCCGGGACCCCTAGCACCAGAGGTGAACGCTCTACCATTGAGCCACCGCGGCACCAAAGGAAAATGAGTTTTTAATAATAATCACAATAATAATAATAATAATAATAATAATAATAATAATAATCTCTCTTTATCTTGCATAGGAGGTCTGCAAGTCTGCTAGGCCACTGGCCGTCCTCCGTTATTCTGTGTTTGTCTCTCTTTCCATTTCGTGTGATGGTTTGTTTTTGTGCTGTTAAGTTTTTATATTAAACGTTTACATTATGTAACCGTTTTCTTTTTTACGAGGAGATTATTATTATTATTATTATTATTATTATTATTATTATTATTATTATTATTATTATTATTATTAGTATTATTATTATTATTATTATTATTACTTTGGAGGAAAAGGAGAGAAACTGCTTTCCTCTGATATCTCTTTCTAACCCTTCATCTTGTCTAAAGTGCTCAAGTAATATGACTGTAACTTTTTATGTCATTTATTGCCCTCGCGATAATAAAATCGTTATTCTTTATTTTGTTTTCTTATTTGAAGTTTGCCACACTGATATATTTGAAACAAAATTGAGGTTTGGTTCAACGCCTTTCTAATTCTCAGCCACCCCAATGGCTCAATTTTTGGGTTGCCTGCTATTGCAGGAATTTAAGAACTATGTAAAAGGCATTAGTATAATATTTTTACGTTGAAATGTGAGTTTGACTGTTGTCTCAATTTGATCTGCTAATTCTTAACCCATAAGAACTACCAGTACTGTAGAGCCGAAGACCACAACTGTTTTATTTCCGATAGAATTTATTAGTTTACTCATTGGTTTTGTTTCCATTAGTTGTACTAACGGAAACCAAAACTTTCGACATCCTCCTTCAAAAATCAGTCTTTTTTACGCTCTATGTTTTAGCGTAAAATTTTCTATTTTTAAAAATTTTTCTTCGAAATGTATTATTCGGTTATCAATCAACTAACTCAACCAACTCGATAAATTCTTTAACATATTCGTATACTTTGTTTGCACCAAGCACATACATTTTCTCTAGTAACAAGTAAAGGTGCCTACTTTGAACTAACGTCACTGAAACTCACGCTCACAACATTTTCCGACCTCACGCTCACTCGACTTCACGCGCAAAACATCATCTCGACGTCATGCTCACATCATAATTTAAAACTCGCTATCACTCAACCTCACACTCATTTCTTAAGGGTGAGTTCGAGTAAGCGTGAGAGCCGATATTATCAGCGTCGATCTTATGAGTTCGGGCATCTTAGGTAACAAGGGATGCTGTGGAGTAGTAAGCGGTGCATCCCTGTAGTCAACCCCTTGAGTTACAGGGATGTTGTGGGCTCGTTTGGCCTATAGTAAATATATTACTACAAATCCTCGAATGCCCTGTAAGTGGCCTACAAGTAGCCCACAGAAGGACTATACACACGGCTCTGAAGTCCTACCACCCCTTTGTAAGTAAAGTATTTGCATGAGAACTCCGTAAAAATACTCCTATTTTTGTAAAACATAATGTGGAATTTGCTTCACATTAGTAACCTAGACATGTAATTCGGAGTTGAAATTCGTGAGAGAGAGAAAGAAGAATTGCTCACTATAACAATAGGATCACTAGTCTAATAGTTCTGTTTGCATTGATATTGATAATGCACCGTAATTAGTGGCAGTTTAGTTCCTTACGTAAGAACCCACGATGAGAAATACTGGAGTAGCAGTTTGAGAACCAGATGAACGTCTTTCTTTATTACTTGCTGTAATTGATCATCCATCAGAGCAGTCAGTTCAATCTCGGTGACCTATGACGTCGAAGATTGCTTCTCGTTCTCAGCAAACTGGATGAACGGTTATAAACAGCTACCTGAGAAGCCTGACGTTGACAATAAGTAAGTAGTAGAGGTCATCATCGATGGGTTTGCAGGTACATCTTTCATGGATTCACAATTATCTGTAATCCCAACGCTTTTATTTCATATCATGTTTTCATCTAGCAGTGTCTCTGTGGCTTTTTGGAATAAATGCATGCTCGATGTCACAAAACAATCAATTGGAAAGAACTTCAATGGAGATGAAGCAAGCAGATTAAGTTATATACAAATGGTTATCAAAATAATGAAATCATCTAAAAGAGCGCTACTTATCAGATTAATACGGCACTCAACCATCTGTAGACCTCACAACAGCAGTGATGTGGCGTGGAATGGTTTTATAGAGGTTGCAGATGGCAGTAAGTGGAATATTACAGCATTCCGCGTGCACTACATTACTCAGTTCCGTCAGAAGCAGAAATCTGTGTCGGACTTCTATCTGCAAAACGGATCACAGATCATCAATTATCTTCAAGTCCTAGAATTGGCCTGTCCAGTGCGGGGTTCTACTCCAGCCTAATGTTGCTTAACCCACGCGTATTATCCTGAAATATGGCGCTATTGCCCGGAAATTGTAATGCTCCTATCCACCAGTCTCCGCACAAGAACCCGAAGCAATCAAACAAAACCAAATTTATCAAAAACAAGTGATTCCTCCGGACTCATATGAGGAAACTGAAAGGCAGACGGAGCATTGAGGGAAGTACAGGTCTCAGCCGAGTTCTCTTTCGGTATACATCTATGATCCAATATTCGGAAATTTGCATAAATATTTTTTTAATAAATATAAACAAACCACAACAATTCAGATGTTCATATAAATTTTATTACCAAACTGTGGTGGTGTATATGCAGTCAATCGTTAGTTGACCATATATGCACACCGTTAAAAAAAAGCAGACAAAATACACTAGAAAGCATACACTAGAAATTCTGTTCAGTAGAAATATTAAATGAGAATCCGGGCTCTAACTTTTCACTCAAAAATTTCAAAAAAACTATCGATTGTAATCAAATTCCAATAATTGATCAACAAGGCAAAAATGAGATGGAGAAAAAGCAAATACTAATCAACTGTGAATATACCGACCAAATTTTTTTCAAAAAAAGGCAAAAACAATTCAAAATTACAATAATCTCGTAGTTCGCAAAAAAAAAATATATGAATCCGAGCTTTTACTATCTTTTGTTTTTACTAATCGTGATTCAAATTTCAAAGAAAAACTCAAACTCTGTAAAATTCATAAATTCCAAAGCAACTTGACTTCTAGTTATAACAAATTACAATTAATTGGAAATTCTAAAAAAATTACAACAAGGTTATCTCAGCAGCAGAATAATTCAATATAAATACCAACTTCGATAGCTCTTATCAATCAGATGAAAAATAATCCAATAATAGCATAAATTAAAAAAAGTATATGAACTTTTGAAACAACCTAAGAATTTATAGAATTAATCGGGAGAAAGAAAAATCTTCCAATCAATTTACTAATTTATCAGTCTAAAGAAATTCAATTCTCGCAAAATTGAACTATTAAAAAATGTTAATACTACAAAAATTCAAAAGTTTATAGAAAATCACAAGTTGTATTAAGTTTCAGCCTTAAACAGTCATATATCCTGCATTTCTAACTAATTAGAAGCAAAAATAAGGCAAAGAATGATTTTTCAATTTTTAGTATGAACTTTCGACTCAACCTTAAATTTGTTCTAAATTTCTTTTAAATACAAAATCACTTATACCATGAATTTCCATTCAAAAATCGGATTAGTTTCACATAAGTAATGAAAGTTATAATTCTAAACTTTCTCGTTCAATTTCTAGATCCTGAACGATTAAATAAAGTAACTGGTGTTCAGAGCATAAATTCGCCTTTTTCTGACCAATTTAAAACTATCACAAAAAAGTACAGGAAAAAATATTCTTAAATTAATCAGAAAGGAAAGGAGATCAAGAATACTGGATAATAAAACCGCAACCCGACACTCTTCATGGGGGGGGATTCCGAAGAGAAAAGATATTTAAATAAAATTGACAAAATCACAAGAGATAAGCTGAAGGACCAAGCAAAATGGAGCTAGAAGGCTACTTCCGGGTTTGATTCCAACGGGCATCCGGGTATATTGATATAAACCCTTCGGCGTGACTATGGTCGTTATATCTTTCGAGTTTTCATTTAGATATATCTGATTATAAGCTTTCTTGAGGTCTATTTTTGAATGAAAGAGCTTATCTGCTAAACCTGTAAGACAAGCTTCAAGATTAGGAGCCGGAAAAGCATAATTTACTATTAACTCATTAGCCTTAATATAATTTCCAACTATCCTGAAAGTATTTTTCTTATTTTTTACAAGGAAGCAGCTACTTGCAAAATTAGAATGATCTATTTCTATCAATATACCTTTACCTAACTAGATCCTGAATTTGTTCATCGAAAATTTTTGATTTATCCTTAGGAACCGGAAATGGATTCTGTTTAAACGTTTTATTTTCTTTCAAATGAATATGACCTACAAAATTCTTAATGTAACCAATTTTTGTTCAAACAAGATCTGAATAATAATTCTTTATCGAGTCAATGAAATTTACAATGTCAGGACTCCTATAACTCCAGGACTCATTTACTGAATTTGGTTTTTCAACCAGAGTGTAAGGCTGGTTTTTCACCTGTCCCGACCGATCTTCAACAATTTTTGAAATCGAATTACCATCCGGCAAATATTTTTTATTTCGTTCCAAAAGGGCATGGAATTTTTCCGCTTGCTCCACGTCCACGTCTGAGGTTTCTGACGAACTGTCTTTTAAAAAGTCCTTCCTTGGCAATAGTTCTTTATCACTTTAAAGATTTTTCGTATCACTAAAATGCCTAGCTCTCTTCTGCTCTAAATTCATTTCTGGAAGACAGCCTTCTTCGTTGATTTTGTTTTCAACCAAACTTTTCTTTTTCTTCTTAGTCCTCTTCTTTTTATTCTTCTAATTACTAGAAATTAACGAAGCATCAACCACCGAAGACTTCCGAGGAACACTCTGGGACTGATCCGTTGACACCTTTTGTTCATCACCTTTATCCATCAATGAAGTCCTTCTCGAATTTTCACTTAACGGAGAAGCAAGCTCACCTAATTGTTCATCACAAGGCATTGATGAAATCCTAGCCTTTTCTGAAGAAAATTTAACACCACCATCTTGTACCGAACTCTTCATAAAGTCCCAATGTCTATTATCCTGAACCTCAGCCGCCTTTGGTATATGATCTTCATCAATCATAGTTCCCAATAGATTTTCATCGGCACCACTACATGGACTAAATCCCCTAACCACTAATGGATCATCTTTATTTAAATCGCACTGAATCATATTACGCAAGTCTAACAATTGAGTAGGATTAGGAGCGTTAATTTTCAAAATTTTTGATTCGAAATTATCATAGTCTAAATCGCATTGCACTTCTTTATTAGATCTTCCCACTGAATTCAAATCGGTTCGAATGAAGATGGAAGTCAATCCAGAATGAAGAACAGAATCAGAATCACCATCATTTTTACTCATACTCGAACAGTTTTTGTGGCCGACACGATCACCAGTCCTAAACTCCAAATCTCGCATTCCTCGGTGGTAACTCAAGCGAATTCTTCTAATTGTTCTACAACTTGAAAATTCTCCCTTTCAAAATGTCCAGACAAATTCACGTTGAGTGATATTTCTTCTTTCGTAACGAAATTTAGTCCCGAAGGAGCATTAACCACAAGTTCTTCAACTACTCGAATGTATTTCTCGGCATTACAACGTCTCACTAAGTTATAAGTGACGAGATTAAAACTTGATCCACCGTCAATGCAAATTAAAACCGAAACACCATTAATTTTGCCATAAACAAACGTCGCCACAGCTCCATCTAACTCGGATGGGATTCTTCGATCAAAATTCGAGAATTCACTCTTGGGTCGGTCTTTATTTTTCTCTAAATGCAATCCTGAAGTCATCTGATTCCGTGACTTTCCTTTCAATTGACTCGATTGTTCATTCGGAAATAACTTACAAGTTTTCTGATTAATTTCGGATTTATGACCAAAATTTCGGTTATCCCGACTATTAGATAATACTACATTCTTTTTTCCTTTATTACTTACCATAAATTTATTATGTTCAAGCTGATCCCTATTTCTAAGTACATACTGTTCAGCAATACTAATCAGTTCAACTCTATCACGAGGAACATAAAAGTTCAACATACGAAACCTTTGGTTAGGATGCATTCCATTCAAAATGATTTTAACAAGCTCTGATTCTTCCATCGTCATACCAATAACATTCATAGATATCACTATTGATTTAACATAATGATCCATTAATTCATTAAGTTTTTGTTTCCTGTAAATACGCTCGGAAATAAGGGTATGAATAAATACAGGAGTGATAAACTTCTGTAACAAAATACGTCTCAGAGTTTCCCAATTCATACTATCATTTAATGCAGAAATAATATTCCGTAATACAGCCCCTTCGCACTTCGAAACCAATACAGTTAAAATCATTCCTAATGAATAGCTTGTTTCGAGCAAAACTTCTTCAATCCTAAATAATAACTCAAAACTCTGCCGGCTATTATTGCCATCAACATTCCTAAAATCTCTAAATTTATTTTCCAAGTACTCAGAAGATCGTTGAAAACAATATTTTACCATAAATTTATGTTCCATATCTAAAGTCATACTCTGAGGAATAGAATGTGACACTGGATTTACTAAATTTAATCTTTGTCCTTGATTATTTGGATTCCTACCATCTAAATCCAAATTAGGATTTAAATAACCAAAATTAGTATTTCCTGCTTTAGGGATACTGTTCCGAATACAAGAAACCCTTCTGTAATAATTACCAAGGTTTAAATATCTACTGGCAAATCTATCATTTGAATCATTATTTTGATACGGCCTAGTATAAAAGTTCTCTGGAGATGGCTCAGCAAAACTAACCTCACGATGATCTCTTCTATTTTCATCTAAACTCGGAGCATTAGCAACTCTACTATAACCAAAGGTATCATCAGATAAATGTATTGAATCATTATAATCATTCTGTACATGGGAAGGAAACCGTCTAACATCAAAACTATTTTGAGCCGGGGGAGTCAACTCCATACTCATGGTTCCGAAACTCGACCGTTGGTCTAACTGAAATTGACCAGTTGCATCTAAAGTCATATAATCTGATTCGGGTATTTCAATACTGACATATTCCCTACTTTCCATAATGGTAACAGGAAGAAAAGCAAAAAAAAAATTAAATAAAATAAAAGATTAATATTCAGAAATATCTACTATGACTATTATAACCAATATATGTACGCCAAATGGAAACTGAGCCACCAAGGTGGCAAATCAAGTTCTGGAAGTAAAAGATTTTTTATAAAACTACAAAAAACGAACAATATGTCTCAGGAGAAAAATTCTTATCAGTAATTAATATTAAGTTTAATAAATTAACACCAAATTATTAAAGAAGAGGCAGAGATGTACTAACTAATTTCCAAATTACCAATAACCAAATTACTTATATCACATACAAACATGAGAACAAACACAGAAAGAAAAAAAATTAATAAGTGAACTTGACTTTTATTATATGTAACGCTCCTATCGACCAGTCTCCGCACAAGAACCCGAAGCAATCAAACAAAACCAAATTTATCAAAAACAAGTGATTCCTCCGGACTCATATGAGGAAACTGAAAGGCAGATGGAGCATTGAGGGAAGTACAGGTCTCAGCCGAGTTCTCTTTCGGTATACATCTATGATCCAATATTCGGAAATTTGCATAAATATTTTTTTAATAAATATAAACAAACCACAACAATTCAGATGTTCATATAAATTTTATTACCAAACTGTGGTGGTGTATATGCAGTCAATCGTTAGTTGACCATATATGCACACCGTTAAAAAAAAAGCAGACAAAATACACTAGAAAGCATACACTAGAAATTCTGTTCAGTAGAAATATTAAATGAGAATCCGGGCTCTAACTTTTCACTCAAAAATTTCAAAAAAAATATCGATTGTAATCAAATTCCAATAATTGATCAACAAAGCAAAAATGAGATGGAGAAAAAGCAAATACTAATCAACTGTGAATATACCGACCAAAATTTTTTCAAAAAAAGGCAAAAACAATTCAAAATTACAATAATCTCGTAGTTCGCAAAAAAAAATATATGAATCCGAGCTTTTACTATCTTTTGTTTTTACTAATCGTGATTCAAATTTCAAAGAAAAACTCAAACTCTGTAAAATTCATAAATTCCAAAGCAACTTGACTTCTAGTTATAACAAATTACAATTAATTGGAAATTCTAAAAAAAATTACAACAAGGTTATCTCAGCAGCAGAATAATTCAATATAAATACCAACTTCGATAGCTCTTATCAATCAGATGAAAAATAATCCAATAATAGCATAAATTAAAAAAAAGTATATGAACTTTTGAAACAACCTAAGAATTTATAGAATTAATCGGGAGAAAGAAAAATCTTCCAATCAATTTACTAATTTATCAGTCTAAAGAAATTCAATTCTCGCAAAATTGAACTATTAAAAAATGTTAATACTACAAAAATTCAAAAGTTTATAGAAAATCACAAGTTGTATTAAGTTTCAGCCTTAAACAGTCATATATCCTGCATTTCTAACTAATTAGAAGCAAAAATAAGGCAAAGAATGATTTTTCAATTTTTAGTATGAACTTTCGACTCAACCTTAAATTTGTTCTAAATTTCTTTTAAATACAAAATTACTTATACCATGAATTTCCATTCAAAAAATCGGATTAGTTTCACATAAGTAATGAAAGTTATAATTCTAAACTTTCTCGTTCAATTTCTAGATCCTGAACGATTAAATAAAGTAACTGGTGTTCAGAGCATAAATTCGCCTTTTTCTGACCAATTTAAAACTATCACAAAAAAGTACAGGAAAAAATATTCTTAAATTAATCAGAAAGGAAAGGAGATCAAGAATACTGGATAATAAAACCGCAACCCGACACTCTTCATGGGGGGGGATTCCGAAGAGAAAAGATATTTAAATAAAATTGACAAAATCACAAGAGATAAGCTGAAGGACCAAGCAAAATGGAGCTAGAAGGCTACTTCCGGGTTTGATTCCAACGGGCATCCGGGTATATTGATATAAACCCTTCGGCGTGACTATGGTCGTTATATCTTTCGAGTTTTCATTTAGATATATCTGATTATAAGCTTTCTTGAGGTCTATTTTTGAATGAAAGAGCTTATCTGCTAAACCTGTAAGACAAGCTTCAAGATTAGGAGCCGGAAAAGCATAATTTACTATTAACTCATTAGCCTTAATATAATTTCCAACTATCCTGAAAGTATTTTTCTTATTTTTTACAAGGAAGCAGCTACTTGCAAAATTAGAATGATCTATTTCTATCAATATACCTTTACCTAACTAGATCCTGAATTTGTTCATCGAAAATTTTTGATTTATCCTTAGGAACCGGAAATGGATTCTGTTTAAACGTTTTATTTTCTTTCAAATGAATATGACCTACAAAATTCTTAATGTAACCAATTTTTGTTCAAACAAGATCTGAATAATAATTCTTTATCGAGTCAATGAAATTTACAATGTCAGGACTCCTATAACTCCAGGACTCATTTACTGAATTTGGTTTTTCAACCTGAGTGTAAGGCTGGTTTTTCACCTGTCCCGACCGATCTTCAACAATTTTTGAAATCGAATTACCATCCGGCAAATATTTTTTATTTCGTTCCAAAAGGGCATGGAATTTTTCCGCTTGCTTCACGTCCACGTCTGAGGTTTCTGACGAACTGTCTTTTAAAAAGTCCTTCCTTGGCAATAGTTCTTTATCACTTTAAAGATTTTTCGTATCACTAAAATGCCTAGCTCTCTTCTGCTCTAAATTCATTTCTGGAAGACAGCCTTCTTCGTTGATTTTGTTTTCAACCAAACTTTTCTTTTTCTTCTTAGTCCTCTTCTTTTTATTCTTCTGATTACTAGAAATTAACGAAGCATCAACCACCGAAGACTTCCGAGGAACACTCTGGGACTGATCCGTTGACACCTTTTGTTCATCACCTTTATCCATCAATGAAGTCCTTCTCGAATTTTCACTTAACGGAGAAGCAAGCTCACCTAATTGTTCATCACAAGGCATTGATGAAATCCTAGCCTTTTCTGAAGAAAATTTAACACCACCATCTTGTACCGAACTCTTCATAAAGTCCCAATGTCTATTATCCTGAACCTCAGCCGCCTTTGGTATATGATCTTCATCAATCATAGTTCCCAATAGATTTTCATCGGCACCACTACATGGACTAAATCCCCTAACCACTAATGGATCATCTTTATTTAAATCGCACTGAATCATATTACGCAAGTCTAACAATTGAGTAGGATTAGGAGCGTTAATTTTCAAAATTTTTGATTCGAAATTATCATAGTCTAAATCGCATTGCACTTCTTTATTAGATCTTCCCACTGAATTCAAATCGGTTCGAATGAAGATGGAAGTCAATCCAGAATGAAGAACAGAATCAGAATCACCATCATTTTTACTCATACTCGAACAGTTTTTGTGGCCGACACGATCACCAGTCCTAAACTCCAAATCTCGCATTCCTCGGTGGTAACTCAAGCGAATTCTTCTAATTGTTCTACAACTTGAAAATTCTCCCTTTCAAAATGTCCAGACAAATTCACGTTGAGTGATATTTCTTCTTTCGTAACGAAATTTAGTCCCGAAGGAGCATTAACCACAAGTTCTTCAACTACTCGAATGTATTTCTCGGCATTACAACGTCTCACTAAGTTATAAGTGACGAGATTAAAACTTGATCCACCGTCAATGCAAATTAAAACCGAAACACCATTAATTTTGCCATAAACAAACGTCGCCACAGCTCCATCTAACTCGGATGGGATTCTTCGATCAAAATTCGAGAATTCACTCTTGGGTCGGTCTTTATTTTTCTCTAAATGCAATCCTGAAGTCATCTGATTCCGTGACTTTCCTTTCAATTGACTCGATTGTTCATTCGGAAATAACTTACAAGTTTTCTGATTAATTTCGGATTTATGACCAAAATTTCGGTTATCCCGACTATTAGATAATACTACATTCTTTTTTCCTTTATTACTTACCATAAATTTATTATGTTCAAGCTGATCCCTATTTCTAAGTACATACTGTTCAGCAATACTAATCAGTTCAACTCTATCACGAGGAACATAAAAGTTCAACATACGAAACCTTTGGTTAGGATGCATTCCATTCAAAATGATTTTAACAAGCTCTGATTCTTCCATCGTCATACCAATAACATTCATGGATATCACTATTGATTTAACATAATGATCCATTAATTCATTAAGTTTTTGTTTCCTGTAAATACGCTCGGAAATAAGGGTATGAATAAATACAGGAGTGATAAACTTCTGTAACAAAATACGTCTCAGAGTTTCCCAATTCATACTATCATTTAATGCAGAAATAATATTCCGTAATACAGCCCCTTCGCACTTCGAAACCAATACAGTTAAAATCATTCCTAATGAATAGCTTGTTTCGAGCAAAACTTCTTCAATCCTAAATAATAACTCAAAAATCTGCCGGCTATTATTGCCATCAACATTCCTAAAATCTCTAAATTTATTTTCCAAGTACTCAGAAGATCGTTGAAAACAATATTTTACCATAAATTTATGTTCCATATCTAAAGTCATACTCTGAGGAATAGAATGTGACACTGGATTTACTAAATTTAATCTTTGTCCTTGATTATTTGGATTCCTACCATCTAAATCCAAATTAGGATTTAAATAACCAAAATTAGTATTTCCTGCTTTAGGGATACTGTTCCGAATACAAGAAACCCTTCTGTAATAATTACCAAGGTTTAAATATCTACTGGCAAATCTATCATTTGAATCATTATTTTGATACGGCCTAGTATAAAAGTTCTCTGGAGATGGCTCAGCAAAACTAACCTCACGATGATCTCTTCTATTTTCATCTAAACTCGGAGCATTAGCAACTCTACTATAACCAAAGGTATCATCAGATAAATGTATTGAATCATTATAATCATTCTGTACATGGGAAGGAAACCGTCTAACATCAAAACTATTTTGAGCCGGGGGAGTCAACTCCATACTCATGGTTCCGAAACTCGACCGTTGGTCTAACTGAAATTGACCAGTTGCATCTAAAGTCATATAATCTGATTCGGGTATTTCAATACTGACATATTCCCTACTTTCCATAATGGTAACAGGAAGAAAAGCAAAAAAAAAATTAAATAAAATAAAAGATTAATATTCAGAAATATCTACTATGACTATTATAACCAATATATGTACGCCAAATGGAAACTGAGCCACCAAGGTGGCAAATCAAGTTCTGGAAGTAAAAGATTTTTTATAAAACTACAAAAAACGAACAATATGTCTCAGGAGAAAAATTCTTATCAGTAATTAATATTAAGTTTAATAAATTAACACCAAATTATTAAAGAAGAGGCAGAGATGTACTAACTAATTTCCAAATTACCAATAACCAAATTACTTATATCACATACAAACATGAGAACAAACACAGAAAGAAAAAAAATTAATAAGTGAACTTGACTTTTATTATATGTAACGCTCCTATCGACCAGTCTCCGCACAAGAACCCGAAGCAATCAAACAAAACCAAATTTATCAAAAACAAGTGATTCCTCCGGACTCATATGAGGAAACTGAAAGGCAGATGGAGCATTGAGGGAAGTACAGGTCTCAGCCGAGTTCTCTTTTGGTATACATCTATGATCCAATATTCGGAAATTTGCATAAATATTTTTTTAATAAATATAAACAAACCACAACAATTCAGATGTTCATATAAATTTTATTACCAAACTGTGGTGGTGTATATGCAGTCAATCGTTAGTTGACCATATATACACCGTTAAAAAAAAGCAGACAAAATACACTAGAAAGCATACACTAGAAATTCTGTTCAGTAGAAATATTAAATGAGAATCCGGGCTCTAACTTTTCTCTCAAAAATTTCAAAAAAACTATCGATTGTAATCAAATTCCAATAATTGATCAACAAAGCAAAAATGAGATGGAGAAAAAGCAAATACTAATCAACTGTGAATATACCGACCAAAAATTTTTCAAAAAAAGGCAAAAACAATTCAAAGTTACAATAATCTCGTAGTTCGCAAAAAATATATGAATCCGAGCTTTTACTATCTTTTATTTTTACTAATCGTGTTTCAAATTTCAAAGAAAAACTCAAACTCTGTAAAATTCATAAATTCCAAAGCAACTTGACTTCTAGTTATAACAAATTACAATTAATTGGAAATTCCAAAAAAAAAATTACAACAAGGTTATCTCAGCAGCAGAATAATTCAATATAAATACCAACTTCGATAGCTCTTATCAATCAGATGAAAAATAATCCAATAATAGCATAAATTAAAAAAAGTATATGAACTTTTGAAACAACCTAAGAATTTATAGAATTAATCGGGAGAAAGAAAAATCTTCCAATCAATTTACTAATTTATCAGTCTAAAGAAATTCAATTCTCGCAAAATTGAACTATTAAAAAATGTTAATACTACAAAAATTCAAAAGTTTATAGAAAATCACAAGTTGTATTAAGTTTCAGCCTTAAACAGTCATATATCCTGCATTTCTAACTAATTAGAAGCAAAAATAAGGCAATGAATGATTTTTCAATTTTTAGTACGAACTTTCGACTCAACCTTAAATTTGTTCTAAATTTCTTTTAAATACAAAATCACTTATACCATGAATTTCCATTCAAAAATCGGATTAGTTTCACATAAGTAATGAAAGTTATAATTCTAAACTTTCTCATTCAATTTCTAGATCCTGAACGATTAAATAAAGTAACTGGTGTTCAGAGCATAAATTCGCCTTTTTCTGACCAATTTAAAACTATCTCAAAAAAAGTACAGGAAAAAATATTCTTAAATTAATCAGAAAGGAAAGGAGATCAAGAATACTGGAACATAAGACCGCGACTCGACACTCTTCATGGGGGGGGGGAGGGAATTCCGAAGAGAAAAGATATTTAAAAAATTGACAAAATCACAAGAGATATGCTAAAGGACCAACCAAAATGGACTAATCTACAACCCACTCTTAGGTAAAGGACTTCTACCCGTCTACACATGCAGTCAAAATAGGTTATTACCACAATTTTATAGACGTAAAAATTTTATTCCTTTTCGTTTACCTGTCCAGGACTTCCTAATCTGCACCCTTTGCTCTCTTTGTAGACTTGTATATTTTACACTACTGACCGATTAACAGAATCACGGCAGTGTAATGTCGTTTTTGTCAAAGCGAGCCTATTGATCAAAAAGGCCTCTCGACAAAGACAAAGAAAATTCAAGTAAAATCGAAAGCAGCAAAAACCATTAATATTGTGCGATAAAAGGCACAAAATGAAAGCACAAGCGTCAATAAAATAAGCTTGTAACACACTCATTACTATAGGTCAAATAGGCCATGCTGCCCACTTGAATCACATCCGACCATTTTAAACTTTTCTTCTTTTTAAAAAAAAAGAACGAAAAAGAACAACACAATTCGTAGTCTTTCACTCGTATTTAAACAGAATTAAGCAGCACTGAAATAAGTGATATTGCATTTCATAAGTCACTCACTTTCAAAACCACGCTACACTGTCGATCCACGTCAACCATAACCAACTATACGAAGCACAGCCAAGAGGTAGAAATAAGCAAAAGAACAGAACTCAAGGCTAAGACATGTTGTCCCCGAGAAAGATAAAAGTCAAGTCATCGCCGGGAAGCTTCCTCCCACAAACGACAGCTTGAATTCGAATACAAGATTGCCAGCTCTGAACAGCAACTTTATTCTCTCGTTCTTTCTAACATTTTTTTTAAAAAAGCTACCAAATGATTAACACATTTGAAAACCTTAGCTATATTATTTTTTAATATACAACGAATGGAATCTTTTACATTTTGAGTCCGCAATTATGAACAATTCAGAAAAAAAACATAAAACAGTAAATTTCTTTACAATAACAATTCTCCTTTGACTCAAACCATAACAGAAAAAGGACATCTAAGAAACTCATGTAACAGATTGTTACAAAATATCTGGATTATAGGTTACATATGACCTCCTAAAATGAAAATATAATCACGGGAACGACGCGACCGGTAAACGTCAGCGCAGGACTCACCGAAACCCAGGATTTTCAAGATTACAGCATCACAGAGCCGCTGCAATGTTTCATGGTTGGAGGGAGATGTTGGGGATAATAAGCTTCTTTAGGCGCTCTCAACATATTAATACGGCTCGTCGTTTGAAATAAGGTGAGCGTTGACTCATCCGACCATAACATTTTCTGTGGCAGAATTGGCGTCGTGCTATAAAGCGTCTCTTATCAGCAGTTTGCCCATGAAACCAGACTTCGAATTTCAATGTCACATAACTTGCGGCAAATTATGGAAGGTTCTGCTTCAATTTCCCTGCCACTTACACCGCAAACGCACGTGTCACAGATGGTTTTCTTCAGAACACTGTTCTTATTCGGCGATGTAGTTTAGCCTTGAGTCTCATACGTCGTCATCACCTTCAACACTGCCTCCCGGGACACTCCCAACACATTTGCCACTTTTATCACGCTCATAGCACTTAACTCAGCGCCAACAATTTGCTCTCTTTGGAAATCAGATAGGTCGCACATTTTACATTATCGCCGTCTACTACATGCTGCTGTTCTACAACTAGTCACGTAGTAACAAGTAGTGCTGTTGAATTTTTGTGACATTTGCGGTTTTCGGTTTTTAAGAAAACCGGTTTTCTGAAAACCGAAAACCGCAAAAGCGGTTTTCAAAACCGACAAAACCGAAACCGCAAAAGAGGTTTTCAAAACCGAAAGCGCAAATACGGTTTGCCCGAAACCGTGTTTGCGGTTTTATAAGAGATTTTCCTTTTCAAAGCCGAAAAAATGTTTGCTGTTTTTAATTACACCTTTTAACAATTGTGAAAGCATCTATCGATCGAGACAAATGTATTTATTTATATGTGTGTTTTAACTTTTTTTTTATTTGCTCCAAGACTATTACGGTAATATGTGCAGCACAGTGCGAAAGGGATAGTTCGATGGTTGTACAAGTCACAGCTAAATTAGGGTTGCCATATTTTAAAATCAGAAAAGTGGGGGGTTCTAAACCGTAAGTATTAATGTGAACTTCTGTGTTACAAATACTAACCTGCGAGCCTTAGCTTTTTTTTTTCAAGTTATTTCTTTGATGACACTTCCAATGTACTTTTCGGCTGCAGGGAAACAAACTGGACCCCACCTGATTTTCATATATGTTGTAAATTGGAGCACAAGGAACACGAATCTGAAGGAATTTTGTCATTTCGAAAAGTCGGAACTCTAGATATTCGAACATAAATTGACCATGGAAGCGAACTGGACCCCACCTGATTTTTTTATAGTTTGTAAAGTAGACCACAAGGAACACGTATCTGAAGGAATTTTGAAATTCCGAATTTTGGAACTCGAGATATTCGAACATAAAGTGAACACGGAAACAAAGAAGACCCAACTGATTTTTATATATTTTGAAAACTAAACCACGAGGAACACAAATCTGAAGAAATTTTGACATTCCGAATTTCGGAACTCGAGATATTCGAACACAAATGACCAGGAAGCAAAAAGGACCCCATTTGATTTTTATATATTTTGTAAACTGGACCAAACAGAGCAATAATCAGAACGAATTTTGACATTCCGACTTCCCGAACTCCGGACACTGGAACTTGTACAGTAGTTTTATGTATTATGTATAAAAGTAACGAAGAAAGTTCTGTCGCTTTTTGACCTATCACTTAGAGCATCGATATGTCACCTAAGACGTACCTGGAAGATCAAAAATAGTACCCATCCGTATCAATGACCTTCTGCCAACGTTCGGGATGGGCATGGATTCCTTCGCGGTAGAACTTGGTTTGCCGTGAAGCGAAGAATGTATCAAGCGCATTTAGCACCTCTACTACGGAGTTGAACTGGAGTCCTCTAAAGTGAGTGTCCAAGGAAAGGAACAGGTGATAACCGGACGGTACAACGTCCGGACAGTATGGCGGATGCAATAGTGTTTCCCATCCAAAGCGTAGGACGGTGTCCCGCCTCATTCTAGCTATGTGGGGTATAGCGTTGTCCCGTAACGGGGGAACCCCTTAGCGATTGAGAAGTCTTGGCTCTAGGGTTTTGAGTTTTTCTTGAACACGGCTCAACTGCTGACAGTAGACAGTTGCATTGATGTTCTGATCTGACCACCCGGTAGCAGTTCCCGATGCACGATGTCGTGAGCAGTCCACCAAACACACAAGAGGGCTTTCTGCTGCATTACTGATTTCAGCCGTGGATCTTTGTACAGGACCCACTTCTCATCACATGTCAACATCCTGTCCAAAAATGGCTCCTTCCTCAGACGAGACAGCAAAGAATCACAGGTGTCTGCAAGCGTAGCCTTCTGGCCCAGAAACGAATCATCTGGGACACAGAGACCCAACTTGTAGTGCTTCCTAAATTGATGGAGGTGCTGGCAAATGGTTTCTCCACTGACATTGGATATTAGCCCCAGTTCCTCACATGTCTGCCCACTGTTCGGCTCAATTGCTACCTGAAGATCCTCATTTTGAACATGTGTTGGTCTTCCGGCACGTGTGGCGCGTCTTTCGTGAGTGTTTCGTCACCGTTCTTAAACTCGCTAAACCACCCTTGCACTGTCTGCGTAATCACGACACCCTCACGAAAGGCCTGAGGTATTTTCCACCCCGCTGCAGTGGCGTATGATCCAAGTTTGAACTCGTACAGCATACACGTCCTAATGACGCCCTTATTACAGCATTCACTCCGTCCTTACATAAGTTTATGTTGTAACTGAATTGCCACAACCAGGTAGAATGTCGGATATACCCACGCTAATAACTGACCTTCGCCTTATCTCCATTCGCATTCAACTCACGGTATGAGGGTCAATTGAACACAGACCTCCACAAAAAGCAACAAAACTTTCTTGGTTACCTTTATATATCTCACAGGACGTAATATGTTTCGTATAGAGAATATTGTGTTTTTTCATATAGATAGATAGCGTCTATATTAAACTTTAAGTTTTAATATCTCGAGTTCGGAAGTCGGAATGTCAAAACTCCTTCAGAATCGTGTTCCTCGTGATCTAGTTTACAAAATATATAAAAATCAGTGGAGGTCCAATTTGCTTCCCTGCATCCTACTTTTCAAACGAAACAGTTTTCCAGAGTGTACATTTTGCTTCAAACTGAGTTCTGCCCTGGCTAAGAAACGTAAATTCGCTTCTATAAGAGTCTTTTAAAGTTACACTTGAAATTGTCGTTCGGCATTCTTGTAGCTTGTGAAGGCATGAGTAATTCAAGTATGTTTGCTACAACATCTACAAACGAATATTCATTAGTATAGAACCTCCAATACATTACATTAAAAACACATGAACTACACAAAGAAACCCATTGTGAATTAGAGCAGATCTCTTATTAGCAAATGATTCTGCACACGCGCACTGCTGAGATAGCCCAGTCCAAATTTAACTCAATTGCGATTGAGACTGTCAGAGGTGTAGCGATTTACGTTGAATATACCATACCAACACTTTATCAGCTAAGTCCTCTTAGATTTTTCTCCAATCCCAAAAAGCGGGTGGTTTTTCGTGATTAAGATATGTTTAAGCGGGGGACGAATATATAACCTGAAAATCGGGTGGTACCCACTAAAATAGGGTAATAAGCCAACACTAAGCTCAATAGAAATAAGATATATTTCTATTTAAGATCAATACACAAGCAACTCATGAAATTCAATTTGAAATATCATCCACTTAGACTGACATCTTTTATATTATTATTACTCTTTCCCCTTGTTTTTAAAAATAGTACTGCCACTCTTTCTTTTGTTAACAAAAAGACACCACCTCTCTTTCTTAATAAAAAAAAGAGAAAAGAAAGAAAGAAAATCTCTATCGCAATACACAATTTTCTTGTTGATTTGTTGCTACTTCGATAAATGTGAATGTTGTGGTTTTGCATGTGTCGACTGGCTTCTTATCGCAAGTCCCAGACACCTGCAATAGTTTATACGTGAAGGAAACACCCATCATATTTTATTCTGTATCTTTTTACTTTCCAATAACGATAGCCGTGCCTTTATGAGAAATTGGAACTTATGTTTTTTTATTCTGCCAATTGTAAAAGTATATTCACCAAGAATTTCCCTATACTTTAAGACATTTTAAGAAAAAAATACCTTCTTTTCCTTCTGCAAATTTTGATAATTTTTCCCTACGCTGAGGGAAATTTCCCTCCATCTGGCAACTTTGAGCTGGAGTGGGGAAAGATTCTTTGCTGTTTTCTCGTCGTTACTTGATATTAGTGCTGTCGAATTTTTGTGACATTTGCGGTTTTCAAAACCTAAACCGCAAAAGCGGTTTTCAAAACCGAAACCGCAAATACGGTTTTCAAAACCGACATTTCGGTTTTATGAAATTTCACTTTTTTCAAAAACCGTTTTTTTCAAAAACCGATTTCGACAGCACTAGTAACAAGCTTGCTCTAACCCCCTCCCCCCGCCGCCGACAACAGCCCGTTGACGTCGACAATTGAAAGTTGCCAACACAATCATCTGATGTGCTTAAAAGCTCCAAGTGTTTTCATCATTCTGATAACCTTCTGCACATGTTGTAATTACTATGTTGCACAGCCGTGATATATATTTTATATTATTCTTAAATTATTCTTTTCTTACTTATAATTTTCGTGCAATAGCTATATAGTATTTTCAATGAAGCACGAATTAATTGCAAAAGCTGAAATATTGTAACCTCTCGTACATGATTCTGTGCTGTAAAGAATGTCTACATAAATGTTCGAAAGAAGTGGACTTAATTACTTAGTAGCAATGTGCAAGCAGTGTTGTCAGATCTGAATATTAAAAAGTAGGTAGCAGATTTGAGCTATTTGTAGCCCAAACATAAAAATGAATTATTTTGGAGCTACACATTTCTGGCGGCTGTGCGTTACAGCAAACTCTGTACTATAACAGGAGTAGTAGACCTACAATGTGCAATGAGCTGGGTAGACGGTGATAGTCTTTGGGGATAGTTGGACGGTGATAATTTGAGGACTTTTCTCATGTCCATAGAGCCATATTTGCTAAAATCAATTTGTGAGCTCTGAAATACACTTTACAATGTTTAGAGAATACGCTTTTACTGACAGTCCACATTTATTTAATTCATTTGCTAACTTCTCTATCTGAGAGCCATGAATTTTAGAAGTTCTTATTGTAACTCCTATTACTCATTATGTCAATATGGATAATGGAGCAACACAATTAAATTTTCTATGTTCATGATTTCACAGCTCCTTACGACTATATAGACCTACGTATTAACTGAAACAGCAATGCAGTCAGTGATACTCCAACAGCACAAACTCAACAAAAGTCTAGTGTTGTCATATCTGGAGATTAATAACTACTAAATCAAGAGCTGAACTGGTACCGAACTTGTTATTTTTACTTAGTAAAACTATTGTTCATTTTGAATAGAATTCTCGAAATGAGAATGAAATAAATTCTTTGAGTTTTAGATCCCACGTATGTGCTGAATAGGTTAAAGGAGATGGCGATTATGAGAAACAAATGAAATGGTGCAATGAAGAAAGTGGGAGGAAATGGAAAAACCCCGAGGAAACCCACGCCCACTGTGCTTGTCCACCACAAATTTCACTTCGCGCGAGCTGGGATCGAACCAGGGTCTCCATGCACCAGAAGTGAACGCTCTACCACCGAGTCACAGCGGCCCTGAGGGTAGAATAATACAATCAAACCTTTTTTGTATTATATTAAACTAATAATTTGTGATTTCATATATGAAAATAAGACAGTAGAGCATTCTTTAGGGTTCCGAAACGTAGTGTGTCGCACAATTTGAAATTTTGGTAACGAGAACATTTCAAAAAACGCCCAATCCGCTACTTGTAGCTCAATCTGGCAACACTTTGTGCAAGCAGTATACTCCCTTTATATATTGCATATGTTACTGTAATTCATAAATATGGAAAATGTTTATTGGTAGACCTGTGGGAATATTTTGTTTTCTTGTTGTTTGTCTTATAAAAATATGAGGCTCTAGTAGCTCTTTTAAAACTTTGACACTGGAAGGCTGTTGTCTGAAAAGGAAATCAAAAAAGAGTTGACACGTAAGGGATACACACGAAAACATTCGCCCACACACAGACAAATAATACGAGGTTTATCGTAGTTGTATAGTAAGCATACGGAACTTTAGTCGGATTCGATTCCTGATGGAAGCTCATGTAATTTAGATCTCACGTTAATTTGTAGGTCCATGTTTTGTTTTAGCTTCACTGCTGAAAAAGAACACGCTGAGTTCTAACCAATCAAGTAATTCACAGGAAAATGATATTACAATACATAAAGAACTTAAATCATATGTCTATTACTTTATTAAATGAAAGTAAGTTACATCATCAGTAAAGTTCAGTCGTGTTGAAGAAATCGGTTATTATCTTCTGTTGTAACAAGTGTTATCTAAGGAAGTTAACATTTTCCAACAAAAGTCGAAGTCAAGTCGTTTCATGAACAAATCTTCACTTTCACTTCACCTGGATGTAAAAAAAAAAAAAAAAAAAAAAAAAAAAAAAAAAAAAAAAAAAAAGGTTACTGGCACATCAAAGAAAACTAAGCTCATACTAATAACTAAAATTAGACCAACTATTAATCTTAGTTACAACAAATTCTTTCAGTATATTTTCACTTCTAATATATTGACTTCTCCAGCATAAGTAACTATTGTTATCAAAACTTCTACATTGTATTCAGGACAAGTAAGAGTTCATTTTTAACGAAATGCTACGTTAATTTTATTTTTGAATTTCAAAATAATTAATAAATTATTATTCTACGAAGAGATAAATAAGAATTTCATTAGCAGTGGTCCTATTAAGTAAAGATTAGTGTACGCAGAATTTCATTACTGATTGGTTCAAGCTTCCAAATACATATTGTTTCACGATTTTCGTCTACATATTTAATTGATATCGCTTACCGTTATTGCTGTGTGGAAATCAGTATTGAAACTGGAAGTAATGGTAAATTTCAACCAATTCTGGTTTTAGTAGACTATTGTGGATAGTCATAGTATGTTAGTTTGACTTGCTGAATCATTTGAAAAAAAAATATATGCACTTCTCGCTACATGTTACCATTTTCATTCTACGGCGATAAACGTTAAAACCAAAAATAGCTAATTTGAACCACTTTTGGTTTCAATAAGAGATTAACAGGGGAGACAGATCCTCTTCTTGGGAAACTGAATCAATTACAAAAAAAAAGAAAAAAGAAAAGAAAAGAAAGAAAAAGAAAGGAAAACAAAAGAAAAACAAAACATTTCGATTCTTTTACTACATTTGCTCTGTCGACAGACGGACAAAGCAGTTCTATAGAATCGAGCCGCGGTGGCTCGGTGGTAGAGCGTTTACTTCTAGTGCATAGGGTCCTGTGTTCAAACCCTGCTCCTGCGAAGCGAAACTTGTGGTGGACAAGCACCATGTGTGTCGTTCTCCCATTTCTTATCACTTTCTTCATTTCATTCATTTCTCATCATCACCGTCTCCTTTAGCCTAGCCAACATAGCGTAGGACGTAAAACTCAAAGGTTTCATTTCATTTTTCCGTTCTATAAAATTTCCGTTACTCTTATGGATAGCATAGTTTGAAACTCTAAAGACAAACTATTATCTGGCCTGAAACAAACTCTAAAGACAAACTATTAGAAACTAAAAATTATCTGGCCTGAAAACACTGTATAAGTTTAACTAAAAGTGAGACAAAATAAAAATATTCTATTATTATTATTATTATTATTATTATTATTATTATTATTATTATTATTATTATTATTATTATTATTATTATTATTAATAATAATAATAATAATAATAATAATAATAATAATAATAATAATAATAATAATAATTTATGCTCTTGTGTGACAAGTAAAGGACTTTCAAATGGTCATGAACAATAGGGTGGAGTGAAATAGTGGTCAAAAAAATTTTTTTTGGAATTAATTCTTCTAATAGGGCGGAAAAGTTGCCTTACCATTAGAGTACTGAATCACAAAAATATTAGTCTCGTTAATTAATTCCTTTGGGTGCCACACGGGACTTGAAATTTGGCTGAAATCCAATATTTTTATCCGTATTGGTAAAAGGGACAAAATTATTTTTTTCTGTATTATTTTTTCTAATAGAGAGAAAAAGTTGCCTTACCATTAGAGTACTGTGCCACAGAAATGTTAGTCTCCTGAGTCATTTCATTTGGGTGCTATACGGACTTGAAATTTGGCTGAAATATGTATTTTTAATAGTATTGTGAAATGAGGCAATTTTTCTTCTGTTCGGAAAAGTTATTATACAACAATATTGTATCACAGAAACCTCACTCCTCTGAGTCAGTTCCTTTTAGTGTTATAGATATAGAGGGGGGCTCGAAAGGTTAGTTGTAACGTACTTATATTTTTTACATTATACTTGAATGGAAAAATGAAACTAAGTATCTTACATATATGCTATATTCGAATACAACATCTGTATAATTATTACAATAAACATTACACAAGTTTCATAACATCAACTTTTTGTTTCTTATCTTAGTTTGAAAATCAGTTGGAAAATCTTTCTATACATATGTGAACAAACATAAAAAAGAACATTACCTTGTACGTAATATTGGACTATATTTATGTGTAGTCTGTATTACTCTTACGTATATACTCGACTACAGGCATCATTGATAAATACTGTATATTAATAATATTAGAGAAGTTAGTGAGGCGATTTTTCATTCTTGTCTGTTTGAATATAAGCTAAGAAAGCTTTATAATATGTGAAAAAAAGATGACAAAAATACACCACTCAGTACAAACATAAGATTTAGATTTGTGTGTGTAGTGTATGTTACAATAGACATCTACACACAATTTCTAGATTAATTGCAAATATAAGAAAAGTCATGTAATGACATGAACATTTCTGATCTCAGTTTGAAAATAACCTAGGAAATCTTAATATACAAATAATATGTGAAAACATGACAAAATACATTACTTTCTATTCTTGAAAATGAGCTAGGAAAACTTCATATCAAAATAATATGTGGAGATACATGTCAACATACATTACACTGTAGAAAGCTCTGACTTTGTGTTGAAGACAAGCGTACGTCTTCGGGACTCGAGTCTTGCCCTTATGTATCCATCTCGTGCACTTACACCACAAACTCAAGACGATGCTTCTGTCACCAATTTTACACATTGTTCTACAGCTTGGCTAAGGCATGGAATATTCGGAATTTCAATATTTGTGGTATCACCTTGAATGACTATGAATTTTCGCAGCAGTGAGATCCATAATAAGTGTGTGTGTGGGGGGGGGGGGCAAGTTATAGCCAAATCTGTCCAGTTTATGAGTTCTGTGTAGTCTTCAGCTTCAAAATTGAGAAATGGAATGTCGTAATTTCTGATTCCAGGCATTTGCGAGGTTTTTGCCTTAAGGACTCGTCTTAAGTCCAGTTCTCTGATATGTTTCTTCTCATGTGTCATCATAGAGAGGAGAATGTTTTCAGTATATGCAAAGTATCCATTTCTTTGAAGTACAGGATCAATGAGAGCCTTGTACTTTGCAGGTAGGAAGCGCGATAACTGAATTATTTTGAAGAAATGTCTTGATCCATCTGTGCAAAAACGTTTCTGCTGAACCAAACTGGCGCATACACTTTTACAACATACTGAGAGAGCACTGTTAATTCTTCTGAAGGGTTTGGTGTAGCTACATACACTCGAATAATTCTGTTTGCTGTAGGAACCCACCTGACGTGCGAAATGTTTCCTAGATAGCGTTTTGCCAAAAAAAATTAGGAAAATGTCCATTTGAAACAGCCCTGCAAATCTCATACAAATACTTCTGATCCACACTGAGATCATTATAATTCTCGAAAGCTGAAAGATGGCTCTCAATTACATCTTATTCCACAACTGGTTGGTTTTCACAATTTAATAATGATCTTCCAATCTATCCAGAAAATGCATGAGGACCTGTTGTCTTACCATCAATTGATTCTAGCAAATGTCTTAAAGGGAGCTCATTTACATGCAGCAGACAAACCAACCATTGCAAAAGTCTCTGAACAGACTCTTCTAAAGGTCGTATTATTGCACCCTTTCTGCCAGTATTTGTAGCACGAAAATTTGAAATATTTTCACCCTACGTATTGTAAAATGCTTTGGCAGAATAAAAACACATACTCTCCATTTCAATGCTTTTTAGTTCAAGTTTCTAAGACAATTATTTGGCAGGATATCAACCATTCCTCTAGTCTCTTTGCTCGCCAACCTAAAAGTTGGAAAATTTTGCGGAAGGAAAGGGTTAACCATGCTGGTGGCACCCAAAGATAATAGATTTCAACGAAAATAAATATTGATTTTTTAAATACTTACTAAGGAGCAATAATCCCGCACTATTAGAATACCGATGTGCAAACTTCAATTTTTCACTCCACCCTAATGAACAATATCCCAGAAACAGTAAACTGTTCTTCATAACCCCAGTTATATGTATCTCTTTAAATTCTAATTGTAGCATTTTCGTCTTAGTCTCTTTCAGTTTGAATTTTGAGAATACAGGAAATACTTGCGTTCATCTGTTCAAGATTTTATCATTAGCTGTGAACGATTGTTAATTCTCTTCAACTCTAGAATTTGCTGATTTGATTTATAGTACAATAAGTAGGAGAACCAAAATTTTTCGAGTGTTACCTCCCCGATTTTACACCGTTCTGGATTAAATGTTGTGGTGTTATAACTCAAAAGATGAAATAATCTAAGAACGAAAATAATTAAAAGCTTTCCTATCTTTTTGTTGTGGTAGGCAGCGCCATCACATCGCCTCGTCGCTTCTTGAATATTTTTGAAGAGTTCCTTAGCTTTTCCGGCAGGTGGCAGCATAGAGACCGGGCAAAGCGCTATGTAATTGCAAGAAAGAGTGAGAGCTTCCGTCTATTTCCAGTAACCACCCGTAGCATACAGGAGCAGCGGCTGCACCGAAGACCTGATGGAGCTATGATCAGCAGAGGCTATATCCAGAAGACAGTGATGGAAATTAATGCGTAAGGACTTCTAGTCAGTGTTACAGTGACTAAGTAGATCACAAGAGTGAAGAAGTGCTCCTGGCGTAACGGGCCTTACAATAAGTATCTACCCCTTTTTTCCTTACCTGTACAGTCTAAATCAGTGTTATCTGTATATACATATCTAAATATATGGAACCTTTTGTAAATATTTGATTATTAATTCCGTAAACGCAACCACCTATATCACTCCACTCGCAATCGAGATAAGTGCACCGACATTGTAGTGACTAGCATGCATATCTTTGGTAAACGAGGTCTCAGATTCGATTCTTGGTATGGGAGAATTGAATGCATTATGATGATTCGGAGATCTGTTGTAATGAGTAGATGGTAATTTAACTGTTGTAATGAGTAGATGGTAAATTTAAAAAAAAAATCAACTACTTGTAAAGCTGTTCAGACCAGTTTCGCCAGGTAGGGCAATTATAAGAGCTAGCTAGCTTTATGTATGGAAAAGGCAGTGGGTAACTTTACTTTTATTCTAATTATCTGCCTGGCCATATCTAATTCTTATTATATCGAGTAAGTACATGGTGTTGAACGAAAATCAATTACATTGTATATTATGTTTCCTTGCTAGGAAGCAAATATAGTTTTGTAAAGCTAGGAAGATATAATCCATTTCGGTTATCTGGTTATAGACCAAACATTATTGGAAGTCTGTTACTAGTATTAGAATGCGGTATGTGGAAACTCATCTATAACTTGGTAATCTGAATGTTTGTGTTTATTCTAGGTTTGTGTTTGTGTTTGTATTTTTACTTTAATATTCATATCCTTTGTCCAGGACTGATTTTAATATTCAGTTGTTTTTTAGTAAATCAATCTATGAATATATATAATATACTTTTTTGTATATATATTAATACATGAGTTTAGAAAGAATTTATGGAAATGTCATTTTCCTCATTGGATGGTACGAAGAATTAATCGAATTGAGTTCTAATACAGCAAGATTGTCAGTATTATAATCTGTTTCACGTAACCTGATAGGAAAAAGAAGGTTTTCCCCCCACCACGCTCAAGTACAGGTGAATGTTGTTATTCCGTCTTATACCTTCAGCCCCCGCACACGGGTATAGAGTATATCTAAATATGTGTAAATAATAAATTACAACTTTCATAATAACACTACCTATTTTAAAACACTTAATTACCTTTGCCTATATTAGTGAGGTAAGTAACATGTATTATTATAATAGACATTTTATTGTACAGGTGTATTGTTTATTTTCCTTCTTCTTGACAGTCGGGATTCTGACATAATGTTAGAATGGCAAGGGACAGCAGGTTTGGTAATTGAATGGATATTTATTTATTAATGCAATAATTTCACACACATTGATAATAGTGTTCCAATAAAAATTTTGTTTGCTGAGCCTCTCCTGCTGAAGTGGAGAAAATGACTTTTTATTGTCTTAGAAATATTATCGGTCTCCATTAATAGGAATAATCATTTGCAGTAAATAACTTGCAAGACAGAGACGGTTATGGCATGCAGAATATAAAACGAAATGAAATCTTTGATTTTTACGTCCCACGGTTGTGCTGGCTAGGCTAAAGAAGACAGGGATGATGATAAATAAAAGAAATGATGGGATGGAGAAAGTGGGAGGAAACAGGAAATCCCGAGGAAACCCACGCACGGGGTGTTTGTCCAACATGAAGTTCACTTGGTGCGAGCTGGGATCGAACCAGGGACCCCATGCACCACAGATGAAGCCCCAGGTGTGCAAGATAGTCTAATGTTGTAACAAGGGTTGAGTAGTGTATAAGAAAGAGTAATGATAAATACGAGTTCGTTCAATTATACAAAAATAACGAACGTTATGGCTTAAAGAGCCCAAATTCTCATCGCAGCAGAAAACAACTTTTACATTAGATTTTAACCTGTAAAAATTCAATGTACCATGTTTGTTATCAACCATCCTTCAAAGATTCTGCTTTACATGGTCCGGAAGCCTTTTCTTTCGCCCAGCTAATAGTCTCTTCCTCCTAGGCTTTTTGAATAGGACTTGGTGACTTAGTGCGTATTTCTCACACAAGCAACGTGACATGCTTATCTTATACGTATTAACTTTAGGGGAAGGCGTTGTACCTATAAAACAATGTACCTTTGAACACCTGTGCTTTTCTCGAATTCAGAGCTATCTAGGTGTAGTGATTAAAATTCATTTGAAAGATTAAATTAAAAAAAGCACTACAAACGCGTTTGGCTGTTGTTTACTGAGTGTTGTGTCGAGAAATGTTCCTTTCAATTTTTTCACCCCCAAAATGCAGATTTTTTGTAATTACCTTTTGAGTTTTGTGCTCTTCGGTTTTTGCAACTTGTGATATTTATTTGTCCAAACTTGGGGCAGGATCATTGGTGAATACAGTAATATTTTTAGTTTTAACTTCTGTTCAATATTTAAGCTAGTGGAGAACTTTTTTCGTAATGGTGACCCTCTTGTACCTATGAGCATTAATGCATCGTGTACCTTTGAACGATAAATAATACTGTTTAAAGCTACACAATGTAAGTAGTTAAAACAATTGATATATTTTATGTAGGTTAGGTTAGGATATAAAGTTATTAATTATTATTTTAATTAGTTTCTATATATTCGCTTATTATATGACATAATATTAAGAGCTGTAGTATATATTGCTCAACTTTATTGTTCACAAGTTTTTGTTAGAACTTCTCTTCAATTTTTAATTTAATTGATAACATTTTAATTCTGGGGAGCTTTTTATAGCTAAACCTTTTATTGCAATTTATAACTGTTAATATTTGTGGCTTCTTTTTATATTATTGCCGCAGAAAGATTGTAATTATCATTGTTCAAAGGTACAAGAGGGTCTGTTCAATGGTACATGACCATAATGTACCTGTGAACAAAACGGATTTGTTCTTATTTTATCTTACAAAAGCTATTGTAATTATGTAACGCGTTTAAAAATCATCCTATCTGATAGCAAAGAGATGACAGTTCAAATGTGCGACAAAAATTGCGGGAAAAGTGCTGAATATTAGCACCAAAATTTCGAAGACTCTAAAATTGTTCACAGGTACAACGCCTTCCTCTACTATTTCTATAGTACTTGGTTACCTGTAGTTGCTGTGAAATAAAAGCTTCTATAGCGTCTTAATTTATCTGAGCGTATGTCTCTTTTTCTCCAAATATTTTTATCAACATTTTTGAAATCCCGCAGTTTCCGTTCTTGTATTCGCGTTAGGGATCAACTTCCACATTCATACAAAATTGGGCAGATTGAGCTCTTATTGATTTTAATGTTTTCGATATTTGTTAAGACAATAAAATGTTTTACAGTAGGATAAACTTTAGTACATAAGTAATGAGTAATACTTTTCAACAAGACAAAACTTAAAAACAGTAATCGGGGTTAATAGCTAAAAGGATAAGAAGTGCTTTCTCAACATCAGGTGCGAGCGATTTTATGTACGAATTTAGAGTTTATTCGATTCTGTTTATTAGAAAACCTTCCCTCTCTGTGAAGGTCAGCGACTTGCTTTCCTCTTCTGCAGTACTAAGTGGTGGGAGGTAGGGGAATTTCCTATCAGGTTGTCTGGAAAGACATTAGTACTTTTTTGCAAGTATTTACCTTTCAGGTTATTTTTACAATTAGAAGCATAATCTTTGTTGAAGTCCATCAATATTAAAAATTGATTATTACGTATGAAATCAACCTTCATAAACGGTATTAAATGCGGGGGTGTGCTATGTAGTTACATCCTGCCGTATAACGACGGGTTAGGTATGGAAAATATTTATTTAAATACACACGTTACAGTATAGGTTCATATAGCTTTGATGCTGAAAAGGAATCTAAACTTCCCCAAACAAATGAACTAAGAGAATAGCGTGGCATTGGTATTTTAAAAAAGAGAAAAAGAAAGAAACATGGAAGGTTGAAATAGGAAGCTTTTATATCATTGGAAGCTGTTTTTCTCAGCAACTAAAATATTCCAAGTATATTGGTAAAGGTAACATCATTTCTAATACAAAATAAAAATTTCTTTCCTAGTTGTTCTGAATACTTTCTGTTAATATAATCTGGAAATATTGAAATTTCTGTTATATTCTCATGAGATGGCATGCAAAATATTTTTCGCTATTAATGAAATGTCTTTCCTATAGAATGGATTCAAATGTTGAAACTGCTTCTGTGTTTGCAGAGAAAGAACCACATTGTATTGTTATCTTTCAGAAGAGGACAAGTTTTCACTTGTGCCCACCTCTGCAATTAATTTATCAATATCTTGTAGCTTTCTTGTGGTTGATTCTCTGACAAAATAGTGGATGTTGTTGTTCGACTGTCTTGTCGCTTCATCAGTGTCTGTAGCACTGATTATTACTTTATGGTCTGCAGTGTTTTCTTTTTGGCGAGGTACTAAGGGGGAACCTTATTAACTAACTGATCTTTTCAGCAATTCAACTTGATTGTTATCTCCCATTTAAGAAACTGAAAAAGACACTCGGACCTGCATTCAGAAAAATCTAAATATTATGTGTAATATTTTTCTAGAAAACGACCATTTTCTAGTTTCATCATCGCACCGCAGCTGTCTTGTAAACCGAAACAGAAATCACAGCTTTTATGTTGTTACTTGTATGCAGAAGGAAATAAGAAAATGTGCTGTTGAAGGTCTTCTCTTGCTGTTGAAAATCTTTCTTTCAACACAAAATGAGAAATTGTCGCCAGAATGAGAAAATGCTCTTTCAGGGAGAGATGAATGGGCAAACACTTCACAACTCGTAATCATTGAAACTCATGTTAAAGTGACCAGCTACAAAATAAACCTCGTCTCACTTATTTCGTTCTTGTCGTCGATTTTTTTTAAATGTGTGTGTGTGTCTGAAATTGTTACCTAGCTTTCCCCTTCCTTCTTTTTGTTCTGCAATATGAGACGTTATTCCCCCGAGAAGCTTCAACATACAGTTCGTGGGAATAGAAACGATATTGCGCTATTCTTTTCGTGTCTATTATCAAACCTACAGTATATTCAGAGCGATGATTCTCGTAATGTGGAGATACTAAAGGAACAGTGACTAGACTATTCGATTGGATTAATGCATTGAAATATTGAACACACGTATACAGTAAAATTGAATTGCCGAAAAGATATATATTATCTAATGTTATCAATATTATGCTATACTTACTATTACACTATTATACGAGGTAGTATAATCAGATTTGGCTGCTTTTACCCCTCAAATTTCCTCAGATACTCATTCCACAGTTTCGTCTATCCCCTGGGACAGATTTTGGACGAGCATAAAGACGATGATTAAACTCCTTCTCCGTCGCGGAGATTGAATCTAACTATTTATAGTTGACGAATATTTCATTCATACTGAATTTAATCAATATAGACCCTGTACTGTATCCAGTGGCGTATTTAGGATTTTGTTCTGGGGGGTTGTGCGCAACACGTGAATAAGCACTTTTATTTTTCTTTTTGGGTGCCGGTGAATTTTAATAAAAAATTATTTTCCTTCCTTTATTATTTGTATAATGACACTTTCAGCTATAATGAAATGAACACTTTGAGTGAGAGTGGGGAGGGGAAAGAAGTAATCGAAAGATAAGATAATATCTAAATTATCAAGAAGGAAACGCACAGGTTGAAGTATGAAATTCGGTGGCGGTACACTTTAGAAAAATAAGTAACCTATCGTTGAAAATTAAATACAGAGCCCTCGACAAGGACATGTAAGTCATTTAAAGAAAAAAGGCGAAATTTGAATGAAATACGCAAAGAATAAAACAATTATGAACAATAGAAGGTTATTAGGGTGTAATGTTATTACACTATATTTTATTAAACAACATACAACATTTTGTTCTTACATAATTTGTCACATATCATAAGCCAGCTGCTTGTGAACAGTATGGTGATTAATTCCTATATTAAGGTGAATACTTTCTTAGTTTTGGTATTACTGACGACGGACGACTTGAATTAGAACTTACAACGGTCGGAAGTATGGTATGAGAAACGAAAGAAAGTTACAACTAAGAAAAAGGAACAGAAGAGTAGAATGGATGGGGGAAAAAAGAAAAAAAAGAACGCAGTTTTCACATGGAATGAAATTTGACAAATAATGTATTATTTCTGATCAAAGAGTATAAGAAAATGGAAAATCAATGAAATTCTTAGAAATGGTAATTAGGATTTGCGGATTTGAGCCGGATAGCTTCCTAGATATGCCACTGAGTCTGTCCTATACTTTTCCAGACTAAGAACAGAAAATTGGAACCGCATAAGTAAAAATGGAACTTTGAGTGTACTTTACCCAAAATATATTTCTTAGGGTTCATCGTAATGATAGTAATATTCGTACAACTTGTAGAAACATCTTTGAACATTATTGACGTTGGAACTCTTTGTATATTCACAACTTATGAAACGGAAGTTCTCAAAAGGAGAAAATTAGGAAAATATATGGGGAAGATTATCAAAAGTGATGGTCTGGTGATTTGGCGCACTGTCAATGAAAAGGCACATGTACCGTGTTGTCGGTATTGTGGATAAAGCCATCAAATTTGTGACCATAAATACTACAAGATTTCAAGATAGAACTCCCCTTGACCATCTATATTTTTGGAAAAAATTCTGTATGATTTATACTCATAGAATCAAAGAATGTGAGGAGCAACTACTTGATGTGGGACTTCTGAAGGCGAACTTCGTCGGGTTTAGGGTATTCTTGGCTCTTTTATATCGAATTTTGGCACTTTCTTTAACGCTATACATTGAAATTACCATGTTACATCAAGTGCCAAAATGGGTTCTGGGTTGCAATGTTGCAAAAGTCAGTATTTACATGCTTCTCCTATTTTATTTTGTTTCCAGTTTTGTGACCAAGATTGGTGTCGCTTGTATTAATGTAACTGTTTTAGGGTATCTTTCCTTAGAATTCAAATATTATATGCAAGAGAAAGAAAACATAGGGGTAGTTGGAAAATTATTTTTCCAAATCTTGCAGTAAGTACATGCACTATGACATCAGTTCTTAAAATTATGGGACATCCGCAAACAAATAATAAATCTATATCCAGTGAATGTGGAAAATAAGCTTCACTTATAAGTACAGACATTCAATGTCGTATCAAGCTTTCAGACACACAGATCCATTAGTTTTAAAAAAAATCATGTGTTTGGTCATTATGAACAGAGTGACTGAAAACACAAGGAAAAGTCAATTAGGTATTTTGAGGTATTCGAAATTTGCTTATGCATATATGTGGGCAAATAAATGATGATGGGACTGACGTATACACATGTTTCTCAAACAATTATGTATATTTCTATATATATTTTGTTAACATTTAATAAATATGTTTCTTTATATAGGGTCTAAATTAAGTGACGTTACTGGTGATCAGTGAAAGCTGCTTCACTATTGCATCAACAGTCTTTAAAATGAAAACGAAAGAGGAAAAGAAAGGAGGAAAGTAAAGAAAAAAGGAATATAATAAACGGAAATCGAAGAAAGAATATGAAACAAAAGAAAGAGAGAAGAGTTAAACGAAGAATAAAGAGCAAAAGGAATCAAATGATAGAAAAGGAAAGGAGAGGAGAGAAATGGAATTAAATTATATAACCATATTGCTCAAAGAGCTTCAGAAACAATTGTCAATAGTACTTTATATTCAAGAACATCTAACGTCAGTTCCACAACTTGCTTTCCAAGTAGTGAATAGAAACACTAATACGTGAGTCAATAAACTGAAAATAATCTTAACGCGAATATTTACGAGTATGAATCGAACTGTATGCTGTCGTACCTAATTGAAAAGCTACGTAAGTAAATCTAATAAATAAATAAGATTATCTAAATACAATGTACTATCTGAAACAAATTATGCTTTATACCATAGCTAATTTTTGTGTTTTGTCTTGGGAACCACTGATTTTCATAGCAAAGGGCGTATGTAAAATGACGAAGACTTTCCGCTTTAAATCCAAGACAACATTGTGTTTGTGGTTTCTCTCGGAATTCTTCCTTCTTTTCCTACTCTCTCCACAATATTTTTTACTATCAGTTACTTTTATTAATCATCTCTTTTTCTTAGCGCCATGGGCATAATTCTGTAACTACAGACTAAGCTCCATTCAATTTTACGCTGAATATTATTATGCCTGATGTCTTGAAGTAACTTCTGATGTTCTACCCTGTGAGTAAGAAAAGATTCTTATCTTGTCTTACTTTTCGATTTGCCTTATTTAACATTAATGTTAGTGTAATTCTGTGATTGCTGGTTCTCGGTTGCATATACTTAAGAAGAGTCCGTTATTGTCAGTATTATCTCATCCTCAGTTATATTCTGAAAACGAATTTTATTTATAAATTACGATTATATATTCATTCAGACAAATCATATCCTAATAATTAAATATTTAGACTTAAGTACAAGTGAAGAAAATAACTGAAAGAATGTCATGGAATCTGATGAAGGCAAAGATATTTTCAGGTGGGCCCGACGTATGTAGAACTCATTGAAACCCAAAATGTAAATTTAAAATACCCTGTAAAATTGAATCTATCAATATTGTCAGAATCTTTCTAATATGAATGACACTAACAGCACTGGAATGATCTACTTATATAAAAAATGAATAAATAAACTCTTCCCTGAAGTCTACAATCCTTATTTATAAAGCAAGACACTACTAATCATTACAAACTACGTAACAAAGTAATTTTAGATTTGTCACCAGGAACGCACTCACTTGCTGGGTCAATCGGATCCGAATGACATACTTCACCGACAGAAAAACAAACTTAACACCAGAAAACATTGAAACAATGCTTGTGTGTTATTTACATAAGTAAATTGTGAGCACTAAAGTTATTTTTTCTATTAATATTTTCTCTCTGAGTGTTTAGTTTTTTTTCTTTAAATAGTACTTTTATTCAATGAGAATGAATTATTTTTTAAAACCTCAAATATTGTTTACTATAGTCATACATGAGCTCATGTCATGATGATTGATGAGTGGAAATTAAGGTGAAATAAAAAGTAACTAATTGTAATTGCCAGGGAAAATAGTGTTCTTACATTGAATTTTAATAACCGATTTTATCTCGCTTTACACATATTTTTATAACGAAATTACGAATTCTTATTTACTACTCTTATTTAATTCAAATTCCTCAAATTTCATACTCAAGCTGTTATAGATTACCTTCTTGAAGAGTTTCACATCTTTATCTCATTAAGAAGTACCCCTATGCTCAACATGATGTCTGTCTAATATAAATATCCTCCTGATACCTTTCCGATAAGTGTTCTACAATTTCCTGATAACAACCAGGTGGCTGATAAACCCTATCAGCTAGTTGTTACCTTCACAGGAAGTTCAATTGTCTGTTAAAAGCTAACAGCTACTTGTTAGTTGTCGTGTAATGAATCATGGACGAAATCGAAGGATTGTTGGTGCTGTCAGATGACGATGAGGAGATTGTTCAACATATAGCGAAGCCTAGAAGACCAAAAATCATCAGACAACGGATCGATCCCTTTGATAAAAGGACTGAAGAAGAGTTTTTTGTTCGATTTCGATTGGGAAAAGACAGTTGTCGTCAGCTGCATGTGGAAAATGATGACGAGATAAGAACTTAAACTCATAGGTAAGTTTTAGTTCGATTATATGCCAATTTTAGTATTGCTTCTTAGGTTGTAAGGACGAACAGCAACATTTCTATGTATATGGTACCAATGCATATGTAAGTGTAGCCTAAAGAGTGCTTATTATTTAAGATTGTTTTTGCCTTTAAGATACTGTGCCCCTAGACTATAACGTGGATAACAAAAATAACGGTAGTCCCTTTTCGCATGCCATTACAGTAGTAATCTTTCATCCACCTCCTTCAATTTAAACAAGCACACTGGAAACGTACTTAGCGTTTCAATTGTTTTCAATATCAGCATCAGAAAACCAACCAATCAAATGGTCCCTTATAAACCTTGCTTCGGGTTAACTATCTGACAGAGTATATATCAGGCACAGTACATTGTAGAACGATCTACGTGTTAAAGTAACTGAAAACTTCCTGATATCTAATTCTGATTGATAGTAATCAAAAAGAATATCAGGATATTGTAAGACTGGCCCTTACTGAGATAAAACTGACGTTAACATTTACCATAATTATTTTATATGGCATTATCACGATTACAATATACAATATATAGCACAATTAATGAAATATAACCTTAAAGTTTAGTTCAATCTTTACTTTTCATTTTTGTAAAGTAGAATTGCCCAAATAAATAGTGATAGATCACGTTGAACTGAGCGAAACAGCACGCTTCTTGGAAACAGTCATGCGTAGTTTTCGGGAAAATAAAAACACCTTTATAATGCTAAAATATATGTCCTCCATTACAAACAATATTTGACCATTTCTATTTTATCGGTAGAAATTGTTCTTTATTTAAGAACGGTATATGTTGCGATTTCCATTGTTAGCTCGGAGGGACCACGTGAGATAACGAAAAGACTATAAAAGATAATTTTTAATCGGATATTGATCTCACACACTGCACACCACGAAGGACTCTGCCCTTCAGTTGTTATATAATAGCAAGGTTTAGAACATATTGAGATCAATTGAATCACCCGCCAAGATTAATTCGATTGCTCCATGAGCTTTCTTGAAACTTCACAAATTTCTAGGTACTCAGTAGACAGTTTAAAAACTTTAATCTATGCCTTTCACTAACTTCATGATCCACGGGTCCAGCATGGTTTGTTTAAACTCTTGGCCGCCCTTACCATGTAAGTGATTCTTTAAACTTTCAAGATCATTTGTGTATAGAGCTTCCTTCTGACTAAGCCATTAAAATGCCATTAGAAACTGAGTTTACGAATTCTCTGTAACCACTAATTAGGTTTGAAAGCGTCATTCAATGAAACTTAGAGTCAAACATTGTCCGTTACACGTTCTGGTAACTTGATTACAATGTATTTACGGTATATCTAGAGACCGTAGTTTATTACTCAAATTTTAAGGATAAAATTTGCTATCGTGTACATCTTTCGTAACAATAAATGTAGTATAATATGTCGTCTCAAAAGTATTACGTCTTACGAAAAATAATCAAAGAGTATTCCCTTATACAGTTTTTCCATTCTTTGCTAGGATCGAATGATACGTGAGCTTTTATCGTATAATTCCTCGTTAAAAATGTCTCACCAAGGAAACATATAACATTGTACGACACAACAAATTAGCACAATTTTTAGACGGTAGCATTTTCATTAGTATTATCTCATAGCATGTAAGAAACAAAATACTAGAGGTGAGCCCATCATGACACCGAGATTGAAGAAAGAGGAACCGATGGCTATTGTAACTATTACAATATTGGTAACATTTCTATCTCATGTAGTTTTCCTCCATTCAGTCCGTGTTTTCCGTATAATATATATATATATATATATATATATATATATATATATATATATATGTATATATATATATATATATATATATATATATATATATATATATATATATATATATATATATATATATATATATATATATATTGCCTCCTTTTTACGCACCATGTTACAGCAATGGGGACCTAGAAATGCCATGATAAATATTACATATATTGTACTTATATCAACAAGAAATGTTATAGTGTATACAGAAACATGCTGAATGTTGTAGTATGCTATTTAACAAGTACAATAGCGATGGAAGAATGTTTGCTACGATAAACTGTAAAACACGTTCTTTTGTGTCAAACAGGACTAACAAACGATTACCCGAAACAAATGCCATACCATGATGTTGACCGTCTGACAATTTTCTTCACATTGCGCTGTAATAACATCGACTAATATATGTATGTATATTTACAGACCATTACTCATTATTATAAACATTGTCACATGAATTAAATAGACAAATATGTTTCCCTGGAAACAACAAAATCGATCTATTTCCCAATGAAAATATTAGAGTTTTTTTGTACTGTATTAAATGTGTGCCGCTCACGTAAAGTATCTTTAGATCGAATGATTATGTATCATATATTGTTCTGCTGTATTTGTAACTACTACTCTTTGTTTCTAAGCAACAAGGCTATCTCAATGTCTCGTGGTTATAGATTATTTCTTGTAAAAGTAACGTGTAAGCATATTCTTCACGTAATTTTGCATAGATTTATAACTTTCACAAACAAGTAACTTATTTCCATAGTAAATTTGTAAACAATTAATGCTTACGACTTAATTTAATGTTACCAGCAACACTTATTAGCTCCTGTTACGATACAGCGAATGGCCGATACATACTTGATAGTGCATTAATAATTAAGAAAAAAAACTTATTTTTAAAAAGAGCACTTTAATTAAATGTAATACAAAAACATATTGAAAGGAAACAAAAATCTACGAAAGTTAAGGTAGAGATAGTAAAGATCTAAAAGGACAAATTACAAAATATACAAAACCAAATAACTCATATAATAGGAAAATTTAAGAACACATAATACGATAAAAGTTAATACGAAACACCACGGAACACTCATATTATTTCAATTTCAGATATTGAAATTAGAATGTGGTCACTGCATTATCTTCTAAACTTCAGAGTTGTAGACAATCCTAAACGTTTTCTAAAATTTGATTTTTGTAACTATACTAAAAGGATATGACAGATCCTTAGTGGAATGATATAGTCTTTATAATACGGATAGCTAGTACCACTAAAGAAGAATATGTTAAATAAGAGTTTCCGATGCAAAACCAAGGTAGGATTCTTAAGTCTGGCGGTTTGCAAGCAAAGAATTATGTCAATTTCCAAAATAAGTTTTACTGCCTGATGCTTATTTTCACTTGCTCCTTCTAATCTGTTTGCCAAAGAGAGAGCGCATTCTTGGAACTAATGGCTACTGAGATTGTAACATGGGTGATGGTATTCTAGTAAAACTAACTGTGTCAGCATGTTTCTTTCTCCAAATGCTGAAATGTCATTGCACCAAAAACACAACGATGGCATACCCTGTTATTGTAGCAGACGCAATGTCACCAAAATGCCTTGCATGATGGGGTGTTTGCTAAAGATTTTCTTGAGTGTCTTAATAAAGTTATACTAGTCAATACAGATGAACACACAACGTTATGAAAGGTGAAGCTTATGGTCAAGTGAAAATAATTTTAAAAGAGTTCTGTTAGCTATTTTTGTCTTGTACATATTTTACAAAGTGTTGATAAAATCTGTATTGTCTGTAACATGGAGGACGACACGTTAGTAGAAACTAATGAAATTTAATCTACAAATGGGGAACGATTGTCTAGAAACTCACATAGCGAAGAAACGTGCTACGTATGTATTCTTTTTCACATCGAAATTTTCAGTGTATTCTCTAAGGAACTAGTTTGCCTTTTTTCACTTAAAATTCCTAAACTACAACTAGAATTAATTTTAAAATATGAAAACAAATTTTCTTCAACCAAATTAAAAATGAAGGATTGATAATGTTGGACCAAATCTCAAGTGAACAAAAGCTGAGTATACTTCTACAGGTGAAGACATAACTTTTGAATAATCGAAAGACAGATTGTTGGGGAAGTAATGTTCTAACATTCATAAATTCATAACAGAAGCTTTCATTCTCACTTTATCAAATTTAAACCAGATTCAATTAAATGAATTCAAAGTTGATTTGACATTGCTGGTTTCAAAACACAAGCAAAACTCAAAAAATAAAAGTTTGATAGATACTTAAGTAAAATATTACTGAGACAATAATCTGTCGACAGCCAATCACCAAAGCTCTAACTTCAAGGGAGACAGTCTCTCCTTCACCAAAGAACACGAACGCTATAATGCAGTATTGAACTTTACGTTCTCCTACTTACTTGAAATTCCTATGCTTATGGCTATAGAAGGAAAATAAGGTTTGTATGATATCGAATATGACGTTAAATTTTGTATAAGAATAACACTGATATAGTTTGGAACAAGTATGAGTTTTTCTTTCTTTTTGGAATAGTTTAAAACATTAAAACGAGCAATAAGGAATTTAAGAACTAAGATGATGACCTATGAAAACGTAGGAAACGCCTGTGGAAGAAGAAACAATTGCTATAACAGCTGGGACAAATTTAACAATCTAACTAAAGCTACAAACAAAAGGAAAGAGTTGACTGTTGACCAGCGTTTAACGGGAACAGAAAGCATGTCAAGAAAGAGCAGATCGACCAGGACTCTCTACGATGATATTGATTGGAGATTAAAAATAAGGTTGCATTTTTTATTCAGGTAGTAGAAGTAAAATTTTCTTTTGTGACTAGAAAGAAATCATATTTGTTATATATTTACTTATGTTTCAATATGCTTAAAGCAGTACTTAGACTTAAATCTCGTATAAAATGTTCCTAGTAAGCAAGAATGACAACTAGTCCAGTAAAGAGAGGGTTGAGAAAGAAAAATCAGTAACAAGCTGAAAATTGGTATGGAAATAGGAGAATGTGTTTTAATAACACATTAAGAGTCCCCTAAAATAACACTGTAGCTTTTCCCGCAACTTTGGAAAACGACCGCCATCTTTAGGCGACGAAAAAGAATTTATGGAAACCGTCACCCTTTACATTTATTTCTCTAGTCGTCGTTCTCATTATCACAAAGCCATGAATTAAATATTTCTGGAAAGCTGGAAAGACAGCAAATCTAAGTAAATAACATATACTCCCATCGTGCTAATTGCTAGACGCAGAGGAAGAAGAAAGCAGTTTTTTTATTGTAAAAAAGTATATTTTCAGAAATCATGGGCAGTTTGCAACACTCACAGTTAGTACACATCAACAACACAATGCCAACAGATGTTCTTGATATTTATCTGAAACATAATCAACAATGACACAAATCGCAGCAATACAACCTGAAAAAATGAAAATCGGTATTACTTTCTGATCTCTGTGCACAAAAGTGCATAAGGTGACATTCAATTCTAGTCACTTGTTATTACATAGGACCAAGAGTTATATATCATGGAAACATTAAGAAATGTGAATACGAACGAGGTAACACTTATACTAATTCAGACCAATTTGTGGAAGAAGCACAAAACCCAAATTCCGGAACAAAACGATATTTTGACAATTATCATATGTTAACAAACTTCCTCCACCGTTTTCGCTATTATAATTATTAACTTACTTTAACAATGGTGTACATTTTTCATGACACATAGTCTTACGCCACGTAAATTTAGCACCAAAACTATTTATAATCAGTATTAGAAAGTAGCGAAAATTGGTTGTGCCCTTTGCATAGAAAAATCATAATTCACACACTCAAAATCACTCTCAACTACAATAGCCACTTGAATGTAATTTTGTTTTTAAATGTCTTGTTTGTAACTAGAATGCAATTTTCCTACTACTATCAAACTTAATGTTTATATTAGGCGTTAGTATTCACTTTAAGAACATTTTTGTAACTAATCCGTTCAGACTTGTTTCATTACAAGTCATTGAAATTATCATTGTTGTTTCGTTCATCTCCATAGTCTTCATCATTAGGTTGTTCATTCATACATCTAATTCCTCGACACTGACATAAATTAGAGCAAACAATTTCTACTTTTAGACAACCTCACATACGATCGCAGCAATTTTTACAGTTACAGGATACTAAATGCATGACATTACACGGAGCGGATTCCTTGGCCATTCTTCCTGGTATAAGAATACGTTCTAATGTTTTCCATCCATATTCAATCGCTCGCGTACCATTGAGTAATACCTCGTCTCAAAGAACGTACAGTGTCAAAGAATGATTGGAAGATACCACTCTTAACGTACACACGCAAATGTAATGGCCTTTTGTATTTAATCATTGAAGACATAAGACACCTTCGTGTTCTGAATATCCTAACTCAAGCCCATCTTTTGTACGATGTAACGTGGATGATACTAAATGGTTGAAGACTCCAACTTGCCCGAATTGGTATGGATTCTCGCATCTGATGACAAGGAACAACAGCAACTACGAAACACCTCCAGCAGTGATTCTACCTTTCATTAATTCTCAGAAAACAATGATGGATGTTACATGCTCGGCGCTTATGTTTGCCAGCAAAGAATGTGCATGAAACAAGCAAGAAACATGCTTATTTACGTTCTGTCAACCTTTGTGAGTTAAAGCATTTGATATTGTAGCAGCATGTAGAAATTCTGGTGAATTACCGTTGGTGGTTGTTATACGTGGGTTTTCCACACGTTAATGTCATTATGGAAGCATTTGAATATACATAACGAAAGGTAGTGGCATTGAAGAATTTTGGTCTTCTGAGTATGCAAGTAACTCCATTCCACAGATTATATAAGCCTATTCTTATGCAAGTTCTTTGCGAGCTCATTTTCTTAACACAGATAGCAATATATATATATATATATATATATATATATATATATATATATATATATATATATATTAGACTCCACTGATGAGTTTGTGCGCCGATTGCGAGATGTTTGTACTCCTCTAATGACTGAAGAAAATATCGATGCTGATGTAGTTGTTCAATACTCAAATATAATCAAGATTGCAAATGAGCTGAAGTTATTCATGGACGCTGCTGCAGGGAAAAGCCGTACCGGTAGGTTATTTGCCTGTACTTTCAGGTTGTAGAAATTATGCGTCTTTTCATTCGTGCCAAAAGAACTGGAGATTGGAATCTTCATCTTCACTACAAACAAGAAATGTTACCATACTTATAAGCAACTGAACATATTTTGTATGCCAAATACGCACATCTGTACTTACAAGAAATGTCGCGGTTGGATCCTCATGTGTTCCAGCTATTTACACGAGTCGGTTGCTTCACTATTCGCAGTCAACATATATCTTGGAGTAGTGTATGGTCTGATATGACGATTGATGATGTTTTAATGAGAGTAATGAAGAACAGTAGTGGACTGACCAATGGGAGAGGCATGATTGAAAAGTAAAATGTACGCCATTTTTAAAGTAAATTAATAATTATAATAGCGAAAACGGTGGAGGAAGTTTGTTAACATACGATAATTATCAGTGTTGCAAATTTTAAAGAATTTATATGAAAATATCGTTTTGTTCCGGAATTTGGGTTTTGTGCTTCTTCCACAAATTGGTCTGAATTAGTATAAGTGTTACCTCGTTCGAATTCACATTTATTAATATTTTCATGATATATAACTCTTGGTCCTATGTAATAACAGAAGGTGACTAGAGCCGTGATAGTGAATGTCATCTTATGCACTTTTGTGCACAGAGGTCAGAAAGTAATAGCGATTTTCATTTTTTCAGGTTGTATTGCTGCGATTTGTGTCATTGTTGGTTATGTTTCAGATAAATATCAAGAACATCTGTTGGTATTGTTTCGTTGATGTGCACTAACTGTCAGTGTTGCAAACTGCCTATGGTTTCTGAAAATATACTTTAAAAAAAAATAAAAGCTGTTTTCTTCTTCCTCTTCTTCTAGAAATTTAGTAGAATGGGAGTATATGTTATTCACTTAGATTTGATGTCTTTCAAGCTTTTCAACCATATATAATTCATGGTTTTGTGATAATGAGATCGGCGACTAGAGAAATAAATGTAAAGGGTGACGATTTCCATAAATTTTTTGTCGTCGCCTAAAAATGGGATTTTAGGGGATTGAGGGAAAAGCTACAATTGGGATTTAGGGGATTTTTAATGTTATTCCTGACACATTCCCCTGCTTTCACACCAATTTTCAGCTTGTTACTAATTTGTTCTTTTCTTGGGAGAAAAGTTGCTGTCATTACTGGACTAAACTGGTTCATCCGATCCTTGGTAAATCATTCGTTAATTTAAAGTCCTCCGAGGATTTACTCATCCAGTTCCAAACATTTTTTCAAGTTCACTGTCCCCACACTATCCTTCAGTTCTTCGTGTAGACAAAAACTTTCTTATAATTCAGCTCTCCTCCACAATAAAATCATACGATAATATCACACAGGATATCTAAAAACACTTCTATCCAATGATGCATCTTGAAAGAAAATATTGTCATCAGAACTCTGCAATTTGCTACTCTTATATCTTAATGTCAAGAGTACAATCCTCTCCATTTCCACTAAAATGCTCTAACATTTTTTACTTATATCTAAACAAAACGTATTTTCCTTATACACCTAGTATTTTCTTAATAGAAGCCCCACTTAATAACTCCTTTCAATCTTATTGAAGTTTAAATGAAAAACTCTGTTGTGAAAAGAAATCTATGTTTTTGAAATTTTGAGTGAAGTATTAAATTAAACATTCAGCTCAGCTTATTTGCTGCAAAACGAAAATATAAATTTCCATTCAAAATTGCATAATTAAGGTAATACATTTTTAATGTCACTCATACTATAGATGGAAAGTACCATAAAAATAATTTGAATACACATACACTGTAGGTTTTAAAGTACGATATGCGAAAATTATTTACACGACGTCAGTAAAATCAACTTGTACGAGACAATAGATTTGTCTGGTATAATTGGTTATTTTTCTAGACGAATGTTTATGAAACAGCTGAAGAAAAACTCAAGCTTCATTAATTTAACATATTTTTGAAATTTATTATATGCGTTTCAACATCAGAAACATATATGGAATTATAATAGAAGTAAAATAATTTATGTCACATTATTTTGAGAAGAGATGAATTATGTTTTAAAACTCATAACATTTTAATATTTCTATTGCGAAGATTTTGCCCATCAACCACAAAAAATGTATGAGCTTATATGTTTAAAAAAAACAATATTAACTTTTATTTAAAAGACATTAATGGGTTTCTTAAGCGAGACTACTTAATGACTGACACTAATATGAAAATTATAGGATAAGAATAAGATTAGATTTAACATGCTTAATGTCTTCTTTTCGATATTAAAAATTTAGAAATGCTTCCTAATTGAATTAAAAGGTGAAAGGTATACAGACAAGAGAAAGAAAAGCTTAAAATAGATAATTCAATTTTTATGATGGAACAATGTAAAACATTTTCATGTCTAATTTTTATACGTTTTAGAAACAATCATTTCGAGAAAGTAGGAATGAAAGATAAAGAGTAAAGAAAGGAACAGAATAAACTTTTTTTCTTTTTTCTCATACAAACTACTACTTTCTTGTATTTTGTGACTATTTTAGTAGTACCGGGTGAGAAAAAAAATACAATGAAATCAAGTACACGAAATACTAATTCGTAGCTTATTCACTAAACGTGGTTCAACATTTCTTACGATTGCTTGAATTTGCTTATAATTAATATTATGTACCTTCCCTTGTTACCTCTGCATTCAGTAAAGAGCTGGAAACAAATCAGTACACAACAAATACTAATTACGTGTTACAACCTCGGCAAAGCATAACAAGAATTTTCATAAAAGCCAAAGTTTGTTATGATTATTTGTATACCATGTTGAATCCATGGACTACAGTCAAATTTGCAGGGTAGTTAAAAAAAACAGAGTTAAAAGATTATTCAAGAGATACCTGGACATGTCCTTATTTACTTTGCTCAAAGAGGGATTTTGTAATAAGAGAATACACCGAAATTCTACAGTTAAGAATTTGGTGCCACAAATTGGCATATACAGGGTGTTTCACAACCACACCGATAACGTTTTGGAGGTGATTCCTGAAAAATATAGACCAGCTTGAGTGCACAAATGCTTCCTTTCGGAGTTATAGGTTGTCAAAACCTGAAAAAATAACTTTAAAGGTTCATAACTCCAATACTATGGGGCCTACAATACTCGGGTCAAGACTTCACTTACGAAATACTATGTGTCCTCTCCAAATATCCAAGTTTCAGAATCCTGCGGTACTTCTTCAACAATTTTTATAGAGGTAGTCGGTGAGCACTTCAAATTTAATTGCCTGAAGCCAAACTCCCTCTTTAAAAATTGTTGGGTGAAAACCGCAGGATTCTGAAACATATATTTTTGCATAGCACACATACTAGTTCTTAAGTGAAGTCTTGAACGGACCACGGTAGGTCTCATAGCTTTGGAACTATGGACTTGGAAAGTCCATTTTTTCATGTTTTCGGCAGCATATAAATCCGAAAGGTAGCATATGTGCACCCTGGTTGGTCTATACTTTTTGTCTTATATTGATGTCAGGGATCACCTCCCAAACTTTGTCGTTTTATTTTGAAACACGCTGTATATTAAAGCAATATGGAATACGTTGACTAATTTACGGTAAAAAAACATTTGATAATTTGGAATTCCAGATGTTTGCTTCCTTCTTTAATAAATGCCTACTAGAAAATGAAATTCAAATAAATATTGTCTTCGCTCTGATGTTCTATTTCGTAAAAAAGAAAAGAAATATTAACATTAAATGATCCATTAAGTATTTTCCCGTTTTCTGGGTGATTCCTTCACAGAATAAGGAACAAGAAAGGATGTATAAGTGTTTACTCTTTTCTGCCAGTTATGGTTCAACTATGATATGATCACTTATATTCTCGTACTAATTCGATTTGTTTCAAGTGTAACAAATGTCAACACCATTAGTTCGTAAAATTTAAGGATATAATTGATTTGGTACATAATACAGCAACTGCAATCTTCATTATCTACGTTCTCTTTTGAATTATTTCTTTGTAATCACAAACATTCTCAATTTCAAATGGTAGAGTTTTGTACTTTGATAAGTTGACTTTAATAAATTAAAATTCAGAACAAATTTGTTGAGTGGATCGGATCATTTATCTTGATGCGTCCTTCTAACACTAATTGACAAAACACATGCACTTTTGTATCATGCAAATGTCGGCGTGGAAACGTTTTTTTTAACATACTTTGCGTTAACACTAGGTTAACAGTGCTGCTAAACCAATATAAAGTTATAAATTTTTAAAAAAAGCAATTGCACTACTTCAGCTTATTACACATTTTGAGTCTACATATCAAAAAGCTTAAAATATTATGTTTGTTGTTTATTGTTGCAAACTAAGGGTGTTACATTCAGACATGCATGAAAAATTTGGTGACTACAGCAGTAATAATTTAAATGAGACTTGCTCAGTATTGCACGTTTAAAGTACTTTAATGTCTATTACTATAAGCGTAATACGATGGACTTGAAGTGATTATGAACAATGTTATAAGGACGGATTCAAAATTTGACTTTTTCGAGAGCACTTATTTTTTTTTAAGAAAAGGTGCTTAAATAAGTAACTCATTGAATCACAGAAATGGCTTCCAATGTTTTTTTTTCTTAAAGAAATGTATGGACCTTTGATATCTCAAACCGTTCTGGAGATATGGTGAACATTTGTCCAGTTTGAAACCCTGAAAAAATTATGTAATTTCGAGAACTTGTGATTACACATGGCAAATTCGATTGTTGAAATATTGTAAAACCAAAGGAAGGAACAGTCGTTTTCAAATGTTCCCACACATACGTTATTTGATGAATTTTTACAATTTTCGTTACATTTTCTGAACGGTTTGATATATGAAATATCTATATTCTTTATATCTATTTAAAATCACCTAAGTAATTTGATGTAACAATTACATAACAATTTTACAAAGTAAATTACTTAGAAGAAAGTCACATTTCAATTTCATGTAACTTGGTTCTACTTGCTCAAAATATGTGTTATGATGATTGTAGTATCTGTATGCTGTAATACTGGACACGTTTCCCCATTCTATCACTTGCGTTATAACTGTTGTAGAACTCTTCAAAATTAGGTAGCTATTTTTTATGATTCTGTTACGTCTTAAGTTTGCAACGCTCACAATAAATGTGCTATTGTAGATTGTCATTTCTTGGGGCTCACGTCAAAAAGAAAGAGTCGATCATTAAGAAATAGACAAAAAGAAAATAATAGGAGAAATACTGTTGAGATTGATACACAACTATATAATTAGGCTATTTTTCGACATAGCCACAACGATTCTCCAGATATTTCTAGTATCGTGGCACAGGCTACATATACCCTCTATTTACACCCTCTATCAGGACGTCCTGTCACCTCAGAGCGCAGGACTCTAGAACTGATGACTTGAACAACTTACCGTGGTTGAAATGATTCGATGCAGGCGAAGAAAAAAAAATCGCTGAGGGCAAGTCGATGCTGTAAGAGTGATAATTGAACAGTTCCCATAGACAGTCTTAAATAGTCACACCACTTCGAGTAGCTGGGTGTGGACAAGCGTTGGCACGTATCAGAAGGATACCATTCCTCTCCAACGATTTTGATGCCACGTCACAGATTATTCAGTGTTAATCGATATTCATCTGATGTAATTATTCAGGTTTAGAGAACAGTTGCTATGATTTTGTGAATTGATAATATTTGAATTTCTTCTCTTTAGGAGAATCAGAGTGCTGCTATTACATATTACTTCTACTTCGACTCCCCAATGATGTACAATACCCACGTTTAATAGCGCATCCAGGTTTGTGTAAGGAAAGAGATAATTCTCCCCAGAGCCTCCCCAAAATCACAGGCAGCTGTCATTCTTTGCAGTTTATGAGCGTCTGTCAGAATGTTTGGCACACACGTAATTTGCTTTAACTCAGGTTGTTAGTCACAATTCGATGTAATGCTTTTGCAGACACTTCTGCAAACTCTTTGGCAAATTCATTTATTGTCAACCAACAATTCAATTGGACTTTCTCGTTGACGTACTACACCAGAGCATCAGTCTAAAAATTAGGACTTCTGCTACGCTCAGCGTCATGAACATTTGAACGCCCTTGCTGAAACTCTGTGCAGCATTGTCTGACTTTCCTTTTATTCATTACTGTAATTTCGAGTATGTCACACAATCCCCAATGGATGTAAGCTGCATTGTGTTCTTTGGCGTTCAGAAATCGTATAACAGATCTCAATTCACATTCGGTGGGATTCTGTGTTACGGTAGCCATTTCAGCTAACTGCTACTAGCACGTATCGTGGCGGACATAAGGCTTGGACCTGGCAACTGCTTTGAAACAAATGCAGAATATGAGAATTAAATCTGTCATATCTGTATTTTCTTGTGGAGAAGACTCAAACTTCTGAACCAAACGTCTATACCGAAGATAATTGACATATCATGATAAAAGAAACACGAAAGACGTTTTGAAATAAAGAAAAGTAACATACTACTTTCCAGGCGGAGGCAAAGAATCATTTACCTCACTAAAGACACTAAAGACGAACTATTTACCTCATAGTGATCGCCGTTCAGTGGTCAAGACGCTCGACCAGTAATCTGCGGTTTCTTGGATGGAATCTCCGTCGGGGAAGCATTTTTTCTTCCTTCTTAATTCTTCTTTTCTTACTTATTTTTTTTAGAATTTTTGGAGGCGATGACACACGTTTTATTATCTTCAGATATTTAATACTTGGATGTTTCAATACTTGAACTATCATATCTTCAGCAATAATAATGCACTAATAATAATTATTATTATTATCTCGTAGAAGATTAAAAAGCTAGGAGATAATTATCGCTCAGATCATACTATCACAAGCAGAAACGTGACATTTGGCAAGAATATTTCGGTTTCGTTTAATGTTACCTACGAGAAGAGGAATTTCTCATCTTGTATCTAAAACAAATAAACTAACATGAGAATTAACATTTTACATTCGAGACGGGATAAGGCTAACTGAAATTATTGTCTCGGTTTGGAGATGAGAATCGAGACAAGACGAAAAGTATCGTTAACATTTCTCGTATTGTCTCTATTCCCGAAATAGTGTATGTCCATTCTTCAATTAACAATTGCTCTGTAGCCTGAATCTTATAGGCTGTAGGCTATTTTGTTACTTTGTATTTCAGAACTCATTGAATTATGGTCTGTGTAGCTTTTGTAGTAAAGTTTTTATAATTACCTCTGCATATCCTAAAAATGTGTTTTACATACCTTACTGTTGAGTGATATACAATTATTTTTACTATAGTTAGTTTCCTTAAAACATACTGTAGAATATTTTCTACACTATTATTACTGAATATTTGAGACCTCAATATTACGTCCTATTAAAATGCAAATAAGAATACAGAAGTTAAAAAAATGAAAAGGAATTTCTTCGATTCCCTATAAGGATGAATTGCCTTATAAGAGATACTTTGGAAGGAAAAAAGGAAAAAAAGGTGTCAGCTCGTGGACAATATAAAAATCCAACCTTCAGATGCCTTAACAGATACTAAGTAGGATTTGTCTTCATTACGATAGACAGTAACGCCCTTTCTTTGGGTAAAAGACTTTGGATTATGTATGCGTTATATTGATATTTTTAACAAAATATACACACAAATGTAAAAAAGAACGGTTCCTATTTGCAAATATTGATTGAACAGATATATGGAACGTGTTCGAAATGGCGAACGAAAATATTATTAATATTTCTATTAAGAGTGGAGGAACGTAGAAACAATTCCACAACAAAACAAATTTTCTAACACATTTATGATTCATACGTTATTTATTTATGAATTGTTTGCTAAACACGCTAAGTTTTCAGAGAGCTAATGTTCCACCAGAGCTAGAGTGGGTCAGTGGGTAGGTTAGTCATCTGGGTCGTGTTCTCTGAGTGAGTCAGTGGGTCTTGGGGCAACAGTATGTGACCCAATGGGATCCACCACCCACTATGGCCCACTGCGACCCACCACCCACCATGACCCACTCTGACCTACTCTGCTCACTTCCGTCTAAACTACGTCTTCTGAACAGCATATTTTTTTCACCCTCGGCACTAGCCATAGAAACGAAAACTCGTTTCTGATTGGTTGCAGTTTGTGATTGTCCAAACCTTCTGGTGTATGTATTGTGTATTATAGTAGTAACAGAAGAAAATTTTCACTTTGTTGGAATTGTAGAACAACAACATTGAAGAAACAGTTGATTTTACATTGATATCATGGCAGTCGAGATGGAACAAAACGAGCCCTGCAAGGCTTCTAACCATTCTTATTACTATTATTACTACTCATCCTCTTCCTACTACTACTACTTCTTATATAGTGGAATCGTATAGCAAAACTGCACAGGTAACGAAGTAAATCACTTTTTGAGATTATTGTTCTATAAAAATAAAAAACATTTGCTTGACCCGGGTTTGAACCCACATAAAAAGCAATTATAGTTACCAGCGCATTGCACTAGTATGCTCGACCACAAAGACCGCCAGCAACAGACATTTGAATTCTGTTATATTTATGATACGTCGAAAGAAACGGATCCGCGTATTTAGCTGCTATGAGTAGGCCCCGAGCGTGATTTAAAAATATGCTTCCGAACACTGGTGAATTTGTCTACGGTTTACTTTGAAGGCCTCCATTTCCCTTTTTCATTTGTTTCTGATAACTTACCTGAGATGAGTATCTCTAAGTGATAAAAGAACTTAAGGCATTTTTGGATATTGATACTTGTAATTGTAATAATAGCAATATGACTTATACCAGTGCTTGGCTTTAGAGACACACAGTCTGTGAGTTTTTAGAGGAGTTAACTACAAAAAATACATTTTTGAATCACTGTAATATATAAATTATTATATAAAATAATTGAATGTAACTATGTGTGCCTAATTTATCACGGCCAATTGCAGACAAATTAAATGATTTTTGGTATATAGTTAGGCTTTAATCCAAACTTGGATGTTATCATATTTATTTCATTATAATACTATCATAAGGGATAGTGGGGATCGGAATTTTTGTGAAAAAATGTATCTCACAAGCAATTCAACTTACAGAACTGAAATTTAGTATTAACTCTTTATTGAAAATGAACAGAACGTCTCCTGGCATTTTTTGAACTTCTCCGTTATGGGGAGGGACGACACTTTCTAGATATGGTAAATTGATAGCCTGGTTAATCGATAGTTTCTAAAAATAATCGAAAATGATAGATATTAGTTGAGAAATAAACAATACAGTGCTTCGCATCATTTATCCACATATGCGTGCCATCCAGGTTGGTTTATTGGTCCATGTGGTTTATTTATATATAAAAAAAGAAGTTTCCTCTTCTGGAGGGAGGCGATCGCTCCGATCGCCCCCTGGAATTGCTTCTGCTTACCATGTGCTTTCTACTATAATAATTGATGAAGCTTGTTTATTATAAGGAGCGCTTAGAGCACAGGTAATCAACCCATAAAGTTGTGTGAAAAATAGACATAAAATTTGTAATGTAAGCTTCTGTACGTTGATCTACTTACCTTGATTTGGGACTTTAATAATTTAATCCGTTTTTCCACTGAAAAGTATCGATAATTCAACTAGAAAATAATTAGGCCACTACATTTTAATTGAAATTGATCGTAATTTTACCCATGACAAACACTTTACCATTTTATATCGTAAAAGTCAGATTCCTTGTTATTGTAACAGAGCGGTGCTTGAGCGATTGACCGTATTAATTCAAACTCCGATTAGTCAGAATTTCTCAACCTAGTTTTATTACAATTGTAAACTTCTTAGTGGGTGGAGAAGACGCTATGGATCATGTGTGAGACTTAATGACAATGCGTTTCGGTGGGTCAGTGGTTCACGGTGGTTGATGGGTCAGAGTGGTTCGCGGTGGTTAGTGGGTCATGGCTCAGAGTGAGTCACTCTGGGTGATGAGTCAGTGTTTCGTGGGTCAACTTTTCATAGACCCACGCCATCTCGGGCCGGTTAACGAGTTTGGTTACGGTTTAAGCTTGGAACAGATTTCTCCGTTTATTTCAGAAAACGAACTGTAATTTGGTTCAGGTTTGTTTGAAAATAGACACTATATTTCCACTTTAAAGAATATCCGTATAAATTTCGGAAAAGTTCCAAACGACGTGTAACAATTTCGTTTTAGGTTAAGGTATTATGAGTATCCCGAGAAAATCTACGAGCATGATCTTGTCTGTCTCAAGCTTACTTGCCTTGGGAACGAACAAGGTACCCACCCATCAGATAGTTTAGTAGACGGGATCTCAGTCTCGATGTATCTGTGTTCGTCTCCTTTGCGCTCAAGGTAACTGGAAATATCTGTGAACGAAAATAATCGAATGTAATAGAGATATGCTACGGAGATACTGTTGGTGAATCAGAAAAAAAAGAGTGGTCTGAGGCACCATGTTCCAGTTAATTATTCGAATTACTCTTAAGACTATTTTCTCCTTTATGTTTTACTTATTTTTTATTTCTTTCGTGTTTGTAAGTCTTTTTTATTTAAATTTGAATTCTCTGGACTATAGTATTCCATCATGACGGACGTCGGTGTTTCATCATTAATAAAATATAGGAATCGTAATATTGGAATTGGAATCGTATGCAATTTTCTATATACATGAGTGTTTCTTGATTCTTAATTGAAAGAGAAGTTTTGCTGTAGTGGTTTGAACATTCGTTTCGTAATTTAGAAGTCCGCGGTTCCATTCCCGCCGAGTAAGTTAAGAATTATTTTATAATTTACAATGTTGATATTTCTGACGTATAATAACATGAAAAGGAATCAATTTATCTTGTCCTTACTAGTCAGAGTTGAAACTACTTCCCTCACAGGGTAAATACTGACATGACGTCACAGTTTACAATCTCGACGTGTTTAGCAGACAATTCATAAATATATAAGGTATGAATCATAAATGTCTCTGAAACTTTGTTTCATTGTACAATTGTTTCTAAGTTCTTCCACTGTTACTAGAGATAATAATATTTTCGTTCGCCATATCCAACATGTTCCATATATCTGTTTAACCAAAATTTGTTAATAGGAACATTCTTTTTAATATTTGTATGTATATTTTGTTAAAATATTAATATAATGCATACATAATCCAAAGTCTTTTTCCCAAAGAAAGGGCGTTACTATGTATTGAGATGAAGACAAATTCTACTTACTTTCTGTTAAGGCATCCGAAGGTTCGATTTGCATATTGTCAAGGAGCTGACACCTTTTTCCCTTTCTTTTACTTCCGAAATATCTCTTATATGGCAATCCATCAAAATAGAGAGTCCAAAAAATTTCTCGTTGCCAATCTCGTGTATAAAAATACTGTTCCTTGGTTTATATATGGGTCTCGTAATACGTAGAAGAATAATCTAGATTGCAGTGAAAAAATATAAGTTAATGACTATGTCTTCTTGTCGATATTTGCATGGTTGAAAGTCAAACCTTTTTTATGTATTAGTTTAAACGTTACGATAACATACATACCAAGATAAACAGTCTACTTTATATATATATATACCGCTCCACAAAACTTAAGCAACTCGAAGAAAGTGGCAAAAAATAAAACAACACGATCACTGGACCAAGTATAATGCACAAACAGACGGTCCAGATGCGCAATGAAACACAAGTGAAGACGAACAATACAGTTAGGATGTACAGAGTGTTCAAAAAGTTCAGCACAACGATACCTCAACAGGCGAAGCAGAGTTGTGCTAGGGCATGGGCAGTCAACCTGGCGTGTGACCAACACGAACAGCTGTACAAGCTGGGCATCTGGCCTCCATGCTGCAAATCAGAGTGTTAATCAAGTCTTGCGGCAGATGGCTCCACTCCTCGAGGAGAGCTGTAGACATGACACGCGCCCACTAGTGTTTCCCCCATGAAACATGTTCCTGACACCGTGTGTAACGCAGACGTTTGTGCTCCACTTTCAATGGCACACACAGCACAGGACTCGTTGCATACAATCCTGCTCTATTGAGCCGCCGACGAACAGTTTCACGACTCACGCATTGTCCTGTAGCCTGAAACAACTCATTGGCCAGTTGAGAGCATGAAGCTTGTCTGTTACGTTTGGCAGAAATTGTAAGAAATCGGTCCTCGACGGCCGACGTCTTCTTCGGAAGGCCTCCTCCATGACGTCTACTGACTTCACTTCCATTTTGGAAGCGACTCCACAGCCTCGACACAAAAATTTTGTTTAGGTTGAATTTCTGCGCCACTTCCACTTGCGATCGGCCCACTTCCAACCACCCATTTATTCGCCCGCGGTCAAAGTTACTTAAATGTCGTCTACCAGCCATTGCAAGGTGTGTACTCCACACAAGAACCACTAACTCAATGCTCGGAGCCTCGGACACTACTGGGCTGTGATGTACGCCTCATGGAATAAGTTGCTCATCGCGCTCGCAACGGTGCTGCTTATGCGATAAAGTGGGTGCTCGCCTTGCCTGTGTGTCTCTGTGTATGTGCATGCCACTAACCAGTGTTGAATGGGCCCCACCCCACACGTCACTTATACCACGTTCTCTAGGATTGCTTAAGTTTTGTCTAGCAGTATATATATATTGTCTGTGTTTGTGTGTGTATGTGTGTAAATACAAAAGGCGTTCACATTGAAAATAATTTCTATCATATAAACATGGAAAAACTAGAAGTGCATGAAAAAGGTGAATTCTCTCATTTCTTTGCCTCTTGGACAAAAGATATATTAAGACCTGAAAACTATAGAGTTAAATGCAATAGCACATTCAGAATTATCATTAAAGATATCATTTATATATGGCCACTTTCAAAGGAATCAATCCCGTCAAGACGGATACTAAAGCATTTGCAAATACCATAAGCATGGTTAAATAAATTGCCTGCAATGAAGTTTTTACATCACTCGCCGAACAATTCTAACGATTAACAAAAGAAGTCAGTGGTTGACTCTGCGAACTTATATTGCAACACTCGGCAATCAAATAATCTGTTCCGTTCCAAGAAGTTGTTGAGATTATTGAAGTGGTATTGACTGATATTGTATACATTAAACGTGTTCGTTGGATGAAGAAAGGCTTCACATTGTGAGCTAGCAATATTATACAACATATTCAAGGCATGTCGGGTAATAAATACTGGATGCTTGCAGACAGATTTGCATTGTATTTCTAAGGTATCACTGTTGTAACGATCCAAAGCGAAAGTATTACATTGAAGGAAAACAACATGCTAGATAACTCCCCCTAATAGACCAACATATCAACATCATCTTTGGGTGGTGGGAGTGATTTTTGAAACTATGCTGGAAGTTGATTATTAGACACGCACTGATCCGACATTTTATGGCTGACTAGCAGATCAATATTTCAACAGATGCGACAATCCTATGGTGTTAATTTTTAAATACGTGCTTAAAATGAATTTATTCACTAGTAAATATGAATGTAATGCGCTTTTCTTGAATTAGCATTTACACAAAATAAAAATCAGCGCAAATTTTATAGCATATCCCCTGAATATGCCTCCATAACTGATGAGAATTCCTCATTCTTACTTCACAAACCACTACTTTTAAATGGCTTCGATGGTAGAAGTGTAATTTATTGAGGTTGGGAAAAAAACCGTGACAGCTCAGCTGGTCAACGACGACCTATTTAAGGTCTTAGGAATCAACTATCTTTGTATTGTCGTGCAACGTTGTCATAGTTGGGCGAAACGCACCTTGCTGGAACAATTGTCGAAATTACTCTCCGGTAGCGGATTTGCCCAACAGTACAGATGATACAAGATAAACTGATAATAAAATATTGTTCCAGTTAATATTGTCCAATGGTCCCTTCTAAACCGAATTGTCAGTACCTACAATCTGTTACCAGAAACTGTACACGTTTTTTCAAGTGAGTATACTTTCAGATCATCTATAGGTAAGCTATTTTTGTAATGTCGCTGTTGTGTTATACCATCTTGACCTCAAATTATTATTAAATTGTTATGTTATCAAATTGTTAAAATGGTTCAGTGTAAAATGGCCTTGTGCTGTATCTGAAAGCTGTTATAAATAAATAAATAAATAAATAAAAATTGTGCAATGAGCCATATTTCTAATATACAATGCTATGTAAGGAGCTGTCCCTCTTCATTTTCCTTTGCTGTTCTATGATTGGTGAACAACACCTGAATTTCTTCGAACTATAAACTTTAAAGAAGTGTATTTTCAGATGTAGTTTTGCGTCGTTCTAGATGTTATCGATATGATATAGAAATTCATTATGCTTTCGAGACCATCCTCTATGAGATGTAGTATTATCCAAATTTTATTCGGAAGCTAACTTTAAACCGGCCAGATTGTCATTATGTCAAGAGGTCTGAGGTTCTGCGATATTCCTACAGGTATAAGTTAACGAATAAGGATAGAAAACAGCTAGCTACTTTGCCTCATTCGTTGCTATACGACGTCATCATAAACAACGGTGATAGGCAAATGAACCTATCTGAATTCAATTGTGATGCAGCTTGGTGACAGTACTGCGGATAATAGATCACGTGGATGTGGGTGATTGAATAAAATAGTGGCTCTTCGGTAGGAGTGACTTCAGTTTTTTCCTTTCTCAATTGTTTCGGTTCTTTTTACATTACTGCAAGTGCAAAAGAGAAAACAAGAAACATCATTACCAACCACGCAGATAACGTATATGTAAGACCTGGTGTATCCATACATACTGCATTTGTAACAGAAAAGAAAAAATCTATAGCAATCACACCGTTGAATCCCGGAAACACACAGTACTTCTAGTGTTGAGTTGTGACGGAATAAAAGGTCTTATTTATCAACTACATTGTTACCTTCAAACAAGTTCTGGTGCTGCAATGCTTTTTTGGACTTATGCTGTTTTAAATCAGTGCAGCGCGTGCTTCTTTTCCATTTTTAAAATGGAGTTGGTCTTAACATGGCATATTTTCAAAATTGTGTCAAATTTATTTCTATAACAGAATTTTTTTCAGAACCTTGAATGACCATTTCTACTCTTGCCTGGTCGACATATGTATTCACTATTCATGTACAACATTTATGCTAGAGTTGTGGACCATGTCATATATGTATATATTTTTTCTCGTTTCATCAAACGTAAAATTTGTAAAATATATAATTGTATTACTAATGTCATTAGACATAAATCAGTTTTTTTGTACTAAGATTGGGTTAACTTGCATTCAAATCAACTATAGCAATATGCATTGTTTGGAAGACAGATCATGAATGCTTTGTAGCATAAATATTCCAAGATGAACGCTATTGTCTCTGATAATGAATTTACCATGCGAGTTCACAGTAGTAGAGTATCAAGAACGTTAGAAGAAAACGTAATACTAATTCGAAAAATGAACTCATTATTCAAGTGTGTGTTGTGACAAGAAAAAGAAACATAATCACTTTTTCCTCTTAATTGCAATTTTATAATTTATTCCGCCTAAGACAGATACGATATTGTTGATGAAAGGATACCCTCAACATTTTATATTGTGACGATATAAAATGGGTTAATTATTCCGTCAACTGTATTATTTTTTCACGTGTTATTCACTAGGCTTCATTTTTATCTGGTTCTTCATGGTTAGTATCTCAGAGAAAAGTGTTAATGTTGTAAACACTACACAGTAAATTTTCGCAATTATTTTCTCAATATCATCGATATGGTTAGTATGTGAACTCATTACGAGATTCGGATAAATTGATTCATTTTATGTTTAAATTTGAGCGAGAGGGAGATTAAAATGACTGTTACACATCATATAGTTTTGAGTTTTCTTATATCATTTTGGATATGCGGCTTAGCCTTGACGAATCCAACTCCTGAACCTAAAGAAGAAAATTGTGTGAAGGGAGCATGTAAACCGAAAGGTACAGACTTCTTTTGTACTATGTAATACAACATATTTTTAGAAACAAAAAGTAATTCATGTGTTGTAACACATATAAGTACAGTGTTCTTTATTTTGAGATTTCATGGAAACATTTAAAATTCATTTCGTATTTTAACTGATTTTTGAAGAAGAACATGTATTCATCTTTCAACTATCAGGAAAGGAAGTATTCTAAATATTGTCTATGTATAAATTGTCAACTTGAAATTGGAAATCACATTTCATAATGTCAAAGGAAATCTATGATTTATTTGAATCAATAAAATTAATTCAAGTGAGGAAAGTGTTACTAAGACAAATTTTAGAAGCAATTTGTTCAGCTGTACCAACTATCATTTATTGTTCCTGTTTACTTCAGCACAATTAAACAAAGCTTGGTGATTTTAAACATGTCAATTATGGAAGTAGCTTGGTTTTCTGTTTACACCTAAAAACAATTCTTATTTATATATTTTAATAGCAGTTTATATTTAATATGGCTGTGCGTTTTAACGCAGCATAAGAGGAAGACAAATAAGTTTAATCCATAAAAACCGGAAAGTAGCAAAAGACGTCACTGATAACTATCCCTAATAGCAACAAAGCATTCGGCCAGTTGGTGCGTGCTTGGCTTTTGACTTTCTACGCTTGCTCTTGAAATGCATGCTTTCATACAATCGGCTCTTGTCTGTTCAAGAGGCAAATTTTTATCCTTTGAAGGTATAACTTTCAAGATAGAAACAGGGTAAACTTATATTTTGTAAACACAAGTATTATAATTAGGAACTAATTTATTACGAAGATTTGTTTATCTACACTTCGTTGTATATTTACGCGGTCCGTGTGTCTGTCCACCTGTGAGACAAATAAATCTAATGGACGACTTGACGGACCAAAACCAAATTTAATCAGGATATAGAGGGTGAAAAATTATTAGTCGATTTCTCTTATAAAGACAATATCACACTATGAGTGATAGAAATGAAAAGAAATGAAATGAAGTCTTTCAGTCAAACGTTCCACTATTATGTCCTTGAGGCTAAGGAAGAAGGATGATTAAGGCAAGTGAATGATGATAAAAGAATTGGTAGAATGAGAATGTAGGAAGAAACAAGAGTACCCCCAAGAAAGCCTTTCGGACACGATGCTGTTTATCATAAACTTATTTGGTAGGGATCGAATCAGGGATCCCACACACCTGAGGTAAGCGCTGCGCTCTTGAACCACCATGACCCTGGGAGATAGAAATAAACCATTATCTGTATTTTACGTCGATCACTAAACAGCAAAACCAATAATAACTATCGAGAAGTGATTTTCTGTAATCGATTAAGCGTCCTAAGAGTACATTTTTTTTATACATTATTTACTCCCTACAGAAAATGAAAATGATAGAAGTCCACTACAACTTTTAGTTTCAATATTGATCTACATAGCTAAAAATGATAAGAGGTAGTGCGAAAAGCTTTTAAAAAATGGTTTAATGTTCTGAAAATAGGTATCGTCTCTGTTAAAACCCTATACAAACCGTAAGTTTCAGATATAAACCACTTTCAGGTTAACATTGATCCCCCCAAAATAAAAATACATAATATATACCGAGAAGTAGTTGCTTTGGTAGAAAATCAACCAGTTCCGATTTTAACGTTCATCATAATAGAGAAACAACACCAGATGATAGCAAGAAACGACTTTCTTTATCTAATTAAGCGCCACCAAAATTATACCCCAACTTCAATCTGATCTCTGTACTACGACCGGAAGATGTATAAATCTACAATTACTTCTAGTTTCACTACTCTGAGTTCTGTACTACAACGGTAGATGTGTAAATCTACTAGACTTCCAGTTCCAATATTTAGCAAATATTACTCCATACAACCTTCACGTGATATATATACGTGTTACCGTATATGACCGAAGAATTAAAGAACGTCAAACTCACAAGGGACATCACCCAATTGTCCGGCTCCGATTTCAATGAAATTTTTGTTGCTGATAGAGGACATGTATTCATTACTTGTGATGACAGAAATTTTTGCCATGGTGCATGTTTTCTATTTTTTAATAATTTTTAAGAGTTGTGATGTGGTTAATAGAGATTACTGCAGAAGTCCCTTACTACCCTTTGTAAACAGAGTGTTAATGAAAGAACAACCATGTAGATACGTATAGAGCCTAGGGAGAAGTCGTATGGTACGTATAATCTTGACGGCAGCCATCTTGAAATATGCCATTTTGAATTAAGGTCAAGTTTTTAAAATGGGAATAGGGTAATATGACACATAATTTTGGGCTGGAATTTAATCAGAAAGACAATGGTGAAGTTAGTTTTAAGATGCGCTTATTTGGTGAAAAGTTACAGGCATATTAATTGTTTATACTTACTATGTGCATAAGTCCCTTACTTCCGCTTCTAACCCGCGTATTAATGATAATAAGTGCATAAAGGTTTCGGTAATACATATTATGCCTAGAGGGAAGTGATACGATAAGGGTATCATTGACGGCAGCCATCTTGAAATCCGCCATTTTGAATTAAAGTGAAGTTTTGAAAAGTGAAAACCATAGCATGTGACATCTCATTTTCATAGTAAATTTTCCCCAAAAGCCAATGGTATGTTTATTTTTGTTCTATAGTTAACCAGTATGAATTTATGACTCTTCTAATGTGCACGAAACGTCCATTAATGATCTTTCAAATTGGCAACACTCCTACTTTTCATCGCGTTTTATGATTCCAACTGGCACTTTGCAATTGTTTCCATGGCTCATGTTTTCTAAATTTATTACATTTTTTAAGAGTTACGATTTGTCAGTTCATGAATAGTGTTGGGATAAGCATCCAGCAATCTTTCTGAATTTTGAAGACTTGCTATGTAATTATTAATTTCCTAGGCAGTGTAATTATTTATTTTAACCCAGAGTACATGAGGAACCTATGGACCTATGTGATGTAAAGAAATACAAATGAAATTATAAGAAATTGGTGTAACACGAACTCAAAATTATCATAAAATGTAGCCTACATGTTGCGCAAATGACAAACAGTATTTTTTTTTAAATAAATACAACTTTACAACTTTAAAGAAACAGCAGCAATGATAGAAAATATCAAAGAGACATAATATGTCTGTTCCCAACACACTGTTTGTACCGTGAACAAAATATGAGAATAGGTAACTTGTTTATAAACAGGTGTAACTTAATCGAGTTCCCGATCAATACTGATTATAAATCTTACAAACATGAACCATCGACAACAATCACTAGAAAACGAATGACTTTTTTGTCTGACTAGCTAAAATATTGCCATAGAAAATAAATAAATAAATAAATATACAATAAGCAAATAAATATAAAACAAAACAAAAGACCATTGATTTACACAACAATCATATTTCGTTTCCTTTTTTGAGGTGAATTTTCAACTTATTTCTCGTTTCATCTACTATCCATTACAAGCTACGTCTCCGATATTACCTGAAGGCAAAGTTGGAGTTCTTTCGTTCTGCGATGATTCATGTCAGTAAACGAGTTTTTGAAGGGCAGGTTTAGGAAATGAATAATTACATTGCTTATGAAATTAATAATTACATGACAAGTCTTCAAAAATAAGAAAGATTGCTGGATGCTTATCCCAACACTATTCATGAACTGACAAATCGTAACTCTTAAAAAATGTAATAAATTTAGAAAACATGAGCCATGGAAACAATTGCAAAGTGCCAGTTGGAATCTTAAAACATGCGGTGAAAATTAGGACTATTGCCAGTTTGAAAGATCGAATAATGGATGTTTCGTGCACATTAGAAGAGTCATAAATTCATGCTAGTTAACTATAGAACAAAAATAAACATACCATTGGCTTTTGAGGAAAATTTGCTATTAAAATGAGATGTCACATGCTATGGTTTTCACTTTTCAAAACTTCACTTTAATTCAAAATGGCGGATTTCAAGATGGCTGCCGTCAATGATACCCTTATCGTATCACTTCCCTCTAGGCATAATATGTATTACCGAAACCTTTATGCACTTATTATCATTAATACGCGGGTTAGAAGCGGAGGTAAGGGACTTATGCACATAGTAAGTATAAACAATTAATATGCCTGTAACTTTTCACCAAATCGGCACATCTTAAAACTAACTTCACCATTGTCTTCCTGATTAAATTATAGTCCAAAATTATGTATTATATTACCCTATTCCCATTTAAAAGACTTGACCTTAATTCAAAATGGCGGATTTCAAGATGGCTGCCGTCAAGATTATACGTACCATACGACTTCCCTCTAGGCTCTATACGTATCTACATGGTTGTTCTTTCATTAACACTCCGTTTACAAAGGGTAGTAAGGGACTTCTGCAGTAATCTCTATTAACCACATCACAACCTTTAAAAATTATTAAAAATTAGGAAACATGCACCATGGCAAAAATTTCTGTCATCACAAGTAATGAATACATGTCCTCTATCAGCAATAAAAATTTCATTGAAATCGGAGCCGGACAATTGGGTGATGTCCCTTGTCAGTACGACCATACATTATAAAACAAGTAATAGTAACACGTGTATATTATACAAACGAGTGATTTTTGATGTCATATATATATATATATATATATATATATATATATATATATATATATATATATATATATATATATATATATATATATATATATATATATATATATATAAGACTAGGTACGTATATGGGTAAGTTTATTCCCCCTGCGAAATGTATTGTATTACTGCACTAATTCTTATTCCTTTCTAACTTCCCGAAAGGAACTGTGAGTTATGTTCGCAAGTCCATTTTCGTTACTTACTCAGAATACATTGCTGCTAAACAGAATTTTAATGGACATAGAAAAATGTACACACTTACTTATGGTTTGGAGAAGTGTACATCAATAATAATAATGTATTTTCGTCTAATTCACTACTTTTCTCTTTTTCTTAAATCTGCCGGTACTGGTAACATTTGAACTGTTTTGCATAGTTAATATGTTCAGCATTTATATGAAGCACTTACTTACGAATTTTAAGCATATACTTATAGAAAATAAAAGCGAATTTCATGACCATTCGCTAAGCCAGTATTATGAATATTACTTAACTTTTCAATGACACCTTTAGATGATGCCACTAATTATATGCTCTCAAGTGTAAATATTTTATGTATGTAAAATTTCAATTTTTCTCTTTGCAAAAGTTTGGTCTTAATATGAGCAGTCTCATTCGTCGCTATCAACGGCAAAATAGAGCTTCCCGTTGCTAAAAATTCTGTTGTTATTAGACGCTCTCTTCTAATTTAAATAATTATATTGTATTTCTACATTGAATATTCTTGTGTCATCAAACATTTTGAGGTCATTAAATTTATTCAACTTCAACCAACATAGGGTGCATATAAACGCTAAATAAATAGATGTGGCATTAAGAAAACCCTACTATATCAAAATAACCAACTTTCAAAAGTTTAGTAAAAACCATTGAACACGTTTTCATTTATCTCAACTCTCAAATTAAAGAAATGTCTAAAGTCTACTATAGTCTATTATATAAAGTCTACTATATTAGAGCAAACAACTTGAAGTTTTAATACCGCAAAAGGAACATAGACAAAGAATTTAAATATATTATTAACATTATATGAGTAATAACTTTATTAAGAAACAATGATTAATAAATACCTCATAATTGGCTTTTATTGTATGGAGAAACATTTTGAAATTATGTAAATACCTAGGTATATCTTTGATACAAATGTTAAAAATATACAAACTTCACACTTACGGACAAATAGGTTTAAGAAAAAAGGAAAAGTGTTTCATTATACTTAAACACTTTTTTATTTTTATACGAAGATGAAAATACAAAAAGAAATCACCAACTAGATACAACTTGTTCTGGTAGTGTTTTCCCGAAAAAGATAATTGCATTTAACTTACACAATTTTGTAAAGCGATGTATATTGATAGAGAAGTACATTTTTAAGGAGGTAAGGTAAAGTCAAACTTGAACAGAAATTGAATTAATTTTTATTTAAAAAGTGCACTTTTAAGTAAGATTAAATTATTTGGTAATAAACGACTGTATATAAGGCATTTTATCTACAAGGTTTCCATATTAACATTAAGGGATATGCATAGGCGCATCCCAGGAATATTAAACCCTCACGAAGTCCCGACTTTTCCGTAAATGTCGGACAATTTTAAGGGTAATTTAATAAATTTTAATATAATTTCTGCTCATATGGAATTTAGACATCCCTCGAAAACTTCGAGTCTCTTCAGAAAAAAAAATCCTGCATACACACATCCTAAAATTTGATCCTTTTATTTATCATTGAAATACAATAACCTAGCATGCGATTAGAACAATTCACATCTTAAGCTGCAAACATCGCGATGATAGGTAATCGATAATTTATCTTAAATACTAATGAGGAATTGAAAAGAAAATCATTGACTTCTTAGGAACAAATAAGACAGTGTTATTGTATAAATTATTCGTACATTTCTTTAAATGTTCGCATTTAATCTTTCCGAATGTAGCTGAGTATAGAATTCATAGTATTTCGCATTCTCCATCTGAGTGTGATATAAGATTGAAAGATAGGAAATAGACACAAAGTGAAAATTATTCTGAAACCAAGTCAACCGCCACTGCTGTTCTCCAATCACCTTGTCCCGTGGGACGACGGACATAATACGATGATTTCTTGAAATGTGAAAGCGACTTGTCACATTCTACAACCAAATTGGAACTTCAGTCTGAACATATTTCTAAGGACTATGCTAAGACACATTCTTTGGAAATGGGAAAAATGCTGATATGGATTACCTTTACATTTAACCTGAAAATCAAAACAACCTAAAATGCAAATAAGAATAAAGATTGGATAACACAACAAAGGATTTGATTAGTATTGCATCTTGGAAAAGAAAAAGAAAATACTTTTACTCTCTTAGCGATAGGAAAAATGGCTTTGGTAAAGGCCTAGTAGGCAAAAGTCAATAATAAAAGTAAAAAACCTCACACTATTTCTGTTAAGATATAATTCAGTCCATATCTTTGAAACGATTAATTTTACCAAAAAAATATACAATTATATGAACTACAACTTTCCTAATAATTATTTTATTAGAAAACAATAATTTCCGAAATAATTTCTAGAAACTAGAAATTTCCATTCTTACCTAGCAAATGAAAATGGCACAAATCAAAGGTAATTTCCACTATATGCTAAATACATACAAATTGAAGTTTCTACAAATATCCAGCTTGTTCAGAATATTTTCGAAGTTTTGCATTATTTTTGTCTAATTATGAAAGGCTAGTACAGATAATAGAGTGCATATTTCTGGTGCTAAGAGGTGTGAGTTCCTGCTGGATGACATAATTTCCATGAGATCTGCAGAATTTATTTATTTCTCCAATCACATATTTTAATATGTGATCTTAGTTACTCACTAATGAAAGTCATATATATCTCTTCAGTTGGTGAAGTTACGACACAAAAATAATTTTAAAAACCTGAATGATCTAGCAGATAGTGCGTGACCCTTTGGTACTTCGATTCCCAGCTAGAAAGCATTAAAATTGAAATAGAGTAAACAGCGGACTTCACTTTCAACTGTAGATCCATGTCTCATATAGCCTTATTGCTGAAAAAAGGAAAATAAACTTAACAAACAACAAAGAGATCTAAGATAAATAACTGTTTGCGTAATTGGAAACATGATGGTATTCAAATGTGAATGTGAATACCTTTTATACGTAACCTTCTTTATATGTGTTAATTGAGTAACATATTAATTACACAATGAAGGGATAATAACCTAACAAAGAACCTAACATTGATCAGCATTATCAGTCAGGAACTTTGAAGTAATAGTCAAATATCAGGGGGTTACAGTATATTCTTGCTGTGATAAGATCATAATTACAAATACTGATAAATGTATCAGTATATTACTCTTGAGGCCTATTCCGGAAGAAGGGCATATAGGCATATGTGCCCATTTTCGGAAATTATTTAAAATGAACCGTCACGTTATTCTGTAGGCGCTGTGAAAATTTCATCTCTATATCTTTATTTTTGGCAGCGTAGCAATATTGTTTCTGTAAGCCTTTGCACTGGTGTTTTGGCTCACAGCTGACAGTCAGACTCTAGCAGCGGTTATTGCTGTGCTCATTTCAATATTATTAACCTACAAGCGTGGCAGTAGTTTAAAAAGGATACTGAAAAAATATCAGTGTATAAGAAGAGACATAGTAAATAAATTTGAAACGTGAAGAATCAAAAAGTAAAAGGGTTTCGTGGTGAAAAATACTTCAACTCGAGTATGAATGAAGTACCGGCTAAAACATTCTTAGTTACTCAGTGTTGTGAAAATAAACGCTATGAAAAATGTTTCTTTCATCCTCAGTACAATTCGTATGATTCCTTTATAGTGGCAAAGACAAGTCTCTTCCAGATTCGTTCCTTGCTTCGTTCATGAGTAAGTCGAAAAGCACAAAAGCAACCACAGCTCTATACATAGATGTATTGTATTAAGGATGGAGGAATGGCTACTGTGGTATGTCAGAAATTCAGACATATTGACCCTAAGCTTGTCCCTTTTGTTGGAGTGAGCGAACAAAAAGAGAAAGATGTTCGGTCCTTAACAATTACGGCGCGAAGTTCGTATATATACGGACCAAAGAATTGATTTATGTATTGCGCTCAAATCCATATGGAAACGGATTTCGTTGCACGGATATGGTCTTTGGAGATTATTTTTCACGTTTGTGCCATAATATAGCAGCTTGGTTGCATGAAACGTGGCTGGAAGTAAGTTATGTTCCGCAGTCATTTTGTGTTATTTTTATTCGTGTAGTATATTGAAACAAAACTACGCTAATTATTCAAGAAAAGACCATACTTTATTATTTTAAGAAAAATGTCGGATATTATTTCATTTGTTAATATTGTGTATCAATTTGAAAACTGTCAAGTCCTGCCGCGAGGAGGAAAAGTGTTAATGTAGTTCTTGGTAACTGAAGACAGGGACTGAATTGAATTCATATTGAATGAGTACGAACAGGACTAAATCCATAACGCATTTATTACCATGTGTAATGGTTTATATTTATTTTTTGTTACAGTAAAGACATTATTGTGATGCATTAGCAGTGTGCTATTTCCTCAACCAACAAGGATTTTCGTAAAACGGGCTCATAACATGTTATACATATATGTTTATAAATATATAAAATAGTGTATATTTTTCATTTAATAAAGCTATTTATTAGTGAAATAGATGTGTTACATTTAAAAATACTATAATAGGTATTTGCAAGCTTATGTTTTTGTTATATACTCTGATAAAATCTATAAGGATCTTTCCCCTCATTCAAGAAAACAGCCTATGTGCCCTTCTTCCGGAATAGGCCTCTTCTCACAGAAATTGCATATTCAATATTTCTTTGATACTTATAGTTGACAGATTACAAAATAAACGATTCAGCGATACTTCAATATAAAGGTAGAATTTTCAATATGATTATAATTTACCTTTTTATTGGTAATAATAAAACAATATTTTCTACAAAATATCAGTATGGTAGCAACATGTCCATCAAATAATTACATTATTAAAGCAAAGAAGCAAATCGTTTACTTACATTTTGTGAAATATTTTAATTCAACATCTTAGGATTTTGAACAATGATTGTACAAAATTTGAACGAAACAAACGTAGCACAATGAAATAAAGATCATAGTATAGTTTTATTAATTATTAAATAGATAGCTTTCTAACATTTCTAGTATAACTGTTTAAAATAGTACAGTTCCAAATTAAAGTTTAACCACATTTGCAGCATTCATATTCAAAGTGATACGACCTTTCTCTTGACTAGAATGACACTGATTGTTTTCAATAGTGGTTAAACATTAAATAATTACAGTTATCCGTCCTACTTGTAAGCGGAAATTAGTGTTAATTGTGGTGATCAATTTAATAATGTTATTTGTTTTTGTTTCAGGATGCCCGAAAAATGAAAGATACTTATTATGCGGAAAGGAATGTGAAGAAACGTGTGATAGCTCTCCAACCAATTGCACATCAAAGTGCAAATTAGGTTGCTTTTGCAAGAAAGGTTTTGTTCGCCAAGCTCCTGGCGGAAAATGTATTTTAAAGTCGGATTGTTCTTCAAAAACATCTACCAAAGTTGATGCACCTACAAAACGTTCATCAGCAAGAGATTCTTCTAAAAAAGTTTCTCACACAAGTGCTACAAGTTATCCCCCTTTAGGGCATCCTATCGCAAAGAAAGGTTTAACAAATAACACTTCTGAGAATGGTAAATATGGAAATAGTTCTTCAGTGAGTGATGCTTCTGGAAAAGGCAACTTCAAAAATAGTTCATCCAAGACTGCTTCTTCTGGAAAAGAGAAATCAGTAAATAGTTCTTCAATAAATAATATTTCTGGAAAAGGCAAATCGGAAAATATTTCTGCGAAGAATGCTTCTTCTGGAAAAGATACATCAATAAATAATTCTTCGACAAGTAGTATTTCTGAAAAAGGTAAGTCGAAAAAAAGTTCTTCAAAGGATACTTTTTCTGGGAAAGATAAATCAACAAATAATTCTTCCACAAGTAATACTACTGGAAAAAGTAAGTCGGGAAGTAATTCTTCCAAGACTGCTTCTTCTGGAAACGATAAATCAGTAAATAATTCTTCGAGAAGTGAATCTTCTGGGGGAGACAAAGCACTAAAGAGCTCATCCGCAAGCAATTCTTCTAGAAAAAGCAAATCGGAACCTACAAAAACATATTCATCTTCAACCAGGCCTTCAAGAATCAAAAGTTCTGTTAAAAATGCCTCACAGGATTCTTTTCCAATGCCAAGAAAATCATCCACATCTAGTTATTCTTCAAGACTTGATGACTTACTGAGTGACTCTGTCACAAATCTTACTACAGCAACCAGTTTTCATGTAAGTGACACGTCTACAACTAAATCGACTTTTGCAAATAGATCTTTAGAAAGCGATTCTGACAAAAGTGATACTTCCCCTAGTGATTCTTCTACAATTGACTCTTCTGCAAATAATTCGTCTACAATTGATTCCCAGAAAAGTGATTCCATTTCAAACAACGATTCTTCTACGAAAGGTTCCGCAAGAAGTAAGTTGAATTGTTGTTGAAAATCTTTACTTGTTATAACATTAGGATGGTAATAGAATAAGTTCAATGCTGTTTATTTGCCCTAGAGTCTAATAAAACAATGTCTGCTATACAGATTTCGAATTACCAAAGGTAAATGTGGTAAATATTCATGTCCACTCATGAGCTGTACAGAGATCATTGTTTTATGTTAAATATAAATTGGGTGAATATAAAGTAAACCAAATTGTTTTTGAGGAGGAGTTTCGATGTCTACAGACAAAATTGAGTGGATAATATCAAAAAACATACTAAATGAGTTTTCGGTCGATTTTCATGATTTGATATTTAATGATTTTTAACACACCACTTGGTCAAACAATCTTTCGATGTAGATACGACGTTGCAATATATAATACTCAAAATTTATTTGAGCATGAAAAGAGAAGTATGTTTTAAATATAGATATGCACTCAAACTCAATTATAACATTGTTGTCCGAGCTCCTTTTGAAATCATTCATTTTTTTTTTTTTTTGGCAAGTATTCTTTTGTAAGCAGCTTCTAATATTTCTCAGTCTCTACTGTAATATAAGTACTGGCTTTTGTGCCTTTATAGCGACCATTTCGGATCTGTAATCCAATAGCTCATTTAAAATATTCGAGATAATATTTCTTTAAAATCTTGGTTATTTTCGTTTTGTTAGCTAAAATATACAGGTAATGCAAATAAAAGTTTCGACATGAATCTCTGTAGACATATACAAAATCAGATAAAAATATTTTAATCATTATTGAATAAAAAAATATTTATGGAAATGTTCAGAGTTTGAATGTAGTATAAATTGACAAGATAAGGATGTACGAACGGTAAATGTTCTGTATCAATAATGTGCTTCTAATATAGTTATTCACTTTCCTATTACACTTTATTATTTAGATATCCACACTTTTCACAATTTCTTAATAGTGTGAGGTGGTGGGAGTAATATAGCTCTTATAGTTCTTAAATTAATTTATTCTTCCGAAGATAATGAAATATTTGTTTACGAAAAATCATGTTGAAAGATTTGCCTATGTTCTCTTATACTCGCTAAATTTAGATTTTCAATTACTTGTCTGAATATAAAAGAAATAGATGATAATATGTTTTCAATATTACTATTACTGTGTACTAATAATTGTTATTATAAAAGGGAAACCACCTGCCTTTATTTGAAAGTGTGTAGCGATTTTGATGAACATGAACATTTTTGCTGCTAATTATCAAGTAAAAGACCTATTAAATTAAACAATGTTGCAACTACTTATACAAAGTTCGCAAGTACTTATTGCATGAAAGCATAATGTAATTTATTAGCTAGCCAATATGAGCATAATATATAGATTACAGACAATTGTTACCATTTACTATTGGACATTTTCCATAAGTAGAAGCTTTGCTTTGTATATACTTAAACGAAAACGAACTATTTGTTAAGAAAACAATATAATCACATTAAAACGTATGTACATTGTACCAGTGAATAGGTGGACCTAGACCTCAAACACTATCATTTGAACTTTTCCTGGGACTGGAGTTGTAGAATTTTTGAAATTTTGTGTATTTTGGTAGTTGTACCATAGCATGGAGGTACTTGATCTTTTCTATATGTCAGTAGATAGTACGTAGTAAATACTTTTATTTAGTATTCAATATGACCCTACGATACTCACGATATAGGGGTAAAACAACAAAATGTTTCAAGCGTGAAACCTATATCTCCAGGGTCGAGGGAATTCTATATTCAAAATCGCGAATACATTTGAGAGTTACTGCAATTGTGTACGTACAGACGATCTTTGGGGAAAGACACACAATTTCAATCGTATTGTAGGATATAAAGTTTTTATATATTCACGAAACACAGTCAGAACCACATTGCAGCAGAATAACGTGACATCGATTTGAAAAACCGCAATGAAATTTCGAAATGTGATTCATTGCCACAGAATCAGTGTTGTTCTCCGAGATTCAAGGGAAAAATACGATTCATCTGGAGTAAAGCTGGTTTCGATGCTGGTGCGGTGTATAAATTCTTGGTACCGAAGAAACACTGTTTCAACTGGAGTGGTGATGACGACTATGTATTGTTTGAAGCACCACAATTCATCATATGTGGCCGGTGCGAGAGTAGCTCGTACTTTAAACACTTTTACTGTGATTTCTATTAGGATGAAGATATAAATGAATACATGGAATATTTGCATAACTGAACATTTCACTCTTTGCGATTTGATTGAATACTGTTGAAATAACAGTCACTTGATACAAGCTGTGAAACGTGAAGTGAAACAAGTTACGCAAATATGGAAGAGTATGGAACATACATACATGTGTATTATTGACGAAAGGACTCTATTTGTTAGAGCATAAAATACAAATATCGTATAGTATATTTGAAATTCTGTATCTTCAGGGTCACCAAATCAATCAGTACGTAGGCAATTGTGGTACCTCTTAAACGTATTCGCGATTTTGAATGTATAGCACTTAAGATCAGAGATATATAGTTTCCACACTTGAATCATTTTGTTGTTTTACGCCTATATCGGACCAAAGTGATATCTATAAATGCGTTAAAACCAGAATAACTAAAAATTTTAAAATCCTATAAGGTCTATTTACCCACTCATTTTGATCGCGATATTCTTGGAACATCTGTTCCTTCCCTTCTTAGTTTTACAAGCACCAATCGATCCCTCAGCATTCCAGTTTGGATACAATTTGTGTCACATTGTCCCTCGTTGATATTGCGATATCATTCTCCACCTTAATGCCAGCAGAATAGAATATTGAGTAATTTCCAAGACTATTTCACCATTTCCCTAACAATTGCATTTCACTTAAATAGAATTTGTTATTAAACGCGATTATAACGTATAGTGTATAACTAGTCGAAGGCTTAGAGAGAATAACAACAATCATCACAAATAATAATAATAATAATAATAATAATAATAATAATAATAATAATAATAACAATTGTAGCAACAGTAAAATGTTTGTGAATAAGCAGCCATTCCAACAATTAAGTTCCTTGTAAAGTGAAGTATGACTATATATACTTTATTTTTTTACCTATTTTTTTCCTAGTTTAATCAACACAAGATATTTCAAAGCTTCTTAAACGATTGTGAGCTGATTCTGCCATTAAACATCAGCAAAATATTATGTCTAGAAGGTTTTCGAAACCATATTGGAAGTGACTTTATATCTAAGTTCTGATTACACTGTTCAACAAATTTTGATCGAAAATATGTAAATTCTTTGAAATGGCGATTTTTACATTCATTTAAGCATAATATGAAAGGAAATGATAATAGAAGAATTTTCTTAGCTCAGGTTGTGAAAAAAGAACGCCCTTGTACAACAGTAGCTGTATATATATATATATATATATATATATATATATATATATATATATATATATATATAAATGTATTAATATTTATAGAACATTTAAGCAAAATCCTTGTAAAAAAACCTACATTTCACTTTTTTTTTATCTATTTCACTGTGATGTGATAAGCTGGGAAGTTAAGAAGTACCCTAACCTATAGCTTTCTATACCCTTGTACTTCCCTTTTCAAAATTGCGCAAATACCACTTTCACAGCAATACAGAAAATAAAGTAACCGTGGTCAAGTTAAACATTAACAATTCCGTAATAAAAGTCAGTATTAACATCAAAACATGAAAAATATGTACAAATACCTTTTTGTGCAAGAACTACACTCCAATGTAGACAAAAGTTTCAAGTGATCCATTGTACGGGATTATGTTTATTTTATTTTGAGCGTCTTCGCTTGGCTTACCTTTGTAGGTTACATCTGAAGCATCCCTTGCAATAGTCCAACAGTAGTCAGCCAATATGTTAGAACTCCACTTTCCCTCATATCTCTTCTCCATGGCTGCAATATTTTGATGGAAACGCTCACCATGTTCGTCACTTACTGCTCCACAATCTCCGGGAAAGAAGTCTAGATGTGAATGAAGAAAGTGGAGTTTCAGAGACATATTGCAACCAAGATTTTCGTAGCACAATAACAACTTTGCTACCAGTTGTTTGTAATTTGTTGCTCGGTGTCTTCCCAAGAACTGTGAACAAACACTTTTTAAGCTTTCCCACGCAGCTTTCTCCTCACCTTGGGGAATTTCGTCGAACTTGTGATCTTTGAATAGTTGCCTAATCTGTGGCCCTATGAAAACTCCCTCTTTAACTTTGGCAACACTTAATCGAGGGAATTGTCCTCTTAGGTACTTATAGGCCTCATCCTCTTTGATCATGCTCTTAACAAAATTTTTCACAAGACCTAATTTAATATGTAGAGGGGGAAGCAAAATTCGGTTACGATGTACCAGTGGTTCATGCTGCACATTTTTCACTCCCGGCTGAAGAGTTTCTCTGGTACTCCAATCACTCTTGCGGTAATGAGATAAACGATCTCTACTGTCCCATTCACATATAAAGCAGCAATACTTTGTATACCCTAACTGCATACCTAGCAACAGTGCTATTACTTTAAGGTCACCACAAATGAGCCACTGAAAATCGTAATATTTAATGGCTTGAAGTAAACGTTTCAAGTTTTCATAAGATTCCTTCATATGAACTGCGTAACCTACAGGAATTGAAGGAAGTTCATTTCCAATATGCAAAAGCACTGCCTTTAAAATCACCTTGGACGAATCTATAAAGAGCCTCCACTTCGTAGGTTCGTAATTAATTTTAAGTGTCCTCATGACACCATTTACATCTGTACATGCCACAAGTGTGTCTTCCATAGTAAAAAATGAAGTGAACATCTTCTCCCTATTCCGATACACTGAAATATTTACGTTTTCCTGCAATAAATTCCATTGCTTTAAGCGTGACGCTAAAATTTCGGCTTTCCTTTTCGAGAGGTCCAAGTCTCTGATTAGATCACTTAGTTCCTCTTGAGTAAGTCTATGTGGTTCACATGGAGGTCTTTTACAACAAACGTAGGGTCCTTCGAAGCACTTGATTCAGGAGCTTCAACTTCTTGATCATCATCAGAAAAAAGATCGTATTCTTTAGGTGGGTCAGGAACAGGTAATCCTTTTCCATGTGGAACAGGGCGCATTGCAGAAGGAATGTTAGGATAGATCAAGGCCCGCTTCTTCTTCGTGGACATTCCCTTCTTGACGGAAGGAACCATACGAAAATAACAGTCTCTGATGTGGTCGCTTGGCTACCTCCAAATCATGGGCACTGCAAAAGACATTGAGCGCCTCTTCGCATTAATCCAATTTCTTAGCTTGCTGGCACAAGTGTTACACACAATGTGGGGTACCCAAGATTTATCTTGGTCTCCAATTTTACAACCAAAGTAATATTAATAGGCTTTTCTTATTAGTGGTGGTATAGTCTGCTTTTGTGAGGAAAATGTCACTTCCCCACACACGTAGCAGAAGCTATCCGCACTGTATACACAATTTCGCGGCATTTTTGTTTATTGAAATCCTCAAAATGTCACTTGAAATAGTTCCGACAACTATTTAAAAATATACATTCGAAATACCAGTATTTTTGCGTACTTGTAGTTGTATTTTTATGTCCTGCAATACACAAACGTCACACCCAAAAGGCTGAAAACTGCACTAAAACTGTCTTTTCTAAAAATAGCAGAACACTACTGAGATAAGGAACACAATGAAACCAAGCGTTCATATAGTTTCTCCAGTGTTGCCGGATCAGTGTAACATTTTACCCCAAAGAAGCGAATATATTTATTTTTAAAGCGTTATTATTAGATATGCCTGTAAAACGAAAAGTAGAGCTAATATTCGAAAATAACTTTCAAATTCGTGATCAGCACCACAAAATCAATAAGAATTAGCTGATTTTGTTCAATTTTCATTTTCGTAGTTGAACAGTGTTATCGAAGAATTACATTTTACACTATACATCAGAACAAGTAAGACAGTTACCTCCCGCTAAGAGGCTTGAGAACAAGACTTTAAGACACAACGCTAAACTAGGAACACAGGCAGCCAAAAGGCTTGAACGGATTTTAAGGAACGTCATAATACTATATCACTACACTACCTATTGATGCATCAGAAATGCTCCTGCCTAACTCACGAGTCATTAGTAGTCATGTCAAACATTTGCTCGCAGATAACAGCGCCCTCTTGCTGAACAACATTTTGTTTGGAAATATCGTTAACAAAATTCGTACTTGATCTACTCTGTAGTATCCACTTCGAAACTAAAGGACTGCTGAACGAGCATATTTTCTTGTTGATATTAGTTGCTAAAAAATCAAGATTCTTTGTTTCTTCGTATAATGATTGCTGCAGTGTCCCTAAATGTTTTAATTAAATTCAAGCACAATTTTAAAATTATTTTCAGATTATGACAGGAAAAGGAGAAACGGTGGTGACTAAAAATAATATTCACTTCGAGTACCAAACTGTTTTCAGTGTTTCATAGCTTTCCATGCTGAGAAAAAAATTCTGAATTGTTGACTATCCATTCATTCACAGTGATGTATTTACGTTCTTCTAAGGGCTATACCATTGAACGTAACCAAACTGAAGGTTAAACTGAAGGTATTTCTTTAAAATACCTAGGAGAGTTTTCGTTTCTTTCCTTTTAGTCTTGAAAGAAATGTTTAGCGATTTTTATTCAGAAGAGAATTTGTCACGAATGATCTTAAATAGTTTGTTTATACTTGAGAAATCTATGTGTTAATAATGTGGTGTACGTCATTTGTCAGGAAAAGAATCCAGATTTTATCATTAGATTTTTTTAAAACCAGAAATGACCCATGCGATTTTGTTCACACAGTTCCGTAATGACTGCCGCATAACATGATTTAATTTTAAGAAATTGGAGTGAGAAAGTTTAGTGCGCATGTTTGTTTTTTCCTCAGAAGTTCTATTCACCATCATCTTTGAAGTTATATTTAATGTAGTCGTCAAAGACTACTGCAGTCACGACGCACTGCGAGATTTAAATTCAGAAACGAAGACTACTTCAACTTTCCTTGAATACTTTTATGAAGTAGAATCATGCTCCAAATGTTATTAAATGAATTTAGAAACACTTGAAAGTAAGCTATCTAGGAAAAAAAGACTTTTTATTCAAGTATCAAAATGTGTGGATATAATACAGTTAACAATGTTACACAATGTTTGAATAGACAATTTTTTTTTATTATTTATAAACTAAAAATGTGTATTTTATTAATGTGACTTACACATGTTAACAATGTTTTCTGTTGCAGATTCCGCGGAAGAATCAGATATCTATGAATGAATTAATTAATTCGCTGAATCCTTCAAGTACATCAAGTGTTCAAGTGATAGTTCTACAGTGTATTGGTTGAAATGTTAAAATGACTGATAATATATCAATTATAATAAATACAAATATATTTATATCAATGGTTCTTGATTTTGTTACATATAGTCTAATGTTATTTTTTTCAAGTCTTTTCTTCAAAATATATTTTGTTTATTCATTTATGTTTCTACCTTTTACTGTATCAGAACGTACTCAATTTATCGAATTACCTAAATTTGTTACTGCATTGTAGATTGGAAAAAGTACACAAATATCTAGAGATGACATGATTAAGAAGTTTCAATATCTACAAACCGTAGAGGAACATATAAATTGTCCTATCCTCGGAGAAATTACCATACACGTCATTGTATATACCATACATACTAACTAACTAACTAACTCACTCTATGGCCTATGAAACCCGGAGGTCCAATACCGCGTTCACAAAAGCTTTCCAATGACTCCTGTCGTTAGCCAATTGGATCCAGTTTCTACTTTGTATTCCTATTTCTGCGAGATCCAGCTTAATATTGTCCTCCCATCAGCACCTAATGGTCGTTTTCCGGTTGATTTTCCAGTTAAGATTTTGGAAGCGTTCCTAGTTTTTTCCATTCTGGCCACATGACCTGTCCACTTGAGTCTCCTAGATTTAATGACCCTAACAATGTTGAGTAAACCGTATAAATTATGTAGCTCTTCGTTATGAAGTTTCCACCATTCCCCATTCCCATTTCCCATGGATCCAAATATTCGTCTCAGGATTTTGTTCTCAAATACTTTTAGTCTATGTTCTTCCTTTCAAGTAAGAGACCATATTTCGCAACCATACAGAATATCAGGCACGATTATCGTTTTATATATTTTAAGCTTCAAATTCCTCGACAGAATTCGCGACAACTATATATTTTGAACTGAATAATAATAACACGAATTCCCTGCTTTTAGTCTACATTTAATTTCTTCGTGAATATGGTTTTCGTTTTTTTAAATATTGATACATACATATACATACCATACAATCTATTGGTAATAATAACTACAAAATGGCACACGTATTAAATCTATAAGGTAATGAAAGTTCACACATTGTCGATACAACGAACTAAGACAACTAAGTGAATAAAAGTGAGTGTTGAGGTAGTTGTAAGTTCAAAAATATTTTGAATGTATGTAGTTGTGGGCTAAGGAAACCAAAAAGTGGGAAGGCTCAACGTTTCTTCATAATATTGTGTTAAGAGCGCACTATGAGGCAGTAGTTCAGGAAATTTAAAAAATCATATTTAATTACTTTAGAAGATTGGAAATGAAAACTGGTCTTCCTTTCACCCAGATTCCAAATATGAGCACAAAATTAGTATACAACATTGGTGTAATTAGAAGGTAACTTAGTTAGTCTGATTCTCTGTCCTAGAACATATATTGTGTTGAACATTTCACACTTTTTAAACTGAATGGGTAAGTGCAATGCAAGGTTCCCCATACCCACTCCTTTGTTACCTTATTTCTCAAACGTATCTCCTGGCTAGACGTTTTGTGGTTAGAGAGAATCCAGTAGGATACTCGATAGATTTCGTTTCCATATCTCTCTACTTAACAAACCAAAATTTCAATAACATTTAGTTGCATTTCTAGGCTACTTAGATACTAACATTGAATCACGTTTTTTGTAGAATCACATGAAACGTGTCCTTTCAGTAATAATATATCATTATTCCATCATAGGTGATTTATACTTTAATATAATAAATATCAACGATAATCTTACTTTTATAATAGTATTATTGCTCTTCCTGGCAAAAAAGTAAGGCTTCTAGGAAACATAACTTCAAATAAATTCTTCGGTCCTCGTACGAAATGAGATAACGAAACAAATACTATGAAAAATAGGTTCCTATTGGCCATCTTTATAATATTTCTTTATATCATTATTTGCATATTTATTTTTAGTTCTAGAAACAGATTTACTTGCAGTAGGTTCTCCTAAAATTTGCTTAACAACAATTATAGATAATACAACTTAACAGAAAATACATTACGAAGGTAAGTTTGTAGCACCTTCTGAGAGAATGGTTGTTTTTAGGTTCGTGTTTTGCGAACAGGAAATAATCATATCAACAACAAAATCTACTAATTAATACAGTTGCTTCCAATTTAGGTTTACTTATATTCTATTCTATTCTAACATAAAATAAGTTTATTGTAATAAAGGTTTTAATATTGATATTACAAATAAATATTTTGTTTTACATTATTCTTTCTTGAATTTCTCAGCTCTCTTAGAAACAAAGATAGGTTTTCCTCTGTACCTCGTATACTGAAGATGGACACAGTGAATTCATATTACAGAAAACATCACAATATTTTCAAGTATACATTATTGACTATTTAAATTTTGTTGAGCTTTCTATTCATTGCTCCTTGTATGAAACGCATGCCTTGGTAATATATGAATCAGAAGTGAAACAATAAACAAAACACATAATCAGATGATTAGTTATTGAAGTAAGTTTGTTGTCATAATATTGTCTTTGCGGTATTTCTTGCTTATTAAAGAACAACAACTTTTCTAGACTTAAAATATAAAGCATACAGGAATTTGCAACTTCAAAATTACCGAATTTTCACTTACAGTAGCCGTACTGTATTTTAACGTCATACCGTACATTCAAGGAAATTGTCCTATAAATTCGTTACTTATCCTGCAGTTTCCATCCCTGAAGCTTTTATCAAGCACAGACATTAGGCAAAGAAACATGTGTAATGTATTTAGTGAACAGTTGCTATAGAAAATTTAAACTTGTCATATTGTGTACACAATATCGTTTCTAATTCCTACTAGGCTTACATTCGTTCTAAGTGCTGATAGTTTGAAAGTAAGTGTATTTTTATATTTCATTTTTAAAGCTATGCAATGGTGTACATGATTGAAATAATGGTCTAGACTAGAAATCTGCGTTACAAATACGGTTGAACTTAGTAACAGCAACATCAGTTCTTGTGACACTTCGTTTATTCCATCAAAAGTTCAATGTGACTAACTAATTTCTCAAAACAAACTATTTTTTATTATGTTTAGCACGAAATTAAGAAATGGAAACAACTCGCATATGGTACCATGACATTTAATATTTATAATATGGGCTTGTTTGAGTGGTCAAATACTTACCCATTCCCAACTTTCGATATGTGATACTGATATTATACAGAACAACTCAATTGCAGTTATATGCTTTAATACCTATTAATACCTATGCATTAATAAATGCTTTAATACTATTTCTAAGGACCCTTTCGGATTTGTTGCAATAAAGATAACCTCTATATAATTAACTTCTGTAACATTCTGCTTCAATAACTTAAGTGACCTGCCACTTTGTGTGGTTTCGTTTACTTATGCGTAAAATATTCATTGAAATCACATACGCTCATATTATACTCTTATTTAATTTTATTATCGTATGTTGTTATTATTTTATCTCTTTGGAAGTGTGGTCGCGTCGTACAAAGAAGGGTTTTGGTTGAAGATCCTTTACCTGCTATCCTGAGTATGTTTCTCCAGGATTCCCCCCCTGTCTTACAATTTGAGTACCAGAATTTTACGTACCATATAAATTAGACGCTGGGCGATACCTTGGAACGTCATTTACCATACTTATCCTAAGCTGAGCCATCGTGAAAAATGACCACAAAAATTGTTTTTAAAAAGTGGACAAAAGGCAAATGACAATAATATTAATTTAGTCCTCTCCACAAACCAATCCTGCAAACACCCTTTATTGTATGGTAGCTTTACAAACAATTTATTTTGTTAATGAAACTAAGGACAAAAAGAAATTGTATTTTGTCCATTCATATGTGATACCTCTCAAGAATTTTCATAGGAATGAGATACCGATGAAATGAAATTCAATATATTCATCTGACCTCCGAACTCTGGTATTGATGAAGAAAATGCAGAGTAGCAAAGACGAAACCATGTTTAGTCTTTGCATGGTAGTCTTTGTAAGCTTGAAGATCTGGAATACACAAACTCAGTGTAGCTAAAAGAGAAAAAGCAACAAGAATGGTAGAGATTCGAACCTAGGACCACCAGCAAAAGAATCCTGTTCAATAGCCCCTATCTAGCAAGCGATTAGCTTTTATAAGTTATAAATTTGCATGCAAATGATACCATTAATGTCCAATCAATGTATTGCTCTTTTTCTCTTCAAAAACGTAACATCTTTACGACGATTCGTTTCATTTTCCATTAGAGCTTCGAAGGAGATGATTTGTGTTTGAGTATAGGATCTTTTGTCTCCTGTAACTGACAGTTCTAGCAAATAGAACTAAATTCACATGCAGTAAAAAAGCTCGTACAGCCTTCAAAAATATTCCTAAAAGTGGGAAAGTGCATAATGCACCCTGGACGGTGGCGTAACTAAATCTAATCTTATGTAACTCTAATTTATAGTAGTGTTCCGTATTTGTTTAGACGTCTATTCTTTTATAAGTTCACTTATGGTGCATGGAGTACTTGGTTCGATCCCAGCTTGCGCCGAATGAACTTTATTATAAACAAACACCGTATGCATGAGTTTTCTCGAGTTTCTCCCGTTTTCTCCCACTTTTTTCATTCCACGATTTCATTCATTTCTCACCATTACTGTCTCCATTGCGTAGTCAGCATAAACGTTGGACGTAAAACTGAAATATTTTATTTCGTTTTACTTCTATAACTGTATCTCATTTTTCCTATGACGAGAGCAATATCTAAGCGAGTATTCAGCAAATTAAACAATTAATACGTATATTCATAGCGCAATAGTGTAGATGAAGTTTAGCTCTTTGGCAATCTTCAGCATGGAAAACAAAAAAGATAATACATTGATATTGAAAAAGTAGTTAACGAATTCCTCTCCTAAAAAGATCACCAGTACAGTTGTTTTTTAGATAGTAATTTATAATTATACTTACATTGGTTGAAGTTCCTCCATAGTTGTCGGGTGAGACACTGAAAATATCCTTACCAAGAAGTAAAGGTGACATGTAAAAGTAGTACAATACGGACGATATTATTGGCGAGTTAGTGTGCAAAGATGAATAGTGACACTGTGGATGCTGCGTAAGTTTAAATTAAGCCTTGGTTGGTATGTAGTTGACAATGGGAGGCTGACAGGAAAAAAGAATCGAAAATATCCTATGTTTGTGTCGAATAGATAGTTTTCGGGATCACTGATATAAAAGATGATATTTGAATGTGGATATGTCCAAGGTTGGCCCTATTGACATGAGGTCATAGGGAGAACCAGTGAAGACTTCAGAACAGTTCCGTTTTGGTGCGTTTCAACACAAGGAGAGTGGAAAGTGATACTGAACATATACTGATATAAGATTCGTAATTATCGGAGATATGACTTCTGGGGAAATGTCATTGCTCCAGGGAGCCATTACTAACTGACCACTCCCGAAAATCGACACTCCCTTGCAGGGGCTCAGACAGGAATTTATTTCAGCGATCGAAAGCTTGACAGTAATTTATTTCAGCGATTGAGGGCATATTTTACTAAAAGGTCTATCATCCTCTCCAAAATTAGATATAATTTACAGAAAGGTAGTGATTTCGTGGGGGCAGGAGCTCTGGATTGCCAAGGCCTGCATCCTGTGTATGTCCGTGCTGCTCTGAATTGTCATAAGCTCCTCTTCAAATGTGAGAAACAAAATGTAAACAATAACATAGAATACAATAGAAAATGTTATTATAACTAAGAAATTCAAAGTAATCATAAAATAAAGTTGAAGGACAAGTTTTTAAAACAATCATACTTGAAAGTAAAATATACTTTTAAAATAATTTTGCATTTTTGCAGGGCTATAAACAGGTGAGGAGTGCCATGTAATAACAAATATCATATTTGAAAATAATTTCGAATTAAACTAGCTGTGGCTACATTACTCCCAATTGAACTTGTGCAATGCACAGTATGAGCGTAGCTCAAAAAATAATAATCAATAAGAATGGTCTTGATTTGAAGCTCGGACCATCCACGTAGGAGTAACTTACATTAACCATTAACCTAACAGACACTTACGCACAGGGTCTAAAACTACTTTAGCAGATGGTTTTAACAAATTGTACCTTAACTAACACAATAATAAGACATTTTTCTGCTTTAAAAAGTGTCCTGAACAAGGCGGAGTTCATTATGCACTTTGTAACTAAGTTACGAGAGGTTTACGTTCTATCTGAACGGTGCATCCACCGAGCCAACTTTTGGAATATCCCATTAAGTTAGCTTTCAACGTAGCTAAACGAAACATATGTGAACGAGTACATAGAGTTCTCCGTAGCGTAATTGAGAAAGGCATGTTTCAATAAATAGAAGTTTCGTTGTTCGAAACCCGTATCGGAAGCTGCAGATTTTTTTAAAATTCTTAATTCCTCAGTTCTCAAGATCTTTTGTCTCCCTTCGTAATCATCTGATGATCCAGAAAGAGTTCTCTACCTTAATTCGACAACTGCCTAATGTGATCCTCACAGTTCGAAACCTTCCCTTCTTCTGTTTCACAAAATCAAGATTTTTCGTCATAATACGAATGCTGTCCGATCTTTTCCCCCAATTCTATATCTGTGTCATCCCTCTCTGTCTTCATACTTGAATCTCTCTCTTTCTCTCTCTCTCTCTCTCTCTCTCTCTCTCTCTCTCAATGTCGCCCAGGAGCTCATATGGCTTGAGATCATACTCTTGAAACCAAATGGATGCCCTTTAGCAATGTGGTATCGTAATTCTATAGGCTTGTTGCTAAAAACGATGTATTTTAGATTTTATTCGGGGTGGGGGGGAAATTCTCCGTCGACACAAGATTTTCACTTTTTATTAGTTTATTATTATACACTTGATAAAACACTACGTATTTATGAAGCTCAAGGAGGAGGAATTACACCTTCCTGTCCTGCCGAAATGACCCCCTGGAAGCTTTGCTTGCAATTATTGAAAAGAAATGGAATGAATAATCGAATAATACTCATTTCTGTCAGTAGATATTTTAGAACTCTGTGCGTGCATTATAGACTTTAGGAAGCACAAAAGCTACTGCCATTATTGGCAATTTCCATAAATTTCTTATGGAGCATCTTACTAGCTTACAGTCTTTAAAGAAGTGAAACAATGAAACTAAATGTATTTTTGAATCTCTGGGGGCATTGTTTGACTTTCTTTTAAAATTTAGGCTCTTAAAAATATTTCAGAAAAAAAACGAATGAAAAAGAGCTAATCGATTCTGACATGTATTTCTGGATGCATAAGAACACGGGGCAAGAGTGTGTTATTAATTTGGACTTAGAATTTTTGCAACGATTCCCATGCCGCGAACTGTACATCCATTTTAACTTTTCGCACATGCTTTTATGTTTTATTAACTCATGTGGAATGCATTGTTGTTAGGTTAATAGTTCACGCTAAATTAACGCCATCAGTCACAGATCCATCAGTCACGCTAAATTAACGATTAATTTATTGTCACAGAGCAATTGCCACTAATGGAAGTTTTTATATCCCTATAGAAATATCACCAGAGTCCGTAGCCATAGTGCATTCATCGTATTGTCTCGTTTCATCTAAACCAGGAAAGTTGAAGGATAACCACAATTGCCTTTAGATAACCCTCAAACACGAGTCAACCTGACAGTAGTGATATAATAGGAGTCATTTTAAAATGTGTCAATTAACGTATTTGTATATTATTGTTATAATTCCATATTTTGGGTAACGGGTGATGTGGTCGTCTGACTTCTATAAAAATCGGCGTCTGCTTGATACGTGATAGAAGAAACTAGCTACGAACATTAAAAAATGAGTGACTTACAACCAGGAGATAGAAGAAAACAATGCGTAAGAGCGACAAGAATGTAATAATTATGAGTACTAGGCATCCAGACGTGAAACTCTGGTAATAAGAAAATAAGAAAAAAAATTTGAAATGGTATTTGTTATAAGTTATACAGCGTAGATATTGTGGATCATACGGTAAAGGAGACATCGTAAAAATTGACGCTGGCCTGTATACACGTTATGTAACGTATTTGCTCTTTCCTTCATAAATTCTTGGGTTTTTCATAAACTTGCGACCAATAGCAACATTGCATATACGTATTTTCTACTACAATTTGAAGACGAAATTGTGGAGAAATAGATTGAATCAAGGCTGCAAATGCATGGCCTGCAACGTGTATACTACTGTGAACATTGTACGTGTGAACACTGTACTGCTACTGTTCTACCAGAAGAAGATGGGAGATGTGAGGGGCATAAGCGATGCAAGAAAAAAGAAGAATTCACCAGAAACAAAACTAGTCGTAAGTGTTATGACTGAAAAGGGTCTGCATGTAAGCAGTGTATTTTTTGATATTTTCTGATTGTAACGTCAAAAAAAAAAAAGTAATGTAAACAAAGGCCTATAGAAGATAATGTCTGTGAAAGTGTGCGTGTAAGTAAATGTGTGGTCTCAAATTGTTTAAGGCTTTGTATCACAGTTTTAGAATTCATATTTTGGTAATTTCAGGACTTTCTAGTTCCTACTTAGGGATATGAAAATTTCCATTAAGATCCATATTATAAAATAATTACAATTTAAAAAGTAAATAGCGGTTAATGTACCTATCTTTGTCATAGGAGAAATGGGTTTGATTCCGGTTGGAAGTTTATACAGTTCGGATTTCGTGTTAAGGTGCTGGTCCACGTCTCATATAGCCTTGCTCCTGAAAGGGACGATAAACTAAAAATCAAGTCACCTAAAAAATAAATCATAGTGTAAAGAACATTTTGGTCAAATTGAGTCGCACAGTTTTATATTATATAAACAAATAGCACCAAAATGTTTACTGAATCATCTCAAAAAATAAGTTGACGGAAAGAAACTCTTGTACTTTAGCAAAAATTTCATATGCCATTTTTGATCAAACTGTAGTTTAAGGGAGCACATTGCTTCGGTTCTAGTGTAAATATATTTGAATTTGGTTGAAGAACAATTTTTTAGTGTTGAAATATTGACCGAAACATAATTCTTGTGGCCAAGTGGTTAGCTCATAAGCTTTATGCATGCGTCGTTCCGTGTTCCAAATCCAATTGTGACGATTGTCTCAGACAGAAACCCAATAAGTTGCTATGGTCTCAATTTAACCAATAAGCCCTGCCTCATATAGCGTCGATGTCAGAAAGCGACGTTGAGTTCAAATCAGCCAACTCGCCACAGATTACACCAATGGATTTTGATGGGGTAAATATTAAGTAGGAGCACAGGTTATCTTTCAGAAACTACTTAGACAGCGAAAAAGAATTTGATTTTAATTTCGCTTTTTTCTTTCCAATCACCCAATGAAATATTTCACACCAATCTCTATTCTTTGTGAGCAAGTGTTTCCTGGAAGCAGACACATACTTGCTGAGAAACTGAAAAAAATATCTTTTCAGAAAAGGAAGAACTGTATGTTCTTGTATACTTTGTTTACATTCCACCTAAATATAGTATAACCTACAGTACAGTATATGGACTCTACTATAAATTGAGTTCATATATCACGTGTAGGGCCTATAAATTGCTGATCTCAGAAAATAATCTTTATTTGTAATTAGTTCGTTGTCGATAATGGAAACACGCTAATTTAAGAAAAAACTTATTTTAATCAATTTATGAATGTTTAAATATAGTCTCGAATGATATTGATGCTTATTAATTAAAGATTGAGAAATACTAGTAGTGTGTTGCTATCACTTCGCGAAGGTAGGGAGAAACAAACAGCACGTGAACTTACATTTTCATACTAGATTCTCTTGTATTAACATGCATGAACGTTTATTATTTTTTTATGCCTTCTAATATTTTCTTTTCTTATGCCCTCGCTATGTGCATGCATTTCAAGGATAGATGGCACACATACGTGATGTTAAACTATCGTTTATGTTTTCTTTTCCCACTGTGGTGTATAGTGTAATCTTCTGCATACGTATGCAGCAGTAAAAACAACACTAACTGATTCAGTCAGAGAGATGGAGATTTTACAATTTAGTCTTTTTGACCATGGGACACAATACAATGCAGAATGATTCAACTGAAGAATTGATTTGTATATGGAATGAATCATAATTCCCGTGCTTCTGTATATACTAATTCATAAATCATCTGGTTTAGCTCTAGTTGTTACAAACAAATGATATCTTGGAAAAATGAAATGAAATCTTTAAGTTTTACGTCCCGAATGATATCTTGGAATCTTATATAAATGTGATATCTGTAATTTTACATTTGTCAAGTAAAAGTATAAATTAACATTATTAAATATATAAAAAAATATTACAGTAATATGAGCATAAGTGAGAAATATAAACAAAGGACTATTTATACAAATATTAATAATAGTAGATGACTTGAAATCAGTGAATAGGATTCAACTATAAAAATGATTCCTTTTTTTCATTTGGATGTAACTATAATAGCTCATCGTAAGCCTTTAAATATATCTTCGTTCCATATTAAACGTACCTCTTGGATAACAACAACATTCAAACATGTCGTTTCTTGTTTAGCAGAAGTTACAGGCTTTTACAGTAATGAATAGGTAAAGATTAAGCATAACGATTCGATTTTCGAAACAAAATCTTATAGGTATAAAATATTTATTCAGGTGTTTATATGGAAAAGCATTCATGTTACAAAAACTTGAAAATGAGTTTATTGTCGGATAAATAATAAGAACACATGCCTCCGGAGTAGTAAAACCAATAAGATGGCAGAAAAAAATAGTTTAGTAAAAGTATTTACACTTCTCCAAAAGTATCGTTAGCGGTAAACAACATTTTCTCTTGTTTAAAATATTTTTTCTGTGAGTTAGCTCTTTCCGATGTGAACACTCATTTTTCAAACAAAGGGTAACTTTGAAGGTATTCTTTACTTAGACGCCAATCGTCCCTACTTCATCCGTAAACGACCAAACAGCGTCCAAAGCGTAATATATTATTACGCATCTGTAATACAATGCTAACCGTTAGCATTTAGTAAACTACTGAAATGTATTTTTCTCATTAGTCTTTTCGTACTTCCCTGTTCACCGTCCATAACACCAAGGGAGCCCATGTTGTGGTTTCCAAGGGGGGAAGTATAAGCGACGTTTCAAAAATAGTTTCAAATTTTGCTGTAACTAATGTAAGAATTCTATTGGATTTACGATATTCTGAAGTAAAATTTCCTCTAGGGGGCGAGCACCCAACCTTGCCCCCCTGATGCGTGCCCTTGCATATAACGCTTCCAAATTTGGATGAACCTATGCGCAGTGTCTTGCTTTACTCTGCTATGAACAGAAAAAGAGGCAATTTAACTACTAGTGACAATCTACCATAGATTTTTGCCAGTTCGTTGTACTTGTCTTCCTTTGCTTTCATGCCCCGTCCTTTACGTTGTTATTGTCTGTATGTTCTATTTGTTAAATGCTCATTTTTTTGCATAGCAACAAGTTTCATACAAAATTTCGAAGTGTATTTTACTTCTCCATTTGTAAATATATTCTTCCACTAACGTGCGTTTTTCAAGCACAAATAGCACAACTATATAAATATATTTCAACTATATAAATAGCACTATATAAATATGCCATTTCAACTGGTTCAGTCGTTTTCTCCTGAATATGTGAAATGCAAATTCGAAAATATTATAAAAATTGACCCTCAATCATATTACAAGCGACATGGGTATACATCCGTCGAGTCATTTAAATAAGGATATACCGAGATTAATCAGATAAGTTGAAAGTCTCGTGAAATAATATAATCTTGGAATGCAATTTGAATCTTTACACACTTTGTGATGGATATTTTAACCAAAATTTAAGGTCAAAACCTTGCTTGAGTCCAGTGTAATGATCAGAATTCATTTCAAATGCTTTAGAAGTTGTTCTAGGAAGAAGGAACGGCAACATTTATCTTGATATGATTTAGATAATCATTTTCATTTATTTAGGTACGATTGCAAGAATATTACATATCTGTACGTAGTTAGTGAACGAAAGGCAAGTTAATAACATTGTAAGAAAATTGATGTTAGAATGTATGAATGAGACTGAGAATTCTTAATACGATAAATAAATAGGTAGACTAAATGTAGGCCTACTTTTAGTAAATTTAAATTGCTACATATTTACGTTTTTTTAAGAATGGTGTAAAGATACAAAAATTATAATCAACTGTAATAATCTGAAATGCATAATCTTACAAGACCGACATTTTTCAACGCCCTTGCAACAATCTTAACAACTGCCCTAGTATTCTTTCTGTGTGTAATTAATATAGTTGCGCCCAATGAAATTCATTATCATATTGGATAATAATACAACTAAACCAGTATGAAGCACTGATATCAGTTATGTTAAGAAGAAAGTTCCTTCCCCTCACAGTCCACAAACTGGAAAACTCACATATGCTATCAAAGTGGATGAAACAACATTGTCATTTCTAATGTAATTATGTCGTTCATAAAGATTCATAAAGATTCAATTTCGTCTCATAAAGATTTAATTTCGTTTTCAAAAAGGTTTAATTATTTCTATTGGACGATCTCGTCTTGTGTCGTTTCTTCAGCAACACTACTTTCTGCACACAATAACACACATATGAGTAAATAGTATGTGTATCAGTTTTCAGTATTATCGCGTTTCGTTCACTCGTCATGCATTTCAATTAAAAGATCATATAGTTGTAGCATTTCTACTATCGTATAGGTTGTGTTTTAAATATCCTAATCAACTATTGTGTAATTGCTGCTCGTAAAATTTTCACCAAGGTTTCATTATTTCTCTCTGTTAAGGGGGAAGTTTGGATCACAAATTCTTTATAAGTGAGATTAGGAGGTTAAGGAAGAATCGTACTTAGTCTTGAAGCAAGTAGTAGAAGCCAGAACATTTCTATTAAAACTGACAAAAACGAAATCAGCTTTCACACCATTTCAACAGTCAAATGAAAGAAGCCGGGAAAATATGGTTTTGCGGATTTAGGGGAAAATACCAAGACATTAGTTTAAGATCTCCAGAACCGACATCTAGAACTCGTATTTATGGATTCAATAAAGAAAGTGTTAGTAATTTGTTTTACTTGTTACAGACAGTGTGTAAGGAACATCTATTTACTGCTGGTAATATCTACAACTGCGGTAAAATAGGTATGAAAAAGTACACATGCCGTCGAAAGTGCTGGGTAAGAAGGAGAAGAAACAATTGGATGGTATTACTATTGCCGAGAGGGGTAGAAATGTGACTGTGTAGCGTCAATCCGTTTAGTTATGTTCTACCGACAGTTATTTTTCGCATAAAAGGCGGTAGCAAATAATATTAGAGAAAGTCCTTGAAGGTTCGATCCTCTTAGTAGTAAGAGCTAATGGTTAATTGCATATTTACTCTTTACATACATCAAGAATTTCGCTAGTCATGTCCGATTGTCATAACAAAATTCTGTACTTCCATTGTGAATGGATATACCTTTCACATTTCACAATATATTAGATTTTGATCCGTAAAATGTAATCGTCCATCTTAGCTTCGCTTAATGTGCTCTTAAAATGTAGCCACTGGATGTATCCATATTCGTCTTTCTGGAGTTGATCTACAACAAGGCTGTTCAAATGTGCCTACACCAGCATCCTGAAATTCAGCTTTTGAATATTTGTGTTTATACCTCTGATCATGATTCTCTAAAAACGCAGCTAGAGGTTACCCGTCTCGTAGTTTCCCATCTCCAAAATTATACAGGTAGTATCTTGGAGACACACTGTAAATCACGTGGTCTAATGAAACACCCCAAAGTACTCTTTTCAGGTATGATGTAGCACCTATGAGGTGTTTTTGTGAACAAAACACCCTTAGGTGTTACGTATATAGTCTTTCGGTGTTAACATTCCACACACAGGTGCAAGGCAAGCATAAGATCTTAATTTACACTCTTTGAAAAGGGTGTAAGGTAAGTAGGCTAGGGAGTAAACGATTACGTAGAGGTGTAAACTGCTCAATCAGAAACTTCACACTAGTCGTTTTATTACTCTGGTCAAGGTATACAAATATAGTATACTTTTCAAATGTAAATATTTTTAACGGTGGTCTTTAAATGAAATATATGACAAGTCTAAATAATAGAGGACAGTGTAAAAACATTAGTATTAATAGTTGATTCATGTAGTGGCGAAAACTGACGTAATGATTTGAATTACTTAAATGGTTTGCGCATTTCATACCCTCTTTTGGAAAGAAATACAACATTACAGATAAAGTATAGCATATCATAATGTTAGTTTCATTACGATTAACATTTTTATTATTTAAGATTGTAACCAGTTAAGAAACGTTTAAGAACGTTATATTGATGTAACCCATGCATGTATCATTCAAAGCTCTAATAGAACGTTGTTATATTTAATTCGCAAAGCTTGGAACACGAGATGCTCTATTCTCTGCTACAGTGTTCAACCTTCAGCACAACGACTACAATGGGATGGTTCTAGATTACTCTTAAACAAACAGTTTCATACATGACTTTGCTTGGCATTACTGCGAAATAACATTTCCGTAACATTGAGTAGAACATTGCCAAAACTCAGATAGCAAAAATGACAGACTTGTGATGCAAGTCTGCAAGTTTGATGAAAACTTCCTAGTTGACGCTCTTCGAATTTGCAGCACGCCTGAAGTCCAAGTGTATGGTAACTTTGCAAAGCAAGTTTCTGCAAGTGGTTTACTTGCACAGGAAGCCTACTGCAAGTTTCCACTTGCACTGCAAGTGTACAGCAAGTTTGTAGTAAGTCTTCTGCAAGTATATACTTGCATTGTATTGCATGCCTTATACAAACCGAGCATTTACTGTATACGAACAGTCACACGTATATTTTTCTCAACAACTTTGTCAAACAATACACGTTTAAAATATAATTTATTTCTACATTCTGGATACTTACGTAATTATCTTAATTATCCACTTGTTTTAATGTTTCACACACTTCGCACCTACTACAAATAACGGCCTTGCGGGGAGATTTCTAAGATTAGACTTTTGTGCCACCTGTTGGTATAAACTAGAACTGACACACTTGCTACAAAGTTGCAGCAAACCTCCGAGGCAAGTAAAATCTAGCAAGTGAAAATCAAATTACATTTGCGGGTAACTCTTTCAGAACGCCTGCAGCAGGTGTACAGTGCACGGAAAGTCTATCAAGTTAAAATTAAATATAGTGAAAGACTTGCTGCAAACCAACATTCTATTAGGGAGGTAGGCCTACTGATTTCAGGGAGCAAGTTTAGTAGGCAAGGTTCTAGAACACAGGTCCCCCTTCCTGTAATAAAGACAAAAAACAACGTGCCCTGCGGGGTTCTAACCCGCCATCACTCGGTAACGCTCGCTCGACAATGCTATGTGAATTAAATATTTAACTTTGGTACAGGAAAAAACTAACCTATATGGGGGACCAGTGTTCTAGAACCTTCCCAGTTCGGCATCATCAGCCCCCTTTGTGAACACAACATAACTTACTTATGTGTTAATTTATAGCTAAGAGTTTGTATTTTTCTCGTCTTCTGTGTTTTTCTGCGTCGATAAAGGCAGTGTGAGGATACATAACACTGAGAGCACGATCGAATGATCGAGAGATGTATTTATATCACCCCGTTGGTGGGCCGCCTAGTTTTTGCACGAAAAATTAGACTAAAATTACGAAAAAATTTTAAAAAAGTAGGTTAACTGAGATAAGGTTAGGTTTAGTTAAATTACGTTAGGCAAATTAAGATTAGGTTAGAATGTGTTTTGGTATCTATCGTGGATCGTCCCATCAACTTCGGAACTTGACCCTTGCACTGGTGCAAGGGCTGTGAGAATTCCATAGAAGGTAGATGGAACTGCAACAAATTGAATATCTGACAAGAAGGGGAGTGAGAGATTACTTCCACTAAGTTGCAGTACGGTTTCTGGCGGTGGGCGCTGCTGTTGTCTTTACCTCCAGTTCCCTGGCAAGCACGGTGGGACAGGGGAGCATAGAGCTTCTCTCTGTAGTGTATCCAACTCTTTTTGAAAGTTGGAGTTCACATGTTATAAGTAGCCTTATCTGTTTGCGCTTAATAAAGAATGCCATAAATTATATAGTTGATATTGAATCCACGAATGGTTCACCATTCCTGCAGTAATGCAGAGCATTGTGGATAATAACATATGTATGGAAATTACCAATATAAAAACAAAGTAACACTACGTAAGTGAGTTTCTATCATGTATTAAGCAGGTGCGGATTTACTTTTGACGCACCACTCGAAATAGTTGTTGAATTATAATTCTTTCACTAATTTCCTTCTTATTGTCTCCTAAAAGATTTGCGCTGGGCGACATTAAAATATCTAACTTTGCATAGATAAAATACAAGGGGGTCACCAAAGATATATATATATATATATATATATATATATATATATATATATTTGTTTTGCTGGCGAACGCCTGGAATTCTGGAACTTTGGAAGCAAAGGAAACGGGTTTGTCCTCGAACTTTTGCTGCTGACGGATTTTTTGTAATAATTTAATATCAACGTTATAACCGTTGCTAGCTCAAAATAGCTGCACTGCTGAAAGATGATTTTTCCCAAATTTGAATTACTTTCCTTGCCACTGAATGAGCTAGCACTTTAGCAAAAGGGTTCTTCTGAGATGCTGCTTCCCATTTCGTGTTCTCTCTTTCCCACAAGAATTGCTTAAGAACATCAGCGATTGTTGGAAGCTGACTTAAAGTAAATTAGGCAGGGGATGCAATGACACTATGGACAAAGTTCCTTACACTCAAACGTGGCTTTTTTAACTGTCCTCTTTACGGACACTAGATAGTTTAATCACCGAAACAAATTTTGAACAGTTAGACACATTTGTCAACGCAAGATATCAAGGAACTTGACGCAACATTGGAATGACGAACTGACACATTCAATGACTGCCGACAAGCACAAGTAGGACGCAATCCAAAAACGCACACAAATGCACACGTATTTTCACTTAAACACAATCAGCAACGTAAACAGTTTCCACATCAAACACCACTTTTTCTGCCTAGAAAGCAACGCAAAATTACTCCTAATCTCATCTGCAGACACACTGAGTCACTTTTTTCTTTTCTTTCGATGCTACTCACTTTTAATTTTACGACAAACTCGCTTTTGGGCGACTTTATTCTATGCAATGCAGGTGTTTTATCGAAATGAGTTTTATCTACAAAAATAATCACTTATTTTTTTTCGCGCTACGAACATAAGCTAGACAACTACCGCTATGTATCTTATTTGATAACATTTATCCTACTTTATAGTATACATTCTTTTAAAAATTGATTGCCCCATTTCTACCTAATTGCTGGTGGAACCTGAAGGACTTGACTGATCAAGCTGATTTTTTTTTCACGTAACCTATGTACATTTCTAAGAAAAATAACTACTAAGGGTAAAATGTTTTCGTAAAAGTAAATATGTATAATTTGTTCTTTAAAAAATGTATTTCTTAACAAATCTTTAAACTTTTAGGCCGTTAGTGGCACCTAAAGAAATTAACTAATCGGCGTGCGATTTTCTATATGATATATAGAGACCATTTCGCAAAAAAGAAAAAAAAATCGTTAAGGGTAAGCTGATTTAAAAAAAAAAGTGGTAATTCGATGCACCCTACTAAACATCTGTCTTCTCTAGCATAAACAGCATAACCATGGGACTTTAAACTAAAGAATTTTCATTTTTTCCATAAATGTTAATCCTTTGTTGGAAAAGGAGGTGAAAAGGGATTTTTTCTTCATTTTTTAAAGGGCTATGGGATTGGATAGTTAGCCTTTCGGGATTGATTAGTAAAATCTGATTACAGTTAATCTTTCTTTTAGGATTATTTTTGAAATCCAGCATTTTGGTAAATGTGCAATAAACGTATTGATAGAACATCAGTGTATGGGTAGTGTAAGCTTAAGTATAATTGCTTCAGCACATAATAAACCACAATTTCTTTCAGATTCTAGGTCTCAGGTGAAAAGAATTAATTCTACTGTTTTCACACTCTATATAATTTTGAAACTTGGGAACCTAGTGTTATCTTTGTGTCTGTAATACGTATTTATTAGTCGGTTGACTTTAGAGGACTGAGTTTAACCTGTAAGCACAGGTTGCCTATAGTTCAAACATATCAGACGTACGATCGTCTTTAATAAAACCTGACTCTCCCCCTCCTCTACCTGAAACGCCCTGTATTGTTAGCCACCTATGAAATTCAAAGACAAAGGCAATCGTCTTCAACCAGTTGTATTTTTATTTCAAGTCTAAATATTAAAATGTGCTTCGTATGGTTGTAAACGGTTCGGTGGTTCTTTTTTTGTTAATCCTAAATTTAGGTACCTAACATTGGCACTCACCCTCTTCATGAATTGATGTAAGAAGCGTCCGCGTGATATTCGCCCAATTGTTTCATCACCTGTATCTTTGAGCCATGAGGTAATAGTGGAAGCCAAACTTCGTTCTTCTGAAACTAAACTTATGCAAGTGATTTTGTTACTGAAATATATATTCACTCTAAAACAATGAAGGAATAAGTCTCGAGTATCAACGTTAAACTCCATGCAAAATTGAGTTAGATAAATATCAACACAGTTTTAATTGAAATATATATGGCTACTCCAAGAAATCTGAAATTGCTTGGAAAGCTACGGGAGATGCTGGGACAAAAGTTCTTACCTCGATAGATTGTATTTTCCTTTTTAATGATGATACACTTTGTTTCTGTTTCAGATTTAGAGGAGTGGCCACAGACTTCAACGACAACTGTGTTGACATTTTGATCTTCCGCCAGAGACAGGAGACAGTACCTAGATACCGGAAACTAGTTAATTGTTCTACGATTTTCCCTATGATTTTAAAATAGCCGCAGTTACCTTTAGTGTCAGTTACCATTGCCGTAGCTTTTCGCTTTTTTCTTCATCCTATAGTCTTCACAGCTCTTCCTCAAATTCTTTAACATTGCAGCAGTTTTGATTTTAGATTCCGGAAAACTTGTTCCATCTTCTTTTTTCTAACAATACATTGCAAACGATATAATAATTGGCCTCCTCTTGCCGTTTCAAAATTTTATAGTTGAACCTTGCCTGGGACTCTCCGTGGAATCCTGGGGCAATTTTGTCACCTCGAAACGTGGTACGAGTACTTTTCAAATAAAGAAATGCGTATTTTCTCGTTTTCATATCTGTTCTACTGTTTTCCATTTTCAGAGATGGTGACGGATTTCATGCCCACTCTGTATATTTAAGCACAGTTAGCCTTGGCTTCTCTCTGAAATAATTAGCATTTAAGCAAGCAGATTCATATAGTTTGATATCGATTTTTTTTTGTTTAGACTTAACACCAATATTTAACCGCGGGTTTGGAAAGAAAGGAAGTTACTGTTTGAAATACCATCTGATCCCGGTTTACAGCCTAGAAATTTTGTAGTTCACTGGGTTTCTAACCCGGAAGCCCCTGACGAAAAGGCGAAAATTAGATACAATCAACGTAGACAGACTTTCAGATATAGAGAAATCTCACCCTAAAATTTACACGATTTGATACCCTTTATATTTAAATTTAGTTTTTGGTATACACCATTTAGAAAAGCTGAAACCAGTCGTGGCTAACTTCTTAGGACTACGGGGCAACGTAGTGCACATTTCGAAATTCGAGGCCCGCATCCCTGTATCAGTTTATAGCGTACTTTTTATTTAGTTCATCAAATAAATAACAGAATCGCTTTTGATTGCGGTGGTGGAACAAACTATTTGCAGCGGTGCTACGTTTTCTTTGGAAATTAAGAAGAAAAGCCGTGTAGGTTTTCCGAAAACCCGTGAAAAATAGAAACTATACCCAGGTTAAAATACCTTGTTGATCTCAGCAAGAATTCAAGCTGTATTTATTATGGATCAGACATGCTGGAAAAGTTTACTGTATTATGCTGGTCCAGCATATATTTAAACCTGTGTAGTTAATAAAACGACAAATGCTAAATCTTTAAAATTGTCAGAGATACTAAAACTTTTAAATGCCTCATAACAAATTAATACTTATGCAGGGTTCCCACTGGTTAGGGAAGTCAGGGAAAATGACTTGAAATCATGGAAAGTCAGGGAAATTTTATAAAATGTATGATTTCTAACATTAATCGTACACCAATTTCAGCTTTGCCGACCATAAATGTATGTATGAGCAATTGATTACTATTTGACTCTATAGAGTAAGTGCTCTCATATATAAATATTCACCGCTTTTTATTCCTTATTTATATATCGTCATCCGACACTTGTCATGAAAGTCAGGGAATTTCCTTCCAAATGTCTGGGAAGGTCAGGGAGAACTAGTACTACTTATTAGAAGTACTATTTAGGCAGAATAGAAGTGCGGCTTATTAAATTACTTAAGAAGACATATATCTGTTATTTTGTTGGCCACTCCGATACTGCCATTTTGTTTTCTGTTCTATGTACATCGTCTATATTTCTAAAGTTCAAAGAATTTCTCGATAGCTTCGAGAATTTTGTTTGTTTTCTCTTTTCAATGTAAGTACTATTTTTTTACCTATATTTTAACCTGTTCTAGTTAAGAAACGTGTGTTTCGAAACTGTGCGGTATGTGCCAAAAGGACTCCTCTGAAAGAACTTGACGAACCGGCAGTACATTTCATTGGTTTGTCATCTCTCTGGGTAATTCCTTGCGCAGTCATCACACAGTTTTAAAACGTATTTTTAAAATAAAACATTCATGATTTAGTAAGTGATTTGCTAAGCTGCACTTACTTCTACGTTGGATAATATTTGAAATATAGGCCTCTGAAATTCATTTGCCACGCTTTTGGTAGCCTATGTCTCTGAAACGTAGATTTTGTCCGAAGTTCAAGAATACTTTTTCTGTTTTGACATGCGTATCTAACATTCGTTTTTGTATACATATTAATCTAACACCCAGTATACACCTGAACACTTGTAAATTATGGCCCTGAATAGTCAGAAAATTTTCGGTCGCCACAAATGTAGGAATCCTTGCATATTTCCTTATGGGTCACTAATATATTTCTTATATAATTCTTTATGCTCCAAATTGTAATTGTTGTATCTTTGTCAAATGTGAACAATTTGTAGGTGCTTAACATAATAGATTTTTTTAAATACTGTATTTATATATAAATTGTAATACAGGACATATTATACTACAGCAATTTCAATATTTATCTATAATCTGTATTCCATGTATGTAATGTTTAGTTAAGTGAATTAAACGAAATACATTTATGTACAACAAAAGTTTTTTCTTGATTTTATTAAAGTGTACAACCTGTAGAATAGTAAATGATGCTCGTTCATTTTATGTATTTTCACTTGTAATCAAGACTTTGTCAAACTGTAATGGAATATGGTCCCACCGAAGTGTACCAAATCACCTTTCAAGTGTTTCCTCTTCTCGCAGGTGCATGCTGGTTGCATAACGTTACTTGCAGTGTCTTGTGTTGATCTGTAAATTGCTTTACATTTATTTCACCTTTGATGGGAGCATATTCCATTAAACGTTTCACGCGGAAGCATTTAAGCCCTAAGGTGTAACATAGAGTTTACACCCTAACCCTAATTTTATACCCTAAGGTGTAACTAGGGTGGAACAAGAACAAATTGTTTCACCCTAAGGTTTAATGTTACAATTTCCTTTTCAGTTACACCTTTCAACTTGTCAATTACACCTCAAAGGTGCCAGCATTTAGTTTCCACCTCAGGGTGTAAGTAAAGGCAGAGAGGTTACTCTCCAGAGGTGTTTGTTTACACCCAAGGGGTGATAGTTTGGCGGCAAAATTTGCAGATTCGTTACACTTATAAAGTGTTACGTAGCACCTTACAAGTTTTAGTTAACACTTTTGGTGCAACTTTACACCTCGTAGATGTAATTGTGCAAACTCGATACTGTACACCTTTGGGGTGTAACAAATCACCGGGTGAAAACTTTACACCCTTCCCTTACACCTTGAGGTGGAACCTAAATGCTGCCACATTTTTGGTGTAAAGTTACACCTTTTTGATTCACAGTGCAGGAATATCTATTTTATCAAACTTTTGCTACACTGAGAAAAAATGTATGTGTCGTACGTAAAATCGTATGTTACATTTGTAAATCCTGTATCTTTAGACTTAACGCACAGCAAACTTATAACTGAAAACGCATGTTTTATAATACTTTCTGTATAAGTGTTCCATCTGCACGTACTTTCCGTATGCAACAATGTAGGCGGTCAGCATCTGACATACAAATGATCGCATATAACATGTACCTGACGAAGGTAACATACATATATGTATGTACTATAAAGAAGACTGTTAGATATTCGATATCTTGCAACGGCATGATGTAGCATCTAAGGGCTGTGCTATGCACGTACGCACAAGGTATGCTCCGTACTGACTTCTCTAGTAAGCAAGAGGATTCCGTATATTTGTACAATATACCGCTGTCCGGAGAATGTATTTTTCTCAGTGTAGAATTCTAAAAATTATGGTGTATAAATCCTTTGAATATTGTTGAAAATATTTCTGTCAGTTCTCGAATAATTAATTAACTGACTTGTTTGAGTTGTTGAGATTCATATTTTTTCAGAAAATATTTTGGATTTTATTTTGAAACTTTATAATAATAAGAAATTAGGATTGAATATTGGAGTTTTGATTTTTAATTAATAAATTAAACTAAAAAAACCTGAGAGTATTTAGATTGATAAATTTAATTTCTTTGAAACTATTGATTTATTTAACTATTGAATAGTGTGTTTGAAATTTGGATATTTATCCTCGTTTGTCATTTGTTTTATACCTAAGACAAAACAGTTTCCAGCCATACTGCTAGTTTGTCGTTTTTTGAATTGTTATCTTACAAACATATACAGTAATTAATTGAAGAGGAGTATTAAACTGCGGTAGCTAGGAAGACGTTACAACCTCAGGAGAGGAATTATCATCATACTATCCCCAAATGACAACCCCAAGCAGTAGTCTTCAGTGAGCAGTGAACTGAACAGACGGTGAATTGAAAATAGATGAATTCTGTTGATTCTAAACAAGGTAACATGTTAACGCTGTCCTATTTAGAGCAAGTGTGACGAAAGTGGCAAATGCGTTCGGTGTCTGTATCGATATGTGAGAATTGAGAAGTATTTCGTCTAGTCCCTAATTTAAAAGTGTACTTCTCATTTTGGGGACTCTACTATATAACACACAGTAGAAATTAAATAACTGAAAGTAATGAAAACACGTAACTTCGCACTTCAAATTAGACACTGCACGAAATATAATAACCTGCATTATCGTATCTTTCCACAACTGTATTTTTTACTTCCAAGGTGAAGACTAGAAGTGTGAATCAATTAGTAGTGCCATTTTACTGGAATTTCATGATTCAAACGATGTAAGGCAATTTGCCTTCATTCTGTTTGCAAAATACTTTCTGTGTGAGAACTATGATTTGCTGTCTTCGATAGGTGTTTGAAACACATAAAAGTAGTTCTATGATATCTCCTACACTCGCAACGCTATGGAGTGTTCTTCTGACATGCTTTCGTTCACTGACCCTTTCTTAAACTATTTCAACGAGACCCTCTTCCAAGCATTCCCACTACAGGTAAAAGTTCCATATATAATTATGTACTTCAAACGTATTAGCACTATATACGATATTATAGTATTCTCTATATTTGACGGCGATCCACGTACTCAACAGGCGATCCAGGTACTCCAGAACACGATGAATTTTATTATTTAATATGTGTTTAAAAGAGAGCTACATCACCACTCACGAGGATCATCTAGGATTCGCGAATATTCAATATAAAAGAAGGTACAGCTCTTTTGATGATGTTGGTCTCTCCAGATTGATAATTCCTATGCTTCTTTTGGATGCGCGTTGTCCCAGAAAACTAGGTTGACTTTCTTGGCTGCATCGTGGCTCAGAGAGTTTCCTTCTATAATATCTTGGCTACATAAGGGCCCTGAGGATAACCTAATGATTTTTCTTTCCTCGCATGGGACCTGAGAATTCATAGACACGAGCAAACAGACAACGACAACGAGATTATGGAAACAATTCCTTAACAAAATTGTAAAATTGAACTTTACATCGGACGAAAGACAGTAATAGCAGCAGGCGATAAAAACAATAAATATTGGAATTTTATTCAACTCACCGCTTTCTTTCTTTCTTCCTTGTTATCTTTCTGGCTTAAGATCAAAAACTGTTAAAATGCATACAGTACAGTATGTATAGTTCCAAATAGCTCCAAAGTTTCAAGACATACTGCTTCAAACACGAGTTTTAGATTTCACCACTAGGAACGATTCTTTTTAAACCGAAAATGTAGCTGTCCTAGAGAAAATTTCTCTACTCTCCTTAAAAAATTAAAGCTCCTCGTTACTTAGCGATTCATATTCCGTGTTTTAATATATCTATTTGATCTTATCCAGAATTTTCAGAGGTGGGGTGCAGCAATAACTACCAACACTTTTGAATTGAATTGGATTTTTTTAAATGTCTTTATGAACCTGAGGTGTGAATGAGGTAGTTGTCTGGAAATAATGAGTCTGTTCTTGAAAATCTTTTGTTTCAACTTTTAGGTAATTGACATAAAATATCGATTTTGCAAAACTTCCCTTTGTTTTAAGCCCAAACGGAAACGTGACAGCAGAAATGTTTGGAAACTGTTGCTATTTTCACTGCTAGCTTCTCACTTTAGATAGTGTATATTTACAACAAAGGCGGATGTGCACGTGCATCTTTGTGATCGCCCTAAATCCGGCCCTGTATATATATATGAAAGGGGTGGGTAAAGCGCCCAAACTAAGGAATTTTATTTTTTCAAAGTCCTATAGAAATATGCTAACTCGTAACTAAAAGTTTTGTACTGTACTTTCGTCTTTAAATTTTAATAGATTTTTATATGATCCTGTTTTGAAAAAGGCTTTACGGAATAATTGATAATTTCAAGTCATACAAAATACCAACTTTACGCGAGCTAGTCGGTCAAAGTAGACACGCTTGCCTAATATGTCTCTTGCTTATGGGATATCATTTGCGGCGCCATGGTAAGGGGTGAGAATTTATGGATTACAGTTGACTTGCTAATTTAGGGGGTCAGAGTGTATTTTGACACCTCATAGTCATCTATTAAAAGTCCCATTAATTTGAAAGACTGGCAGAAACTATTATTATAGTAGGTTCCTGTAGTAGTAAGAAATTTAGCTAATACTGAATACAGCGAATAGAAATAGAAGCTACCAAACCCCACTTTTCTAAACAGTCAAATGCATTTATTTATTAACAGAACAAAATAGCTTAATCACTTGTATATTATTTCGATCAAGAATATAGACCTAAGTGTACATGGGCGTACCTAGCATTGCAAGTATATAATAGGATAACCGCTGTTTCAATATTACAATATTAAGTCTAATTTATTACATAATTCAGCAATATTTTGATCAATTTGAAGCGTCGGGCAAAGTAACCACGGGAACAGTGAGATGGTCTCTTTACCCGCCTCTACTTGTGACCACATTGCCCGATTGCATGCCATACTGTACATTTCTTTCTTCGTTCTGAACAACAGAAATTTAAACACTACTAAATAATAGAAAAATTATTAAGAAGCATTACACTTGGCAATAAAAGCATTATATAGTCATCAAGTTGTTTACTGTTGGGAGAAAATCATTGTTAAACGAATACTTACTCTTAGATGAGCAACAAATGAAAGGACCCTTTTGTTCATACAAGCAGAACAACAACTGCGTCTAGTACCTTGGTCGTCTCGAACTACAATGCAACTAGTGCAACTGATTGCGCCTACTTGCGATCGGTGCCAGGTATGTACAGGCAAAAAAGAAGAAGAAGAAGATTAACACTTTACCCGCTCTGGTCACTTTATATTACCTTCTCCTATATATTTCCTATATAATATTAGTTTTCACACAAACTCATTCTACTTATCTGAAACAAGGAAGAATTGCCACAAGAGTTGAAGGAATCAATCATTGTTCCAATTCACAAGAAAGGCGAAAAATTGATTGTAATAATTATCGAAGCCTCGGACAAGGACTGATAACTTGGCACGACCTCGGCAAAAGAAAATGGACATGAGATTTGGAACATGGAATATTAGAAGTCTTTAGAGAGCAGGCGCGTTAAAATCTGTTACGAGTGAGTTAGAGAAATACAGGATGGACCTAGTAGGAGTTCAGGAAGTTAGGTGGGAAGGAAATGGATCTGAGAATTCCGGAAATTTTACGTTCTTTTACGGGGAAGGAAATAAAAATCACCAGTTAGGAACAGGGTTTTTCGTTCACAAACGAATATTACCAGCAATTAAACGGGTTGAATTTGTTACTGACAGACTTTCTTTTATTACTCTCAAGGGACGGTGGTGTGATATTATTGTTTTAAATGTACATGCTCCAACTGAAGATAAGGGTGACGATATAAAGGATAGTTTTTACGAAGAAGTGGAACGGATATTTGATCAACTCCCGCGGTACCACATGAAGATTCTATTAGGGGATTTCAATGCGAAGGTAGGACGAGAGGATATTTTCAAACCGATTATAGGGAACGAAAGTTTGCATAAGGAAAGTAACGACAACGGTGTTAGACTCGTGAACTTTGCAACATCCAAAAACATAATCGTGAAGAGTACAAAATTCCCACATCGCAACGTTCATAAATACACTTCGACATCACCAGACGGAAAAACGCATAATCAAATTGATCACGTTTTAGTACATAGAAGAAGACAATCTAGCATAATTGACGTCCGGTCGTTTAGAGGGGCTGATTGTGACACTGATCACTACCTGGTAGTAGCGATAATACGGGAGAGATTATCGTTCAATAAAGGTAATATTCAATGTCCGAAAACGGAGAGATTTAATTTAAAGAAATTAGAAGAGAGCCATGTAAGAAAGGAATACCAGATTGAAGTTTCGAATAGATTCTCGGTTTTAGAAGACTCGGAATGCACTAGTGTTGAGGATACTTGGATTGAAATTAGAGATAGCATTAAAGGTTCAGCAATAGAAAAATTGGGACACGCGGAAATACGTAGGAACAAACCATGGTTCGACCAAGAATGCATTAAACTAGCAGAGAAGAGAAAACAGGCAAAATTACGGTGGCTACAAAATCCGAATGAAATAACTACACAAAATTTCGCAGATATCAGGCGGGAAACTTCCAAAACTTTTAGAACAAAGAAACGCAATTTTTTGAAAGCTAAAATTAAGGAACTTGTAGATAATAGTAAAAATAAAAATATTCGGGACATGTATAAGGGGATAGGCGAATTTAAGAAAGAATATCAACCTCGTGCTTATATATTAAAGAAATCTGACGGAACAGTTCTCACTGATACGGATAGCCTCTTAAATAGATGGAAAGATTTCTTTGACAATTTGCTGAACACGCAGCCAAAAACTAATGCGCGTGGAGAAAAGGAGATACACACCGCAGAACCGTATATTCCAGAACCCAATCGAATAGAAGTAGAAGCCGCTATAAAGAAATTAAAGAAACACAAATCTCCGGGTGTGGATGAAATTCCGGCTGAGTTAATTTTAGCTGGAGGCGAAAAATTGTGGAACAAGATACACAAACTCATTCTCCTTATCTGGAACAAGGAAGAATTGCCACAAGAGTGGAAAGAATCAATCATTGTTCCAATTCACAAGAAAGGCGACAAAACTGACTGTTATAATTATCGAGGCATTTCTCTTCTGTCAACATCCTATAAAATTCTTTCAAATATTCTATTAGCAAGACTGACCCCATACGCAGATGAAATTATTGGAGATTATCAGTGCGGATTTAGACGAAATCGATCAACTATCGACCAAATATTTACCATTCGCCAAATACTCGAAATAAAGTGGGAATACAATATCCCGGTACATCAACTATTTATTGATTTTAGAAAGGCTTACGACTCGGTTAGGAGAGAAACATTGTACAACGTTCTTACAGAACTTGGAATACCGAGAAAGCTACTTGGATTAATTAAGATATGCTTAAGTGAATCCGAAAGTAAAGTCCGGGTAGGAAAATTTTTGTCCACGAACTTTCACGTCCAAAATGGCCTGAAACAAGGAGATGCATTGTCACCATTATTATTTAACTTTGTGCTGGAATACGCTATAAGGAAAATCAAAGATAGCAACCAGTGCCTAGAGTTGAACGGTATTCACCAGGTGATGGCATATGCTGATGATATAAATTTAATAGGGGATGATAGGAGAACAGTAGAAATAAATGCAGAGATCTTATTAAACGCTTGCAGGGACATGGGTTTAGAAGTAAAGGCAGAGAAAACTAAATACATGGAAGTGCGTCGGGACCGTAATACGGCAAATTGTGGGGGCGTTGAAATATTAAATAATACTTTTGATAAAGTGGATACTTTCAAATATTTAGGATCAATATTAACAGATGAAAATCATATTCACGAAGAAATTAAATGTCGACTAAAAGCAGGGAATTCGTGTTACTATTCGGTTCAAAATCTCTTGTCGTCGCGAATTCTGTCGAAAAATTTGAAGCTTAAAATATATAAAACGATAATCATGCCTGTTGTTCTGTATGGTTGCGAAACATGGTCACTTACTCTAAGGGAAGAACATAGACTGAAAGTATTTGAGAACAGGATCCTGAGAAGAATATTCGGACCCAAGAGGAACGAGAATGGGGAATGGCGGAAACTTCATAACAAGGAACTACATAGTTTATACGGTTTACCCAACATTGTTAGGGTCGTCAAGTCTAGGAGGCTTAGGTGGGCAGGTCATGTAGCTAGAATGGAAGAAAGTAGAAACGCTTTCAAAGCCTTGACTGGAAGACCCATAGGAAAACGACCATTAGGAAGACCTAGGCGCAGATGGGAGGATAATATTAAGATGGATCTCGCAGAGATAGGAATACAAAGTAGATACTGGATGCAATTAGCTAAGGATAGAAGTCAGTGGAGAGCTTTTGTGAACGCGGCACTGAACCTGCGGGTTCCATAGGCCTTAGAGTTAGTTAGTTAGTTAGATCAACTATCAACCAAATATTTACCATTCGACAAATACTCGAAATGAAGTACATATACAATATCCCGGTACATCAACAATTTATTGATTTTAGAAAGGAATTTGACTCGGTTAGGAGAGAATCGTTGCACAACATTCTTACAGAAATTGGAACACCGAAAAAGCTAATTAGATTAATTAAGATATGTTTAAATGAACTCCAAAGTAAAGTCTGGGTGTGAAACGTTTTGTCCACGAGGTTTCACGTTGAGAATGGCCAGAAACAAGGAAATGCGTTGCCGCCATTATTATTCAACTTTGTCCTGGATAACGTTATAAGGAAAATTAGAGATAGCAACCAGATTTAGAGTTGAATGGTGTTTACCACGTTATGGCGTATGCTGATGATGTAAATTTTATAGGGGATGATAGGAGAACATTAGAAAGAAATGCATGATCATATTGAACGTGTACAGGGTGTGCAGGGACATAAGTTTAGAAGTAAATGTGGAGAAAACTAAATAAATGGAAGTTCATCGGGATCGTAATACTGGAATGATGAATGCGTCAAAATATCGTATTATACTTTTGATAAAGTTGATACTGTCAACTATCTAGGATCAATATTAACAGACGAAAACCATATTCACAAAGAAATTAAATGTTGACTAAAACCAGGGAATTCGTATTATTATTCATTTCAAAATCTCTTTTCGCCGCGAATTCTGTCGAGGAATTTGAAGCTTAAAATATATAAAACGATAATCATGCCTGTTGTTCTTTATTTTTGCGAAACATGCTCGCTTATTCTGAGGGAAGAATGTAGACTGAAAGTATTTGAGAACAAGATCTTGAGAGATATATTCAAATCCAAGAGGAATGGGAATGAGGAATGGCGGAAAGTTCCTAACGAGGAACTGCATAATTTTTACAATTTACCAAACATCGCTAGGGTCATGGAATATAAGAGGCTCAGGTGGGAAGATCATGTACCCACAATGGAACGCTTTCAAAGTCTTAACTGTAGGACCAATCAGAAAACGACCATTGGGAAGACCTAGATGCAGATACGAGGACAATATTAAGATGGATCTCACAGAAATAGGAATACAAGGTAGAAACTGGATCCAGTTGGCTAAGCATACAGGTCAGTGCAGAGCATTTGTGAACAAATAAACCTCCGGGTTTCATAGGCTATTGAGTTAGTTTTAATATTAGTTTTCATATATTTTAGTTTCAGTAAAACTTAGTACATGCTTTGTATTGATTTTACTCTTTCGCCAAAGATTATTTCGATTCACATTGTTTTTGTACTACCACCTGTACAATGTAGATGAATTATATACCATAAAAATTAAATACAAGAATTTAATTTTTTGTTATACTTCAGATCTTATTTAATATTTTGAATTATTCATTGAAGGTATTAATTACATTGTCTTCAAATTCCTAAATTTTCGTCGTCTTCTTATCTGAAAATAAAAACAAAAACTTATATTTCAGTTCTATTAAAATGTACTTTACTTGATCTACAATGAGCATATATTTAAATGGTACGTTTCTATATGGTGCAGCGGTGCAAATCTGTCTTCAACATTGGAGGGAACGGGTAAGAGCGTTCCTTTATAATATATATATATATGCGATGTTTAAAATATTTATGAAGTTGAAAAGAAAGCTATGGAGGATCAGAAGAACAGAGTTGTTTTCAATATTGGGAGGCGAGCAGGTTTGAAGCTTATTCTGTGAGGGGACCTCAATTTCATCTCACTTTCCGTTGTGACAATCGGACACAAATCATCACAATTCTAAAAAAAGAAAACATATTTCAAATCGTATTATTGGGGGACACTCCCACCTTCCAAGATTGGAGGGGGCAAGTCCAGTATCCCCTTGGTATTTGCGCTACTGATATGGTGACGAATTACTTTGGACAGTAAGATCTCGGAAAATGCGCCGTCTAGAAAAATACAGTTCACGTTGATCATTTAGAAAGATAGGTTTTTGATTTGACAAAGAGAGATTACAAGAGGGCATAAAATTAAAAACACAGACATTTAGGATCAGGATAATTAGGACGAATTACAACGTTTTGAGGGCTTCACATTCCGTGTTTTCTTTCACTCACTGACAATTATTTTCGTGCGAAACAAGTTGAGTAGTTCTGAGAGTTCAGCCACGAACCATTCCTACTGAACATCAGCTTTAAATTTTCTACTGGTCGCAACTCTAAATTTCTAGTCGCCAGTGGGGACATGGCGACCGAATATTCTGGGCCTCCCCTAGAGGTATACATAACTTGTATAGAAACAGCAGGTGTTAAATATGACACAAAAGTATAAACGCAACATACAACTTTAGGTTGAAGCAAGAAAAGCTCACAGTACTGGATTTAAATATAGTTCATTTCAAAGCTACACAAAATACACTCAGATATTTTCTACAATCATCGACTCATATATATATATATATATATTAGCTGTTAATGAACTAAACCGACACAGGCCATTTCTCACTTCACAGCATGGAAAAATGTTCATATGGATCTAATTGCGTAGTTTCAGAGCTAGTGTGCAGTAGCGATCTTCACTTCTGCATGTTTATTGGTATTATTGTGTAAAATGAATGCAAGAGGGATTTAATATTTAAACAGAAACAGCGCTGCTTCCTTCTATTTTGTCTTTTGTTTCTCTGGTAACCTATTCACCTCCGTTCCTCCTCCCTCTATTCCACTATAGTATATTTATTGGCATATTATAGAGTTTAGTGTTTTCTTAATTTAACTGATCTGGTAATATGGTGCAAGTCTTTTGTCTATATGTCATGTGATTGCTATACTTGTATTTGATCGGTTGTTTATCCTTCTGATGAAGGAGCCATGAAAACAAGTGATTGGACCCATCACTTGTTCTCTTCGCTAGATATGTGTAATACCATATTTAGTATTGTGTGTATTATATTTTATTTGTGAATTTCAAAATCATATTCTTAGTGTTACATGGGATAAAAATGTAGATAGAAAATTGCTGAATTGTCTAATTCAACCATCAGTTCAAATATTGTTTTCGAATTCCAGTGATATAAGTATGTATATTTCGAAAATGGTTCGCGATAAACTTGACCTGTAATAAGGCATGAGCCATCTTGGAATTTCACTTCATACGACATTTAAATTTAGTGGTTGAAAATATTTTTTTCAAAATTAGACAAAATTTTTCGAATATTACAATTTTGTTTTTCTATTCAACGTAACATTTTTTATTTCACTTTTTGTTTTATAAAAATAAAACTTGTTAATGTTATCTAAATTCCTTTTGTGTCGTTCATCAAGTAGTGTTAACACGTTACTGCAACCTTTGAAGACATATTGTTATTTGTTGGGCTTTAGCATACCATTGTTTTTCAGTAACCGTCACTTTTACTTGCACTAAGCGGCGTTGTGAACCACATACCGGGTCGGGAATCTCCTACCGGACAACTGAAACAAATTGCAAATTAACTGAAAACTCAATGGTTACTGGTGCACCCACATTGAGTATTACGGGTGATAAATATCATGCGCCGTGTTGTAATCGAGCGATTCCGGCTTCGATTCCTAGAAGTTAGATGATGTTCAAAGCTATTAGTTGGCCATGACTTTATTTGTAGTAGTATGAATACGGAGAAAGGTCATAAAACTAATATAACAAGTGCAGTACCCAACATCTAAACATTGAGACAGGAGTTGTCTTCTTTAATTGCCCTGCTATTCGTGTTGAATGCAGCTGTCATATGACATACAGAAATGACTCATGAGAGTGTCAAAACTATATAACTGACCAATGTTTTGCATTTCATTGTTGCTATAGCAAGTAACAGCCATGCATATGGACAAACACACATCAATATAGAGTATTTCAAGCTGAAATGGAGTAATTGTGATATCTATCACGTCTTTTTCATTCTTATTATCGTACAGTGCTGTTATTTCTTACGAGGTGTGATTGGAAAGTTCTAAGACTGGGCTTGTAATTTAAAAATGGCGGTACTTAGAGGTTATTGTGATAGATCTCCTTCAAAGTCGTCCCCTGCTGAATAAACACACCGATTCCGAGCCACTTCTGGAAGTATTTCCACTTCTGGAAGCATTCCTGAAAATTCCACTGAGAAGATTGGGCCTTTGTTTCCGGGTCATACCCATAAACCCATGATTCATATCCTTTTATTACCCTATTCAAGAAATATGAGTCAATTTTGGCTCGATTAAACAGTTCTTGGGACACTTCAAGTCTGTGCTGTTTCTGCTTGTGTGACAACACTTTTTGAATGAATTTCGCGGACACTCGACGCATGTTCAAATCATCAGTTAAAATTGACTGAACCGCATAGAAACTTAAATTCAGGTCTTGAGCTATCTCCCTAATTCTAAGTCCAAGGTCCGAGCGCACTAGATCGCCAACTTTTGCAATGTTTTCGTTAGTTTTTGATGTTCAAGGCCGGCCAGATCGAGGGTCATCCTCTACTGACTCGCGGCTATCTTTGAATCTGTGAAACCAGATAAACACGTTTGACCTGCTCAGACATTCGTCCCCAAAAGCTGTTTTTAAGAGTTCGTAAGTCTCAGAAGCAGATTTCCCAGTTTTAAAACAAAATTTCGCACAAATGCGTTGTCCCAATTTTTCATTCATTTTGCACACTTAAAAATCCACCAAGACACACACACACGCCAGCACTCAACTGGTTGCTACGCCGTACAGAATAAAGATATCTCGGTGCATGTTTCAGCATGTCTCAAGGATACATCAAGCCACCGCTTCCATGCTAACGGACGTTTATATATACTCCTCCTAAGCAGTGTAGCCAACTGTCTTAAAACTTTCCAATCGTACCACGTATTTTCCTTACGGACAAGACACTATTGTTCTAAATGTTTCACGTTTTTGATTCGTATATTAGTAGACAAGTGAAGAAAGTTTTTTGTATTTCACAAACTCAGGAGGAGTAATTACCTCTGCCTTCTCCAAATAATTACCTCTCCTTCTGCTGTCATACTCTAAGAAACAAGAGCAATAGACCTTAAATTCTTATGTCCAATATCCACGAGATTTCAGCAGCAGGTTTTGTGTTATGTTTATTTGCAACATTTTCTGTCAGTTGTGTTCACTCAGGATATTATTCAACCATATCGTGTTGAATAACATAGCTGAATTGTAGGTCAAATGACCAACTGTCAAATTGAGGTAATAGTGGATATAGTTTCCATGTGTGGCGAAGTTGGTGGTTGTGGGCAAAGACAACCAGGTTATATCAAGCCACATGCCGCGTTACCTCATCATACGATGATTGCGAATGTCTTTGCAGTGCTACCCCAAACGAAGTCTATGTGCTACATATGTGCGACACCGGTTCCTCGGATTGTCAGGACTCCTGATTTAGATGTAAATGTACTAGAATCAGTAGCAGAAGAACCCTCATTGAGCACAAGAGCTAATGCGCCAGTGGGAGGAACAAATCATGCCACTGTATGGCAAATATTACAGCATAGCAATCCTGTATCCTTTACTAAGAGTATAGCCTCTGTCAGACAATCATTTCGGTCCACGTGTAAACTTATGTGTGAGAGGTTTAACCCAATCTGTGAGCATAATTTTGTATTGCAAGGCAGATACTCTTTAGTGGAGAATCATGCTTTACAAGAGATATTGTATTGAATAGCCGGAATACTCATGTGCGGGACAAGAAAATCTGCATGCAGTAAGCCATATCAGTCGCCAATACACGTTGACAGTGAATATCTAGGATGGTATTTTGGGAGATTGCCTCATTCACTCGTATCTTTTAAGAACTCGTTTAAGTTTTATGGTTATTTCTAGACAAATGTTTCACCACAATTCTTGGAGGAGATTAGTTCCGTCTCGATATTAGTTCCAACATAATGGAACTCCTTCCAATTTCTTATATGAATACAGGAATATCTGAATCATGTGTATCCGAATTAATTAATAGGGGACGTGGTCCGTAAGATGATTTGCTCGTTCACCGGACGTAAACACATTAGATTATTTTCTGTGAATGTATATGAATGCCCTGTCTACGAATCACCAGTATTGTCTGAAGAAGAGCTAGTTGCAAGAATGCTTACAGGTAGCCATAGTATCAAGGAGGCAGTACATATATTAACAAGTGTTATGGACTTACTGCGTCTCAACGCAAATCCTGTATAGACGACAGACGACAGTGTTTGGGACAGCTTCTCTAGATCGCAGTTCAACGTTGTTTCTTACATATTTGGTGATGTCCTTATTTCATTGTTACTTTTGTTTATTGTTTTATTCCTACACAATCAGCCACAAGTGACACAATGACGGAATCTGCTCTCTAGATTGACTTGTCATTATCGTATTCGAACAATACTTATGTTTTGCATACATTGGGTAAAACATTACGTCCGAGCATGTCTGGGAATCCCTTATTCCTTGCGCGGAATTGCTTGCTCACCCATCGCATAATACTGACATATGCATTTTAATAGCTTATGTACATTATGCCTTCATATGTGTACGATTTTAGACTTTAAGATCCACGGTTCCTCGTGCACGAAATGAAACATGTTGCTTTTTAAGTTGTTGTTTAACCTTTAAGGTCTACCCTTGCTACAGGTACATTTCTGACTGCAATCGTCATGTTATAGTCTTTTGACTTTCCTAAGTATCCATACTCTACAAATAAAGTCACGAGCTACGTTGGTGTAGAACCTCCTGTAACCGCTTCCTGTAAAGCCAGAATTCCTGGATTACAAGGTGATATTCATCCATAATAGACAATGTGATTGTACCAGTAAACAACGAATTTTCAATTTACTTGTAATTTTTCTACCCCAAATGACAATTTCTGCCTTAAGCAGACGGTCTACGTCAATCATTGGCTCTGGTAATGTACAGTGTACCTTTTCGGTAATTAGAGGAAGTCCTGTATTGCTTGGAAGATCCTCCCGGGAGGGTAGTGTCGGATTCCTGCCTGAGGGACTGAACGGAGATATGGGAGGGACCAATCCCAAGAATCTCGGTAACGATTCTGATCCCGCCAAAGGGAGGAAACTCTGTAGGATATGGACTGGCACCAAAATCAAATGGTGACTTAGGACGTAACATTGGATCCGGGATGAGACACAGTAGTATCTCGACGTGTGCGTGGTACCCCTACATGACGACGCAGTTGTCAGTTGCACGATAGAGGTGCGATAGGATTAAACAAGCTCTCTCGAGCATGCCTGGGGCTCCCGGATTTGGGTTGGGCTCTGCCGAGCTGTGGTTATACCGTGGGATTCAGTACCATACGGGAGTTAGGCCGAGGAATCTGGGTAACGGGGGTGGTGAGCTTGCCTTGAAACGCTCGGGCACCATATGTGCAGAGTATGGAAGGACCGGCTCGCTTGCAATCCGACTTCACATTAGTAACTGATAGGTGGGGGTCTCTCTCTTCCGCGGATGGGGGGTTGCACGAGGGTCAGAGCATGGGGGTTATACGCTAAGGCGCCAAGGTTAGGAGACAAACCTTGACGGGAACTTCGTGTACGAGGACATAGTCCAAGACAGAGGGATTACGGGCCGGGTGCTAATATTAATGGAACCAGTTCGTTAAAGAGGCCGATTGATCCCATCACTATAGTCAGTGTGCAAAGCGTGGAAGTAGTAGACCATTAGCTCTTAATGTCCCTGTGATAATTTCACATGTTCATATATCAAAGAGGGAAGGAGTAGGTAAAGGATGAGAAATACTTTCAGTGTAGATTGTACTATTGCTCCTTGATATGTCCGTGTGTTATTCCACGACACCTTGTGAGTGCTGGTTTTTATCGTCTGTGATGAGTTTAATGACACTCTCACAATTGTGCCTGCTTGGCAATTCCATCTTTCCTTTTTCTTATTACTACTTGCCACGTGACTCATATTGCCGTAAACTTTTCTTATTGGTCACAGACATGCACTGTGTGTCCATAAGTTTCTCGCGGTTCTCCTATTGCCTTGTAGATTTCTTTAATCATCCGCCTCCTTTAGCACAACATGAAACACTGTGGAATGTTAGTCTGTTTAAAACAAATCTCGAAGGTTAAGTTACCGATCAACTCCTTAACATGATCTTAACCCATTCAGTGCCTAATTTTCAGATGGGAACCGCTGTAAAAAAGTGTAGTTTGGGGGGGGGGGGCTTTTGGATGTTGATTCTAAATCTGTTTCAAAATCACTTACATCAGAATCACTAATTAATAATTCTTGCTCGATGTCAGCATCGTTGAAATATCGTTTTGAAGCCATTACTGTGCTGTCTGGTCTCAAACAAAACAAAAAATGAAAACTGTATTTGACGAAGCCCAAACTCTATTTTAATTTCTGTCTTTTTCCTCTTCTTCTTTTAATTAAGCAACAATTGAAACCAGCTAAGCGCAAACTAGCTAAATATTGTCGGGATAACATTACTCATATTATAGGCAAGTATATTCGCCATACGCAATACAAAATAGCCAAAGCAAAATGAAAGCGTATATATACGCCACCCACACTGAAGGGATTAAACTATTTTTCTTATAGAGCCAGAATTATGGCTTTTATGTGTCATCACCTCCTATACGTTGCCAACAATCTGTTGTTCGCTACGTAGAAGGAGGAAACGGAATTCATGATAAATTAGTGAAAGCGAGCACCTATATGGTATGGGGTTTGGGGTTCGTTCTCGGTGAAAGAGCCTTTGGAATTTGAATTTCCTCGATGTTTCTGTGATCGTGTCGTTCTAGGTCAATAGAAAAACGAGCTAAGCTCACTGAGAAAAATCCGTTATCCGGACAGTGGTATATTGTACAAATATACGGTATCTTTATGTTTTCTACCGAAATCAGTATTTAGCATACGTAATGCATGCGATACATACGTCTGCTCTCTTTCCCGCTTAGAGCTTACACTATGTCGTAATAGGTGTCTGACATTTAACGGTCTTCCATACATCACATACGTATACATGTTGCGTACGTCAGCTATAAGTTGCATACGTCCATCTGTATGTGAGATCCTGATTTCCTATATGCAGTTCTCTCGTTCGTGCGGAAAGTATGTTTATGCGGAATACTTATACGAAAGTATGTATAACATATACTTTTTCTGATGTACTTTTAGTGTACGCTAACTCCAAAAGCTACAGGATTTAAACATGTGACCTACGTTTCGACGTACGCCAAATAGTTTTTTTCTTAGTATGCCAGTAAAACAAGTTAAACCTAGTAATAAGCAATGTAAGAAATTAATGAGGCACGTTCGGTGAATCAAGTAACTTAGAAAGTGGGCTAAGGCACGTACATACATACTACCGTAAATTTCGTGGTTGGAAACCCAGAGAAGAAATGCTAATATTTGTTTCTTTCTTCGGTGATATTTCTCCTTTATTGCTGTCATTGGCATTAAATAGATATTAAATTGATAAGTAAGAGAATGTAGAGATGGGGATATTTAGAATTAATGAAGCTTTCGAAGAAGTGATAAATCCAATTGTTTGACTTTTATATGAGATATGTTGATGACAAATATAGTTGAGTTCACAAGGTATTTGAAAGGAGGATATCATTGGAAGGGAACTCCGAGGCAGTATGAAACTGCGCAACATGCGCGTCATGTTATGAACTCCGTAATTTCGCAAGTTGGAAGGGTAGAGAACAACTAAATATATTGAAACATGTCTAGTGATTTACCATTGAGGATTCAGCATCCAGCATTGGAGTTGTGCTGATACTCTTCGTATTTAGGTAATGAAAATTTTCCTTATACTTCAACGATTTACCTGAACACATCACTCATTTTAAATATCATTTATATGCAGATGATATACAATGCTGTTTAACCACTAATCCCCTAAATTTAACCACCGCGATTGATCACTTAAACAGTGACATTGAAAGTATCTGCACATGGGTATGTAACAATGGATTGCAAGTAAACCCAACCAAATCAAAATTTATCATGCTTGTTTCTTGTCAACTACTCACCACAATCTATATTACAAGCCTACCGAATGTTCTTGTAAACAATGTAACCATTCCTGTAAGCTATAGCGTCAATAGCCTAGTACTCCAGGTCAATAAGCTCTTAAATTGGACAAACCATATTAATAGAATATGCAAGAAAGCTTATTGCTCCCTTCAATTTCTTAAGGTTTAAAATACCTTTTTCCGGAATTCATTAAAGCGTCCCTGGTAATCTCTCATTTAAATTAATGTGATGCAGCATATGCTGATTTAACCGAAGATCTAGCAAAACGTTACAGCTCATTCAGAATGCCTGCGTTCGCTTCATATTTAATAAAAGGCGCTTCGACCATATCTCTCATTGTTATCAGCAACTCTATGGTGCAATCTAAGCACCCGCCGCCGCATTTATTCTCTAACACTTTTATATAAAATAATTAATTGTAAGAAAGCTACTCATCTATCCTCTAAATTTAAATTTCTCGGTGATACTCACCCACTAAATACCCATTCTAAAGGAAATACAACACTCGCCGTTCAAACGCACAAATCTAATTTCTTTTCCAAATCTTTCACACTATTTGCCACCAAAGCTTGGAATGACACCCCTGAAAGCATCAGAAACTCTGGTTCAGTGTTGACTTTTAAACGTCGCCTTAAAGATTATCTTTCTAATGAAGGACTTCAGTAAAAAAATGTTTCACACGAAACTATTCCTTGCGTTACCATGCAGTCCTTTGTTTTTCTTTTTTCTCTTTGTATTTCTTCTTATTTTCTTTTCTATTCCTTTCTGATACATATGTATGTACGTATATGTTTTACATTATCACCTAAGTATGTGCATCATATTATCTATACATAGTCAATCAAAGGAATGTACTTCAGATGTTCTATATAATCAAGATTGCATTCATTGTTTCTATCTCCTTGTGTAGTTTAACATGCCTTCAGCATTGTCGCTTGGTTATTTTAGTGTTTATTTTATATGTAACAAGTTTCATTTTAACTTTTCATGCTTTATCTTCTTTGTATTGTTCTGGATGTGTGCAACTCTTTAACGTACCTAAGTGTATAAATCCTTTTTATTCTCATTGTAAAAAAAAAAAAAAACTATTATGAGATCCGATTGTAAAAGAAAAATGTAAATGGTTGAGTGGAAGAAAAGGTTATGCCTTAATTCCGCCATTTTAAATAAGAAATAAGAAAATGAGATATCAACGATCGTGATTTTGTAGCTCGGGTAAATGAATTAGAATCTCGTTTAGGCACATAACCCTCTCACAGATATGTAATAGAGAAAATACCATCCGCTAGTCTAGTGACTAGCGTGTGTGCCTTTGTCGTACAGGTTACTGGGTTCGATTCCTGATAGGACAGCCTTTGGGAATTAATGACGCATGTGACACATTATGACTCCTTTAAAAGTGTACAATTCTAAATGTACATCCAACAATATGCCACAATTGAGAATCCCATTATACGATATTGATATGGTGAACTACAAACAAAAAGTGAAATCTGAACAAAAACACCGGAGGTGCAGAAAGTGCAGCCAAGTTCGGAAGCCTCAAAACGTATTGAGATGAAGATGGATGAGACAAGTTCCTTGACCACTGCATCTGAAACGAACACTGAAACTTGGCGCGAGGTGTCAAGGAAAATGAAGTTAAGAAGCCTTAGGGATAGTGGTGGTGGGAATGGAGGGTTTGGAGCCACTACCAACCTTAGGAATATCAACTTCGCTAAGGCGGTATGGCACATATATAGTATACTGCAGTAAGATCGGGCTCCCGAAACACAGACAAAGAATACTTATAATCCTACAAAAGATGCCAAGGAAAATGATATTGACGAGCCTTAGGGATGGTGCTTGTGAGCGTGGTGGATTTGGGGGGCCACAACCAGGCTTTGGGCTGAAATGTTCTGGCTGTGAAGCTAGGAACGGACATCTTGGTTTATTCGAGTATGTTAGACACCTCACGCCAAGTTCCAGTGTTAGTTTCAGATGCAGTGGACAAGGAAGTTGGCTCATCTATCCTCATCTCCACAATGCTGCACTTTCTGCACCTCTGATGTTTTTGTTCAGATTAATACTACTGAATCTTGTTTCCCTCATTTTCTTGAGATTACCTGTGCGTGCTTTGGGACAGGTAAAAATTCTGTTACAACTTCTGACGGATATTCCAATGTTCAGGTTTGGTGCTATGGTTGCTACACCAAGGTTGTGGTCCCACTCCAAAAATGACTTGCAGCACTAGGAATAGTTTCTGGTTGAAGGCATTTAAACTCCGAAATAGGGCCAGGTTCCAAATTAACTGAAATAGAAGATAAGTATTCGGAAATAGGTGGAATATTTAGAGGGGAAATCTCTGAAGACCTGAAGCCACTTGTGTAAGTTTCCACGGAGGAAAAAGTTATTACACTCTTCACAAAGTAATGGCTCGACCTAATAACGTGCTATCTTGCTCCCGGGATATTTTCCTTTACATATGTTGCTGGTAGTATTAAAGTAATATTTGAAAGGACCAAATAAAATTTACCTAATGTCTGAAAAGCATGAATAATGTATGGAGTTGGACAAAGTAAATAACGTTCTTCTGTTCAACTAGCTCAGGAAGAGAAGTGAAAGAAACATGTTAAAAATATCAATCGAGTATAAGATTATTATGCCCAAGTACCTTCTAGGGCGAAAGAATTTAATAAAACAGTCGTAAAACATGGGACTAAGAATGTACGCAAACCGATGTACACTTTGTATATTCGAAAGAGTTCATCTGACCGATGTACACTTTGTATATTCGAAAGAGTTCATCTGACCGATGTACACTTTGTATATTCGAAAGAGTTCATCTTGGAACTGGTTTTAAGTGTTTTCTTTTCTTTTTAGGTTAGCGCAGGAGGATAAAGTTTGCCATCTTCCAAATAACATGCTACAAAGTTGACTGTTTCTCCTTATCCGTTAGTAACTATTTTTCTTAGTACATTTTATACGACTTAGCCAACCTTGTTTATCAGTTGCACCTGGTTTCACCTACTGTATACTGAATATATTTTGTGGTTTGTTATCAAGTTCATGTTTTATTATCTGCTATTCTAAAATATAATAAAACTTTTCTGCTACTTCCTGGTTAAACCACTTTTACTTGTCACAAACCTTTTGCTTTGCGAAGACAAAATATAATCATAACAAGGTATATTTTTCACTTTGGTAAATATATGTTTGATATTCAAAACAAATTTAATTCATAGCCCAGTCTTCTAATAGTTTTCTTCTGTTGGTAAAATTCAGCATCGGCAAGCTTTGTGATCCCTTCTGCAAAAATTGCTTCATTTTCTGCTCCAAGGCTGGGTAAAAAAAATGACGCAATTGTTGGTGTTTACGTGGGCCGTTTTCTTGCATCATATACAGTGTTCTACTTAGTATCTGCGTTAAGTTAGGCCAATCAATAATTCATATTAACTGTTGTTTGCCAAAAAAAAAAAAAAAAAAAAAAAAACTGCATGTAGAACTATGGCCAGGGTCATCCATTTTGCTCGTCTCTACACTTTGTTTAAAAGTTCTTCGTGGTAACACATTATATCATCTTTTAACCTGCCTTGTCCCACTTTCCATTGAATTTTACCCACGTTTTCACTTTATAAATCATTCAGTGTCTCGTGTCCACAATGAAACATATGCAGCGTATATACCAGAATCCATTGCCCCATTTCTCCCATATTCTAGGGGAGAGTTCCCGCACCTAATTACTCGTTAAGTTTGAGAACCAAGATGGTTAAACCATGCTAATATTATTTCGAGCAGACAATATTGTTACTGGCAATCTTAATCACTCATATTAATATAGTAATTTACTATCAAATATGATTTTTCTATAACTTTGAAAAAATATATGAAAACAAAATATCATTCTTGCATTAGTTTAAGCATTCAATGTGTGAACACTGACAAACACAGCCATGGTCTCTTCAATGGTTCTCTAACTTCTATTATGGTTCTAAGTTGCTAATTAGACCACACTCTCAGCAATTACTAAAACTAGCGGAGATGCATAGTATATTCAATATATAAGGCTACTCTCCGTGTTTGACACAAAGTGTTGTGTCATCAGTGAAGACGATTTTGATACCAGTAAAAGTACTGAACCCTACCTACTAGACTTACAGCAGTTAATGGGGAATTACTTTTGCTGTTGACTATACAAGTTTTGAATACTTGATATTCAAACGCTCCTCTGTGTTTTTGATTTATAAGTAATTGCTTATCCAAGTAACTGTAAATGTCAATTTGCATGTCGAGAAATTGATTCTCTCAAATCAAAAGATAGATGCAATTCTTGATTAAATGTTCAAAATGTATGCAAAATGAATGCTTCAAGTATGGTCAGACGAGAGTGTTCAAAAACGTGAACGGTCTTATCAGTGGTTATAGTCGCTTTTGCCTGGACGTACTTGTATAAACATCCAAAGTTGAGACACTCTTTTCAGATGTTTAGGCACTTTACTTAGTAACTGGAGTTAGTATGCATTTTGAATACTTTTGATTCACTTTTAGAATACGTATACCTGGGCACATTTGAGTCATTCTTCTTCGCAGTTATAAAATGACAATATAGTTGAGTTTGGTAGTTACTCGGTTCTCACTTACATAATAGGACCGTAGCATATAGTTTCGGAGATGGAAAAGAATGTTATAAATTAATTAATCAACCCTTCGTAAGAAAATAGGTAATTGTTGATAACGTTATAAGAATTTTATCATTAAATCGGTTTCAAACTATCCCAGCTCATAAGTTTTTCTTAAAATATAATAGAAAGCATTTTATTTGAAAGTTGCAAATTTATTAATTTATTATAAGTGTATTCTGCTTCATGATGAATAAGTAGCATTCTGCATAATGCACTATATTTTCGTACTAAAACTTAATGTATCTGTTAGGTTAGTGATTGGGTTTGGTTAAGACAAGCTTATAAAAGTTTCAATTTGCGATACAATTAATATATCATTTTTAATAGAATGATATCTTAATATATATCACTTTTAATATATCATTTTTAATATTTAACTAATCTCTTCTCTAAGATAGATACTGGATATTCATAAGTATATTAAAATAATTTGCCATTTAATACGATATTTACAAACAATTTTTAAATGCTACAATTGTAATAAAAATATTTTTTTAAAAAAATAATCCTTTCCTTTTTAATTGCAGTACGTATTAAGTTTTATAACGTACTGTTGTCCCAACAAAACCAACATCATATCCTTCTTTCGGAAAATAAAAATCTTTACAAATAGTGCAATCATCTATTGCTGTCTACAGTCACACTGCTATTCAATCTTCTATTCATATTCAACGTTCTCTTCATCCATGTTGACCTCCCAAGGCTTGTGCAAATCTTGTATTTCTTTATATAATTACCATCTGATGATTTTGAACTAGTGTCATTCCTCAGGATTATGGGGTCTTGAACTTCAATATCATCATAAATATGTTTATTCGGCATGACGTGCTTATTCGCACCGTAATTTTCATTTGGATTCGTTACAAAGTGAACGTTATTCTACTTGATATCTATGGATTTTCTGAACCTTTTATTTACTACAACTTGAAAAATGTTCTGAATAAACGTCTTTAAGAAAACTGACTTAATGAACTTTGTAGTACTCGACCTTGTATTTCTAACCCACAATCATTGTGTAACAGACTGGTGATTTCCAGTTTCATCCCCTATGTATGATGCCTCCCGTTAAACTCCATTTTTACAAAGATATTTATGTGTCCGATGGGGAGGAATGCGTAACAGCGGCATAGACTTTAGAGCTATGTCGTCTGTACTTCCCTACCAGAAGGACCATCCCTACCAAACTAGTCTAAATTGAGTAGGCAGACGAAAAGGGTTCTCGCAGAAGGCAGTAGTTCCCCAGTAGCCAGGTTTGCGTAAATCATTATGATAGATATTGCAGCTTGGACATTAGTTCCATTCATAGTCAAAATGATATTAAAACTTTAATTGTCACGCCCCATGATTGTACCGACAATACTAAAGGATACGGTGATGATGACAAAGGAATGAAATAGAGCAATGGAAAAAGTGGCAGGAAACGAAAGAACCCTGAGAAAATACATACATATGGTGTTTCAGCACAAAGTTAACTTTGTTTCGGTTTTTTTTTTTTTTTTTTTTTTAGCAAATCGAATCAACGCTCGTAAGCTATACGAATTTTTTTAGCTATAGATTCTTAGGTACCTTTGCACAAGGTCATTTAATATTGATACAAGGATATATATCTCTGGGTTAGTTGTGCTTTTGTTCCTAACATGTCCTATCCTTCGTATGGAAATATATAAACATACTACGTACAAGGAAGAAACAGTTTAGGGTTGTGCCCATGTCAGGATCATAATTGTAAATGTGTGTTATACGTACTTACATTATTACAACATTATAAATATGAATAATGGAGAACGGTACTATGGCTTACTGGAAGTATTATAAGCTGTTCCAGACAAGAGTAGAACCGGGAACAAATAAAATAAATTAAAAAAAATAAAGTGAGAGAAAGCATGTGTAAACAAAACTTACTCCTATAGCGAGGTTTGTCAGAGTATGCAAAAATCGAGATTCTTTATTTACATTGACATTATAAATATTAGTATGCATTACAAACACTTAGGGTGGCGAGCACCAAGCTAGTGTAAATTACTCTTGTAGTAACTCTTATTTCTTTAGTCTGGACTACTTTAGTAAATTACTTTCGAAGTAATACACTATTTTAGTAACTGTTGGAGAGCTCAATTTCTATTTACTTCTTTAGTTGTAACAAAAGTAGTAACGCCTTTTTACTAAAGAAGTAATCCATTTCTGCACACTGCTGGTACGTGCATTTCGTTTTCTACCGGCAGCTGAAGCTTATCGGAAGATGAAGAAAGGCAGAGAATATGGGGTTGTAGTGAAGAGCAGGAAGTTGTTGGAAAAAGCGAACGAGCTTCATTCGTTAAAAATGCGTTTAATACGAGAGGAATATAATGCAGAAATGTTGTTAATTGAAAGACAAAGACAAATCATACAAGAAGAGCATAACCTTAAATGAAAAGGTCAAGAATGAAACGGAGCAAACTTCAGGTTCCGGTTCTTCAAGCAATATGTTCGAGAAGTTTATGTTTTTGTAAATAAATATAAATATGTTTGATATGTATAAAACATATTTTATTTGCTTGATATTTTTCTAGTGGTTTATGTGTTTTTGTTTTCCATATGACATAATATTTGTGTATATTATTTCAGTATTAGTACATTTAATTTTTCTAATTACTACATTCTAATATTAATTTGTGTTAGCAAAATTATAAAAGTAGACATCTTGTTTTTCTTAGAAATTATCAAAACACCTTTATTGTATAACTTTGTGTACTGAAGTAAGAAATAATATGAAAATATTAATTCCCTAATTGCAAAAAAGAAAAAAAAACAAAAAGAAAAGAAAAAGTGAGAAACGTAACTACAAAAGAAATAAAAGAAGCGCCTATTTATTCATTTAAGAAGGAAAAGTCTTTACACTAACTTGTTATTTTACTAGAAAATTAGGGAAAATTAGGTAAAAATAATTAAGTATAATACACCTGACAGATTGCCTTGCAGCATCTGCTTCTGTATGAAATGCATATTGGTTGATGCCATTCGCATCCATAGCATTAAGGTGAAACACGCCTTCAGTTCTATTCCAAAGTAGTGTAGAACTGCAGCATTCCCACACGTGTTCTGTTTATATCGCATTGTTTTAGTAAGAATTTGGAAACGTTTCTTCCAACACCGAATGTACGTTCTATCACACATTTTGTAGCAATACGGGCTATAGTCTAGCGCCCTTCGGCTCCTATGTGAGGTAGAAATACAGAAGTCATAAGATGTTTGGAGAAAGCATGTCCACTGTCTCCTTAACAAGCAACCCATCATACTGTCCATTATTGAATTCTACAGCAACTCTACTATTATCCCAAATGCCTGCATCATGTGTGGAACACAGCGAACGGCTTACCATGTTCAAAAATTTCATATTGGCATCACAAATGATTTGTGTGTTGATAGAAAAGAAATTTCTGCTATTTCTATATAGTTCTGCTTGTGCTCCAGAAGGACAAAGTATGGGTATATATATTATACACAATCTATGACCCCTATGTCATTCGGCAATCCACCAATTCGATAGAATTCCCTTTTGTTCATTGATATATTTTCTTGGTTCTGTGGCATGCATACATACAGTGACTTTAAGGCAATAGAACTGTCTATCACTCTGTTAAAAGCTCTTCCAGCAGTTAATGAGATTCCCTGCTCAATTTGATAAGTATATACCAGTGCGAAATATTTGCAAGCCACAAAAGAAGTTGCAACTAGGAGACAAAGCACGGTTCCTGTCAGAATCATGCTACAGTTACGGCTCCAGCATACCAAACAGAGACTCGAAAGATTCCGTACGAAACCCAAACCGCTCTTTGAAATCATTGTCGCTATACATCGCAAATGGATCTCATCTCTCCATTAAAAGCCTCATTCTTGGGATGTGTACCTCTTCTGCCATCTCCTTATATTCTTCATAGACCAGGTAATCCATATAATTCGATATTTAACACACAGAAACCAAAGAACACATCTTACTCTCTAACTTTACTCCTACTACTGGTTAGGAGTAAATTTTGTCCTTATTTACTCCTAAAGTTAATAATGTAGTAGTGTACTCTTCTATGGTGCTCTCCACCACTTGTGGAGTAAATAAATTTACTACAGTAGTAAATGAAAATTTTACTTCTGTAGTAATTTACTCCTTTAGTTCAGTACTCTCGACTGGAAGTCACCGATTTCCTTCTCTCTTAGTAAGTTACTACTTTAGTTTCACTTACTTTTGGTTGGTGCTCGCCAACCTTAAAATCGTTTAAATAGGGTCGGATAAGCAAAATCTGCATAAATTTATTTTATTAGCTGAAAATATAGAGGTGATACTAATGTGAGTGAATCTTGTAAACATTGGTACGCTGACTGCCATATTGCAAAGTAGACGTGCGAAATGCAAAATAATTTACTTTATTTCGGGAAATTTTAGGAGTAAAATCAATGTTAAAATGAAATATAATTTCTTTTAATGAGGGAAAAAGATTTAAATATTAGAAATGATAACAGTTAAATTTGGAAATAGATTGTTGTTGAAGTAAGCTGCTTAATTCAGCAGATGGAGCGAGTGTAATGTACAAGAAGAAATTAAACATGTTGGACATATGTTCGGATGTGCCTATAAAATTGCAAATTTTCATAAAATAACATTTGTCTGCTTAATAAATCAGTAAACTCATAAATATTAGTTAATTAGACGTGTATTAAGTATACGGGCCTTCCGAACTAGGCAGGTAAAACCTAATAAATTAAATAAAATTTGATAGAAATGCAAAATAGTTTAGCTTTTTTTTCAGAAAATTTTAGGAGTAAAAACATTTTAGCAGGAAGTGTGAATTGGCGCCATGTTGACAACACTTACTCTAATTTGGTTTACTTCATTTGAAACAGTGACAAAGTGATTGAAATATACTAACTGACTTATTAAATTCAGCTTCAGTGATGGAATCCGTTAAAATGTTTGAATGAATTTAGCGCCGTTACGTCGCACACATTCCAGACATATCATGGTGGAAAACATGTTTCTACTTGCTTGTCCATGCAATCAGTCTATTGCAGTTACTTTCCTTACCGTAACTTAATTCTGCAAACTTAAACCAAAATTAGAAAAAAAATATTACGGATAATTTGAGATAAGCAATAGCACAATTCTTTATCTAAATTTTCCTCACAATTGAATAGCATGAAGTTGATAGTTCGATTTTTCTATCTATAAAAAGAATCAACCGAATAGGTAAAATCTCATAAGCAAGTTCTCATTTGCTATCTGCAATATATGTTTTACGTGTTGATTGGGGATATGTCGTGAACTCGTATATTTTTATAAACGAAATAGAAATGACATTGTTACTTTATCTGTAGTGCACCTGATTCTAGATATCAATAAGAGATATTCGATGCTCGTTGTTTATATATGCATGCTTTTTCTCCTTGTTTTCATTCTCTTCAATCACATGTCATCGATGTTCTTAAAACATTAGATAGCTTCTCATCTCCATCATTAGGTTAAGTATCCATAATCATTAGGTTAGATTAGGTTGATAGTTCGTAGACTGAGTTAGGAATGACATTATTGATTGATAAGTTAATATATTTATAAACATGTTGATTGTTGGTCCAGTTTTTTGAAAGGTTTTTAGTAAATAACCTGGATCTAAAATAATGTCCAAAGAGAAATGAATGAATCTTTATTATCGAAATCAATACCTCAAGTCACATAAGCATATATATTTTTGCATTAGTTAGATGTTGTTTCAGGTAGATATTTGTTCTGATTTATTAACATCGAGGAAAATGACACGATAACCAAGATCGTATATGTTCTGATGTTATTATCTTAAATACTGTATTGAAACAAACCTAATTCTATATACGACTAGTAGTAAGACCTGACATATCATCCAATATTTAACCTGTAAATGTATATACAGTTTAAAGTTTATTTTGAATTGGATTATTATGTGATATTAAACGAAGCACAAAGATATTTATAACATTAGTTTATTGTGATGTGATGGCAATTAAAAATCTTCGAATCGAAAAAAATAAAGAAATTATATAGTTTAATGTTCAATTATTCCGTTTTTTTTTGTTGTTACATAATGAATTTGATTTCTTCCCTCGTTGTATTTATTTGAAATTAAATTGTTTATTTGGAATCAAGTTTTCATCCAAAGCTTGCTTTGAACTGTTCAACTGCAAATGAATTATAAGATTTGAAATAAATGAAACTATTCAGAGATTCAGAAATCTATAATTTAGTGAAAAAGGTATAGGTAATAATTTAGTTAATAGATAGGCTAAGATGAATTTATTGAATAAAACTGTTTTCCCTATTCAATGAATTCTGAATCTCATAATTGAGATACAGTCGCTGCAAGTTCCTGGAATATTCATAAATTTAGTAGTCGAATTGGAAACAGTCAGATAGTGTTTACGCGGATTTTGTTCTAGTTTTCTCGATGACTACCGACGGTTTTCTCATTCCCGATTAAATCTTTTAACTTGTATATTCATATAAATTTCATTAATGTTTTATTATAACAGTAAGTATTAATTAATTAATTTAGTACAACTTGGCGCGAGCTGGGAACGAATCAAGGACACCATGGACCAGAGTTGAATGCTGTACCATTGAGACACCTCGCTTGGTTACAACGACATTAACGGCTGCGATACTGCAGCGTGGAAAGCTATAGGAAATCAACAATGTATTTTCCCGAGTTTGCTGACAGCAGAAGAACATAAGCTGACAAATGAGGAAGTAAGAAATATTTTCGGGGAAAAATTCGTAGAAAAATACTCAAACGAGGAAATGATAGCAGATGGTAGGAACATATTAAACTTAACGGACATCAGGCTGCAGAAGAAGTGGTATGTTTCCGCAAAAGTAAAACTGCAAACAAACTATAGTTAGAAAACAGATGTTGCAGAAAATGATGGAAATGAAGACGTGGAAACAGGTTGACACAGAAGAGGGCAGAAAGACATACTGGAAGTAAAGCAACGAGTTGCGAGGGGAAACAGATATAGCAAGAGAAGAGTTTTACAAAGGAAATGAGAGAACATAGTAGAATTAGATAGAGTTGGGAAAAATTAGGAGAATTACAAGGTGGTGAAATCTATAAAATTTCTGAGAAAACAATGGTATATTATGATCTCAGTAGAAAATTACAATGGAAAGGTAGATAGCGAGAGAAGTGAATTTTTAAAATGGAAAGAATATGTTGATGGAAGATGGAAATAATATGTTGAGGACTTATACGAGAGTAGGAATAGACCATGTGGCCTAGATATCGAAGTAGAAAATGTAGTGGACGAGGACGATAAAGGGATGAGTTTGAAAAGGCTATATCTGATATTGGAAATGGAAAAGCAGCCAAGAAAGATAATATGTCAATGGAATTCATAAAGAGTATTTAAGACAATGGTAAAAAAAGAATTGTTCCGACTGTGCAAAGAGATATATAAAACAATTGAGTGGCCAAAAGATTTCCTGAGGACGAATATGTTGTAGATGACTAAGGGACCGAACCCACAAAGATCTGACGATTATAGAAATATTAGTGTCATACAACATGCAACAAAACTTTTTTCTTCGAATTCTGAACAGAAGGTTGTATGAAGGAACAAATAAAGAAGTTGAGAAGGAACAGTTTGGGTTCAGGAGAATTGTAATTGGATTATACAGGGCGATCGTTGAAAGCTTTCTATAGAAAGAGAAGAAGGTCTATGTACTATTCGTTGATTTTGAAAAAGCTTTTGACAGTGTGAATTGGGAATTGTTGTTGAAAATTTTGTTGGAATGGAAGAATCGAAGTCTCATAAAAAATTCAGACATGAACCAGCCAGCAGTGTAAGAATAGGAAAAGAAATGAAAGAGGGTAGGAGAATTGGATGAGAGCGATGGAGTTATGTCGATCGCCTACGTCATTTAATATGTATCTGGATGTTATAGTGAAAAAGATTCTACAAAATGAAGGAGTCATTTCAGTAGGAACTAGAATGATGAGGTGTTTAGCTTTGCAGATGATGTGGCGATTATAGCATAATCTGAAGAGAAAATCAATAAGATGTTAAAAAACTTAGGGAAGGGCTGTGAAGAATATAGGATGAAAATAAATATTAGCCAGATAAAAGTAATACCCTTGGAAGTGAAGGTGTCGATGTCAAATATAGAAGTAGGAGGCTAGAAAATAGAAGAGGTTAATAGACTTCTATACCTATTTACTAATGTTAGTGATGATATGAAGTGTGAACGTGAAATAAAAACAAGTATAGGAATGATGAAAGAAGTCTTTAGGAGCAAGAAAGCACTACTTTGTAGGACCTTGAAGAAAGAGTTCAAACAAAAGACTCAAAAGTGCTTCGTGTTGAGTATTGTACTGTATGGATCAGAAACGGGGATATTACGTACGTTAAAGTGTTGAAAAAAAACTGGAAACTTGCGGAATGCGGGTGTGGAGAGAAATGGATAGAATTAGTTGGGTTGAGCGGGAAATGAATGAGAGGGCGTTAGAAATTGTGGGGAAGAATGAAAAGTTTATATATTATTAATAGGAGGCACATAAACCAATAGCGACATTGGCTAAGAAGGAACTGTATCATTAGGGATGTTTTAGAGACTATGGTGACAGGAAAGAGAAGGAGGGCGAAGGAGGCTACAATTAATTGACGGTATCAAAACAGAGAAAACGTACGTGAAGACAAAGAGGTTAACGAAAAATAATGCAACATAAAACCTTCTCAGTTGAAGCAAGTGACCTGCTAACAATGGTAGAATACCCATCATGATGATGTTTGATGTATTCAGAACATTTTGCGGGAAATTTTCTGGAAACACAAGTACTTATAAATATGACTAACCATAATGCCATATATTGTGTAGAGTACTAATTATACCTGATTTTTTAAGGGCATTCATCCTCTGGAATACATTTTCCTCCTTTTTTCTTTCGTATATGACCTTCTGTACAAAAGCATCCGGGCACTGTCGTTTTGTCACACTTACTTGGTGACGGGATCTTACATGTTGGTTCACATTGAGTTCCAGTAGGATTGAATTCCTCATTTTCCTCACAATCTAAATAAAAATAATTCGAAATGTTGCAATTAAATATTATATGTGAATACAACAAAGCATAATTATATTTACAGACAATATTTACTAGTCTATTAAAAGAAGTTTTAGTATTCTGTTTCGAATTAAACGTACATGTGTTGGTACAGACGAAAGTCGGTGTGCTTCTTTGATTAATGTGTTAAAATATGTAAGACAAAATAATATTAAAATTACAAGGTCCTATCCTCTTATCTCACTGTAAAATGCACATTTTCCAGCGGAGGTGTATTATAAAAAATGCAGGAAAATCCTTTGGAACGATATGAAACTTGATTGCATTGTATAAGTTATTATGTATACGTTTTTCCTCCAACATTCGTTTTTCATTTAGTCGAACCTGGGGAGGAGTATTTAAAATTTTAAGTGCTTATTTAACTGAATACTCTTGAGATTTGAACATAAAAATACATAAAATGGCATCAGCAAATGTGGCATACTTTCATTTTTACTATAGTATTGAAACTACAGGTGATCTGTTTCTTCCTTATTGAGCGTACTTTCATATAAACTCGTTTCTTCATATTCTATTAACGGAACTAGAACTGGATAACTTTTTGAAAAAAAATTGAAAACTAATTACCTTGGTAGCAAAATGAAATTGTTCCGTAAATATTAATGGCAGAATATTAATGAAAGTGAACGATTTAGTAAAAATTGGTTAATGAGATTGTGGGATGAAATGAGAGAACTCCACGAAACCTACACACACTATGTTATTCACCATAAATTCACGTACGAAAGATCGAACCAGTGACACCTCGTACTGTATCTCTAAACTTGTCGTCAGCCTTCACGTTCTCAACTTCTGTAGTAAGTTTATCCTGGAACAAATAAAGGTACTGTGTTGCCTACCGTACGAGTTTTAAATTAAATAACACCATCGGGGACACAGTGGCTAAATGATACAGCATTCACCTCCGCTGCAAGGTATCCCTGGTCCTATCCAAAGCCATGTGAGTTTACTATGGACACATTGTGTCAATAGCTTTGTCGGGAGTTACTCTTTTCTCCAGCATTCTCATTCCACCTATTCTGTAGCAATCGTTTACTTTTGTTAATCATCCGCCATGTTTAACCTAAAGGGTATAAATGTAGAAGCAAACAGAAGAATTCAGAGAAAACATATAGACACAATAAAAAGCATATAGCATTATTTATGTATCACAATCGCGTATAAAAGAACACAGAGGTTAACACATTTGAGACACTACTCATTGAAACGATATTGGAAGATAGATTGCAAATCGTATCATCTTATTATTGCCTTAACGTTTGAAAAAAGATATTGCCCACGTATACTAAAAGTAATTGTCTGAGTCACTTAAAAATGCAGGAGAACAAGATACAGGGTATTCAGCGCTAACCGCAAAAAGGTACATCAATTTTAACATAATACTTCAATCAAAAGCGCATTTAATATTTAAAGAATTAAATATATTTTACTTCTGTAGAAAATTAGTTCAATTGGAAGTCGATACATGATACAATACTTAAGGAGGGACTCTAGCCACTGATGCAAATAGTTTATGATTCAATAGACATATGTTATTGTAATAGACAACAACGCGACTTGAATCTTGCAAGAGATGGTCTATTATTGCTTTCTTTCTACGAAATTGTCTAAACCATAGACCTTAATTTATATCATCTCAGCAATGTCTTCTCTATCCCATATATTTATCTGTTAATCATCAGAACATATTGAATTTAATTTGATATCGATGCTAAGAAAATAGTGATGGAGCAAAGAAGAAAACTTAGAAATTACTTTCAGTAGAGCAATCCTCTGGTAGTATACATGGTCCGCCTTTCTCCTTGCGTATATATCCCTCTTTACAGAAACATCCCGCAGAGCACTGGCGTGAACATCTTGGAGGAGGTCCTCTACACGTATTTACGCAGGCCTTGCAGCACTCACAAAATTCCTCATTCTCTTGACACTCTTCGTCTAGAAAATACAAAGAAACAATAATTAGCTGAAATAACCACAGAATTGTTTTGTCGTAAAATATTGATAAACTTGGTTTCAAATTATATCTATAATAATTTGATAATATGCATAAGTAATTTGGAAATAAATCAGTTAATGGATCAACTATCAATCATAAATTTCATAAAGTAAAACAAAGACGCAAATTTCAAGTTATATATCATTAACTCTTACATATAAATAAATGACTTAGCTGATTAACTGAAAGCATTTATGGTAAATCCGATATACGTAAAATGTTAGATTACTGCCTATTTCGAAAGTGACTACACCATAACGGGGGAAAATTGTTAATTAATTTCTACTTTCTCTTACATTCGTCTTAGGAAAACAATGCCTTTTTTATCCACAAAAGAATATTCGGGCTTTAATCCATTCCGATTTGCCACAACGCAAAGCAAAATTTACGTTTTAATTTGAAACAGTAGTCACGATCACTTGCTGCATCTTGCTTTGCGATCCAAAAGTTTTGCGAAAACTGTTACGGAATGAGGCCCAGATCTAAAAATAACTGCACAATACAGTCTTTTTCACGGTTGGGAATATGTACAGCTTCAGCCAGGTACCGTCGGTAAACGCATATGCACATTCGACATGCGCGCATATGAATTATTATTTCTTTGATATTATGCTCTTAACAGTACGTACTCCATACATATCAGTTCATCACTAAGAAGAAATAAAGAGAACGAGTATTACTAAAATTAATGATGAAACAGTAAGGAAATGCGATGTACAATACCTTCAGAGCATAAGGAAATCAAATAAATTTTTGATCATTCGTAACTTCTCTATCTTAAGCTCCTTTAATTATTTAAAAATACTTGTGTCCAGATATTGTAAATAGCTCTGATAATGTAAAGATAGTGTTAACTTTAGTTAACTTTACCATCTAATTAAGCGTTTTATACAAACTTTTTGTATCTTTTTCTTAATGCTTTAGTAATTGAGTATTATATATATATATATATATATATATATATATATATATATATATATATATATATATATATATATATATATATTGTTCTAATCGGCCAATATTAAGAACTTCTCAGTGCTGGTTAAATAGGACTTCGATGTGATAGTTTTGTACAAGTTTCAACTATTACTACCCATACACACTTTGAAGCCAGTCAACCAATAACACTGAAGAATGTTTATGATTTATATACACTTAGCATTACAACGCGCTGTAATTATACACTCATATTTGTGTAATTTTATTTATACAATAGTTTAGTCAGTTTGTGACGCTCTAGAAATATCAGAAACTGAAACAGAGCCTACAGCTGAATTGTGCTCTCCAGCTTATGGCATATATTGATGATATAAATCTGATGGCGGATAGAAGAGCAACAGAAAGAAATGCAAAAATTTTTATTAAAAGCTCCAAGGTGTAGCGTTCCCATCCGCTGTCAAAGTCAGAGTCGATGCTAAGAGATCAACATTTATGGATAAAATAGCCGCAAGATATGTTGATCCGTCAGCAACACCCTAACCCAACCACAGAGGGATCTACGAGGATGGACGTCACCCGGCAATATTCAGTCCAGACTGCAGTCAGTGAAAGATAATTTAGCATTTATCTAATAAACAAGTATTAAATACCAAACAACAATAAAATATACTTATATCTAATAAATAAGAACAACAACAATTCAACTTAACAATTTTATTTACAATATATATTTACAGATGATATCTGCCCAATCAGATATTTAACGGTAACATTATATCCTCTGTTGTTTTGTCTCTAATAGGTAGAAGTTCTCAATCTCAAATTTGAACTTTGAACATTTAGCGAAATGTCAATTAACATAAACCTACTTAATCTTGAAATTTCCCATAAGGAGAGAGAAAAAATCTTTGTATAGCCTCAAAATTTAGAGTAATAATAGTTAATCATATTCAAGGAATTCAAATGAGTCAAAATTTGGGGGGGAGTGAATTCTAAATGCAACTCATGCAAAGAGAAAAGTCAGATATTAAATTTTCAGGCGAAAAGTTACTTTAATTAGAATTCAATTATGACAACTTCACAGTAGTGTCTCACCCCATACGTCTATCGCATCCGAAAATCATATTAAGTCTCTCAAAATTATTCCAATATTCCAATGTTCAATATTCAATATTCATTAGGTACCAAATCAAGCTACGGTTATTCCAATTAATCAAAAATATATTAAAAGAAAAACTTCATAATGGCTTACAACCCATATACTAAATGCTGAATTATCACGTGATCAAGATTCTAACGGCAAAATTCGAAAACGGATTTGACCTCAATGAATCTCTAATGGAGACAAATACGCAATCCACGAACATACAACACACACAAAGGACAATCCAACTAGAAATTAAATTAAGTGACACTCACCTTACGCTGACTCCAATACTATAGTTACCTCTATATGTTTCCTTTATTTGGACTGCATTCGAATTATGCCAAATTGAAAGGAAACAAGAATAATTGGTTTATCGCTGTGTTACCGTGTTAATCCGTATGCAAATTCCGACCAACTTAGGTCAATTTGAACAGATAGGAAAACTCCAATTTCCTATCAATACCCAATCACTGCACCAATCAGCTCTCTCTCGCAATAGCTTCAAAGAAAATTTCTGCAAAATTTATATAATCCGGCTCAATGGGAATACATTCAGACTCGATTTTCCACACTTTGCAAGTTCGAACATTATTCTGCCCTCTGATATCCCACATTCGCATTCCACTACTTGGTCAAAGGCACTCTCACGAATATAAAGAGAAAATAGCCTTAATAAGGTGGTAAGAACAAGCCTATTTAGACCAAAAACCAAAATTAGATCCCACTCACACTTGCGTCTCCTACATCGGCATTCCACCATTTAGTTAAATTTTTAATAGTAGCACATATAAAAGTTCTACGAAAAAAGGGCATTCAACTACAAATACTTTGGAATGCTTGAACAGTCTATAGTAGGATATCTATATCAGTTCTTTCATGAATTTTCTCCGTTCTCATTCCACCTATCTGAGAACTGAAATAAAACAATACCAAACTTAGTCTTTTCTTGAATAGGGAAATCCAATAATCGCGCCAAGCTTAGGCATAGGTGTCTCATACGACTTTCTTGTGCATGACATTCACAAGCATACCACAACGTTCAAATACGGCAGATTAACGAGACTCAGAAAAACTAGTTCAAACATAAAGAGAGGCAACTGAACAAAATTTCATTCTCCAAGAATGTTTAACTGAGCTCACTCGCAAAGCACACTTATTTTTCACCATAATGTGACACTCGTCTTCCCACAGCACTTCTTTTTAGAAAACTCACAAAATAAGCACACAGCGGAAACTTCTTATTCTTGTGTCTAATATTATTCCACACGATACAGAAGCTTGCCGAAAACTCTCAAACGAAACGAAATTGAATTCAAACGTCCCATTAAATAACGTGCTCTTTGACTATAATATACACGAACAAGCCAGGGACTTCCTCCCTCTCCGAGCACTAAACGATCAGTTCGCCGCCGAAAAGACCCGAAAGCACGAAGCTGTACGGTGCTACGGTCGCGTCAGGTGAGACACTTAACACGCAAGCGACCTTGAGGCAATCAAACAACAGAATTCTTTCCCTCTCTCTCCTTACTTACAAACAACTAACTCAATTTAATCCTTTTTACTTTTTTTTTTAGAGCAAAGACAATTTCAATGAAATCGTACATACAAATAAAAACGTTTCTTTCCATGAAGCAAACATACTTTACATAGTTAAAGCTTATTTTATTCTTTTTTTTTTAAATTTTTATCTTCTTTCCAATCCTATTGTAACGAGATCGTTACAAAGGGACATGGGTTAACAGTTAATAAAAAGAAAACTAAATACATTCAAACTTAACGGGATCGTAATGTTGCAAATTATGGATGCATAAATATCAAATAGCACTTTCGACAAAGTTGATACTGGAAAATATCTAGGATCGATATTAAAAGACAGGAGAGGACCAACGCAAAATTTTCACCCAGGCAAAGTGACTTTTTGCTCCTGGCTTAGTCCTAGCCTATATTTTATATTTTATTACAGTGATTCTAAAATTTTAAATCCATTTTTCAAAAAGAAAATTTAATACTAAATACATGTTACACATGGTTGCAATTATATTGTATTTCTTAATTATTGTTTATGTACCGATATATATAAACAAAAGCAATATCGAAAAGGATTTATTCAATACTACTAATAGTGACATGATTACTGGTATATTGTAAATCATTTTCTTATATTAATAACATCAGGAGTCATCCTACATTTATCCGATTATGTAACAATATATTCTAATAACGTAAAATACCAAAAAATGCATTTCATATATGTTGAACGTGTTTTACGCACAGCTATAGAAACAGCCATTTTTATGTAGAAAAATGAAATGAAATCTTTAAATTTTACGTCCCACGGTTATGCCGGTTAGGCTAAAGGAGACGGTGATGATGATTGATGAGTGAAATGGTGGAATGAAGAAAGTGGGAGGAAACGGGAGAACCCCGAGAAAACCCACGAGCACGGTGTTTGTTCACCACAAAGTCCACACGGCGCGACATTTTTATGTAGATCCTATGTAATAGTTGAAGTCCATAGTATTCATAAAACCATGAATTTGTACAAAAGCTGAACACTCTTACAAGACTAAAGCTTAATAACAGGTTTTATCAAGTATGAGAAATCCTCTAACTGTTGTACGTTCGATAAAAAAGTAAACAATATTAAAATCAATTTAGCGGTCTCTGTGAGAAAGTGCCTATATCTTTTTCTTCGATGAAAACAGTCGCTTAAAATCTAGAATAATTTACACAGATAGTTTACCTAATTTTCCAACCTTTGGCCTCAGACATAGTAACTAAGAGCATAAAAAACTTAAGAAAAACTAAATAAAAGTTTAAATTCCACTATTGCTGGTATTATGGTTTATTATTGACACGTGATATTTCCCCCCAAAATGTTACAAATAAGATATATTTGATTCTTTTACAAAATATAGCAATATATTTCCAGAGAGTTTTACCATCATTTCGTAAAAATCGAAATGATAAGCGTTTCGGAGCCTCTCTGAATGTGGCGCCTCGAGTAGTCGCCCGTGTTGCCAGACCCTTGCTCCGCCCCTGTTAAACACCAACACCACATTCGTAAAGAAATTAATATCGACTGAAAACAGGGAATCTGTGTAAATATTTAGTTAAAAATCTTTTGTCTTGGGTAATTCTGTGCGGAATTCAAGCTAGGATTCAAGGGAATATATAAAACGATAATCCTGCCTGTTGTTCTGTATGATTGTGAAACATGATCCCTTGCTCTGGGGAAAGAACGTAGATGGGAAGTATTTGAGAACAATATTGTGAGTCGACTATTTGAACTCAAACGGAAGTGCAATGGGAAATGGCGGAAACTTCATAACGACAACTGCATAATTTATGCCGTTTACCAAACATTGTTACGGCCGTCGAGAGTAGGAGGTTCAGGTACGCATTACGTAGCCTGAATGAATGAAAGCAAAATACCACCTAAGCTTTAACCAGAAATCCATTCGGAAAATGACTATTAAATAAGACCTAGGAGCAGATAGGAGGACAACTTTTAGATAGACATCACAGAAATAGGAATAGATAGTAGAAACTGGATTCAGTTGGCTAACGAAATAAGTCGATGAGACCTTATGTGAAAGTGGGATTGAACCTGCGGTTTCCATAGAACATTGAGTTAGTAAGTTCGAAGCACTAATATGTAATTAAATAGTTAATAATGAATTTGTATTGATTTTTAAGGTATTGAGTATCCTTTTTCAATTTATCCTATAGTATCAATAATTTTAAAAATGTTATTTATGATAAATAAAATCGATATACATGAAAAGAAAAACTTTAAGAATTCGACAGGTAAATTAATTGTTATACGAATGATAATGAACATGAAAATAATTTTGTTTATCTGCTACGCATAGAAAAATTCAGTATTATTGTTTTCAATTAAATACCATGGAATATATAGTAATAACCTGTAGATGTTGCTTAAAAAAAATGGGTTGGTATGTGGGAATATTATTAGTTTATTAAATTAAAATGCATTCGATTCTGTACCATTATGGAATTCAACTCTCTAAAAGTATAAAACCTATCTATATATGTGACATTTGACATAAACAAACCGAAAGTGACTCTTTTACTATGCATACGTCTAATTTAATTCATAAAGCGACGTTTCTGGAAATGAATTTTGACTTCTATTAAAGTTCTAGAACGTTAACATCTGCTTATACCAAAGAGTCTGAAAATGCCTTCTAAGTTATTGTAATAACTAATTATTTGCTGAATACGGAATTTCATTCCTTTTAAGAAAACTGATTTTTTTCACTGGGTATAAAATCGCCTGTATGCAAGTTTCAAAAAAAGAGTAAAAAATACGTGGCTCTTCATTGACGCCAGAAAGTGATTTTGATATAATATGTGAAACCAGGACATTGGAATCCCAAATCACACGAAGGGAAGGAAATTGAGGTTGACTATAATTATTAACTACCTGTAGTTACGTAACCTTTTGTTGCACAAAAAATGTTTATTCATCTGAACAAAAAACATAAGTGAAAAATTGTATTTTATCACTTACACCGTTCCACCATGCGAATGAATAAAATGGTGTCTTCCCGTTTGGCTTATTCCCGTTTCGCTTACAGACCTTCCAGCAACTTTTATCATTATCTCAGTCTCATTTTATCTGTAAGTAACACTGGTATTCCCGTTTTGCCTACTCTCACTCGACGTGGGATATTTTTAGTATTTGAGGGAATTTTAGAGTGTTTGAGGTGGGAATGCAATATAAAGATAACACAAATATTGATATATCAACGAAATGCAGTCAAGTCATTTTCAATCAAGTTAAATCCATGGAAATTAATGAGTCTAGAGATTAATAACTTAGACCAATTACTTGAATTTTACAGAAAAGAAAATTCCAGAATTAATACTGCATAGTAATCCTTCTATTGTCTAAAGTTCTCATACTAATTAATAAATGCTGTAGTAAGTTTGGTTTCTCTATAGTGTTTCTAAGTGGGTATACTTAAAATTCTCAACTTCATTTTTTAAATTTATTTCTAAGGTTACGAGTAAGGTAAATTGAGTGTGTTAGGCCCCATAATATTTTTAAATGTGATTGAGCAATGTTCAAATCCCGCCATTGTCTATTATCACCATATTCACTTTAAACGTTACGCCTTGACTCACAACTTATCCCGGCCCATCAACCCTACAAAACCAATTCCTTCATTATGAGAAATTTGGTGTAAAAAGTAATAATTTACCTAATATAAGTTTAAAGATATTCAGATTTGAAAGATAATTAGCTCCCATTCGTGGCTTTCTGCCTTTTACTCCAGAGCCGCGTTAAATACTACCAAAACAAAACAACTTCTATATCTCTTCATTCAGGGAAACGGATACTCAATTTATTCAAACAGGAAAAACGGGGGACAAAACTGTCTCCGCTCACTTCACCCCTCCTATCTTTGGTTCGATACTCGTTCACCTTTCTGGACTTGAATCAGGCATTCAAAATTGAATTTAATAGCCAGTATTCATGCTATCCTGAGGCTTCTCTCCGAGCCTCAATTTTACTCTATTTCCAATACTACAAGTGTTTCTGCATTCAGGCAGAAAAACTACAAAGTTACTTCCACCCACTACTAAGGTTGAAAAATTGCATTAAGCAATTTCCTAGCAGGACAGTTGGAGGGCATAATGGTTCATTTCTCGAAATCACGGGAGTATCGACCAGTTTGTAATGTTCGAGAAACTGATCTTAAATAGCAGTCACTCGCCTTATTAAATTGTTTTGTAAGCCCATAAAAAAAATAGAACATAAATCGGTTTTAAAATAGTGAACTTGGAACTACTAGTGACACTGCATGTTCTTTGCTTGTATCACAGTCAACTACGTCAGAGCTGTGGCTGAAGTTGAAAAATAAACTTATTCATAGATCTTTGCAAAAAGAAAATCTCTCTGATACTAAATATTCCTCGTCGAGTGAGAGTAGCTAAAACGGGAAGAGGCCAAACGGGTATTTCCCAGTATATACTAAAAATGAAGATATAATAGCTGTTAAAACAATAGCTGTTTCTACTTATTGAAAATTCAACATACCATGACAATAATATCAGACAATAAATTACTTTAAATGTGCGCTGGGCTAATCGTCCCAACTGCATTACTACTGCAGATGTCAGAAAATTTGGACATTTGTGATTTGTAGTGTTCGTTATTTGCAACTCTAAATAACAAATGCGATATTTTAAGCTTTTAGTTTACATGTAAACTTGTAATGTGTACTAACGTGAGGTAGTCCCACTTGATAAAAAATACAATTTTATAGTCGGTTGCAACACTGTTAACCTGTTTGTATCGCAAGGTATATCAGACAATGTTTTTCAGCCGATATTTCAACAGTGAAAGAACCAAGGTTTTTTCCATGTATCTAAAAGTTACAAGATCGTATCAAGATACTTAGTAGTCCACCATGTGCATAAATTTTAAAATCCAATTTAATTAATTGTTATTTACTAATTTGTTATATTATACTTTAAATCCTAAAGTTTTACAATTCTAAAAGTGTTATTATTCATAATATTACTTCTCTATATTAGATCAAAATAAATATTTTATACAATTTATATCTTTGAGATGATTAAATCGTTGTGAGATGAAAGAAGTACTATATAATAAAAAACATAACATTTAACATGGAAGATGCCATGTTTCTGTTTGACAATTTTGTTTCTAACTATAATCTCAGTACCTAAAGATTGCAAAGGTAGCCTAATGAAGGTGCTAGTGGAAGAAAAATCAATAACACCTTGGAGGGAAATAATTACCATGCTAGTGTTTAATATGAACTGTTTTATTGTAAATTAACACGCATAATTGTAATGAATATAATACAAAATGCTGGATTTTTTAGCTGTTGTTAGTGCGTGTATACCTAAGTCAATGATCACTTATTATATCAGCCAACGAACCACTAAACATGTGATGATATAAATATCCTACACAATTGTCACTGCGGTATACGGTAGTGAATAGAAGGCTGTTACAAAACGAATTTATTTTACAGATTCTGAATAATCGAGTTCCATCGGAGATAGTAGAAGATGTGGCTTAGATCTCATATTAACCTACGATTTTAGTAAAGCAGTGCTAGATATGTATATTAAATTCTAAACAATTATTTATGCACTTCAAGAGCTAAAGAGTAAGCTTGGTTTTTAAATTAATAATGCACTACACATTAAATTCTTAGACACCCATTATTTCGATGAGTTTACTTGTACTAAAACAAAGTGAAGTATCATATTGTTATTTAAAGTACTTAAGTATATACTGTTTCTAATACAGTATAAAAAGTATTTTGAAATCTTATGCATTTTCCGAACAAGAACGCAACATCTACATTTACAAATGGAACGCATTTCTTGTTAATTTCACATTCTGTCTCTATTCTATATAAACAATTTCCACACGAGTACTAAACACCGTTTGCCGAACTAATCCTCAAAATAAGCATACGTGACATATTAACATAGTTCAGTCATGATAAGTAGAGAAACACTTTTACCTGAATTAGTGAAACATATTGTGCTAAATCCCATTATAAAGATGATAAGACAATGGTTAAAAGGACACATTCCACAACCAGAAAATAAGTCATTTAAATTTATGGACTTCTACAATGAATTTCACAACATTTAATATACATGAAACATGTTTACATTTACCGTGCTAAACGACCAAATATGTAACCAAACTTGTTATATGCTCTAAGGTAACATAACTGTAATTGTATTTTATGACAACTCACTTTGTCACGTTTTGTTACTTGCAAGTATATAATGATCGGTATAAACAAATTTAAAACTGTTTTCATTTGGTTCTTTTTAATTTATATTGTGATTTTATTTAATTGTTCGTTTTTGTTTCCACAACATTAAACTACAAGATTGCAAAAATATAAACAATAATACATATCACACACATACACACACACACACACACACACACACACACACATATATATATATATATATATATATATATATATATATATATATATATATATATATATATATATATATATATATATATATATATATATATATATATATATATATAAATCACCGATTGAATGGAATGCTAATTTATTGTTCCGAGCTGTCATAAACAACGGAAAATTACTTTAATGGATCAATCCTCCCTCTGCAGTTAGAGTTTCGTATTATAAAGAACAATCAAGTTGAATCAAAGAGTACGAATATCATGCAGTAAAATAAGCTTGTGAACCCAAATTACCTACAATTCAAAGAAGCAGTCTGTTGTTCTTGGAACAATGTTAGGTCCGATATAACTACGTATGTTATAATGTATGTAGTTTACCAATAAAATACATCCGTAAGTGAGGAAAATAATTGTTATTTGACATATAAAAGTTATGACTAATGCGAGATATTTCTTTTTGTGTTTCCTTAATAGCGAAATGCTCTTTGCTAAAAGCATTCTTTCTGTTTTAAAATGTTAAAACTAAAATCTATACATTCATTCAATTTGATAGTCTTATTAAATGTTTTAGCAAGAATTGTAAATGAAGGCAGCAAAATTTCATGTAATATATTAACGATTTATGATGGTAAATTTGTGTTAACAAAACAATTGATTTACGTCAGAGATTTTACTACATGGTATGTAAGTTCGACGTCCAAATATATACCAAGTTTGAAATGGGATTCAAGTAGTCATTGTTTATCAATTAGCTGTACTCTATGCAAATCGATATTTCTAAAGCTTTATAACTCTGTATTAGTTAACATATAATTGGATGTAAAATGTCGTTTACTGTATATTGATTTCTGATGATCAGTTAGAAGTTTAGCAGCTATGACAACTGTGTTTCGGTTACTCATTTTAAAGATTAAGAATAAAAGATAACTTTATTAAATTAACTATATCCCAGAAATGTCGTGTGGTAATATATTATCAGACTGTATCAGAGAAACAAATATACATATCAGTTGTCTGAGAAGACCTGCACAATCTTGAATTTGTGTGGCTGAACATTCTTTTTTGAAATAAAACGTCCAAAAATGTCTGAGGAGGAAGTGATAAAGTCTAGTCATGTATCTGTCACTCATGATGTTGTTACAATACGTAGAACCCAAAATTACGTATTATATACTGAGAAAAGGATAGTCATTACACCTTCTAGTTACATATTATTACAATCTACAATCTACGCTAACAAATTGCTGTATCATTTAATATGTCTTCAGACATCACCGCAGGACAGGTCGCTTCCTCTTTTAATCAGCCTACAAATTATGTACGTAAGGTAATATGTTTGGAGTTTTTCGTTAATTTAAGTTGACAAAATATCTCACTTTCATCAGACATTATCGATTAGTGTACGCATACAGCTCTTAACCAGCTATCATTCTCCAATTAAAGTTATCATTGTTGACGAATCTTTATTGGTTTTTACTTTCATTCTGATAATATGTCGATCATACACCATGGATCATTGGTCCATCATTAGTCTATATTGCCATCTTCTGTCCATTACCTCATCAGGTGCCATTATTGTAGCGACATGAATTCCTCACGCTTAATTTTGACGTTTTAGAATCCTTTTCATTTAGGTTGGACGCATTTTCTCACTTCAACTCAGTGACGAATTGATGCTTCGTTCTTAGATATTGGTTAGACATCATAAAATTTACCTAACAGATTTCTATTCCTTTCTCCACGCCCGATTGCCTGAGTGCTACCTTAATCATGCTAGATACTATTATATGATGTAAGGAGAGGGTATTGTATCAAACTTTAAGCGTTAGTAAGTTACATCCTTAGTACAAATCTTGAGTGTTCGTATAGCCAATAGCAAAAGTATCTCCTTCTGATTGATATAACTTCATCAGATCGGTTCCAGTACATTTGGTGGTAACATGAACGCTTGAATAGATGCCACTGAAATTACACCTAATTTGCCAACAAAGAAGCGCCACTTGGAAATTTTGTGTAGCACTGAAACAGCATTTTATTGTGGATTTGATAAACAAAAATCTTCTCCATTTAGAGATTAATCGCTATTGTTGCCCAGTGAGTACACTATACAAGTGACACCGTAATTCATTCTATGTATAATTTATTATTTCACTATATAGTGCATAGTGAAGAATTAAAAAAAAAACACTGATCATACATGAGTTAGAAATTAAGCGTAAATATCAAATATGTAACAATCGACGGGAGTAAGTTCGTAAATCTTTGCCTCCATTTATGAACCTACTAATATTCGTTGTAAATATGGCATTGCTTTCCTTATTAAATTACAATTATGGGTTACTATACGATCTGAACTTCAGCATTGTCTCGGCGATGAAGTACATATCGATATCTAGTTTTAGAATTACACTTACCACTGGATTCACTCTTTATGAGATTGTCATTTTCCATATTAGCATATACGCATTCCTAATACGAAATAATTCCTATATCTCTCTCAATGTCAGTCATATTAAATATCGCTTTCCATACAATCCGCACATACTCACTAATAATATATTCCTTGGACATCATAATTAGACAATATATTCTAAGACTATGGAATTTACAGTTACATATGCACAAGACAATAACAAACTTAAAATTATGGATATGTAGATCCTGAATGTATCGAAGCATAAACGGGGTGCGTTGGCGCTAAAAATGTATTGCTGAAGAGAGGATATTTTAAGTAGTTTTAGGTGTGTACTGTAACGCTCCTGTCCCCCCGGGCAAGAACCGGAGAGAATTCAGAATAAAAATAAAATATAAATAAATTAATCCTGAGCTCCGCCCAGTAATCCCCTAGAAGACGGAACTAGTGATGAAGGATCTCAACGCTTCTATCTATTCAAGTTGGTTACTACTCATATGAAATCATCCAATACTTCTCTTAAGAAAAACTATATATATACATATTCAAATATATAAGAAATAACGAGACAAATTTCAATCTTGAATAACAATTTATTTCAATAGTGGGAAGTGTATATGTACCAAAACGTTTGAATGATGCATATACACCATATAGACCAACAACAATAAATAATTAATAAAAAATTATATATATATGAATATCCGTGCTCATTTAAGACATCAATGCTGAAATCTGACTATAAATATAAATATATATGTATCTTATTTTCTATAAAAATCTGAATAATGAATTTAATATTTCATAAAGGAACGATTCTATTCTCTCTTAATTGACTCTAATTTGAATTTAAATTGTAATTTCATTCGACTTTCAAACTATCAAAGTCCAAGCTCTGAGTCAAATTCTAATACAACGCTATATTTCTGTAATCACAAAATAATTTAATCAGTCTTAGTTTAATAAAAATTAATTTCAATGCTCAAAATCTTTCAAAACTAATTCAGAATTTTTTTTTTCTTAAGGCTTCTCCAATCGAACAATTCTCAATCCATGCAATAATCCGTGTATATAACTCGGACACCCTATACATAGGAATCATCAAGAACTCATTGTATAATAAGTCACAATTATTTCTATAATTTAATTGACTCTCAATTTCATTCTTTAATTAAAAAAAATATATATAAAGAGATTGCCAATGTATATTTCAATTAAAACTGAGGAAACTCAATCGGTCGAAATATTTCCTCTTATTAATATAAATCATATAAATAAACAATATAATGAACAATACATCAAGAGAAGTATTGGATCAGGGTCGTCGAATTATTTCAAAAATAAATCCAATCAGATTATCAAAAAAAATATTGTAATGATAATGTAAATAAAAATATTTGATTGTACAAAATCCGAACTCGAAAGAATAATTAGGATCATGAACAAAAATAATCCAAAGTAGGAATCCAATAAAAAAAATATAGAATGAAAATGTGGGAGGAGGAAAAAACTAAATTTCGATTTTTCAAGGTCCGAATTCGAAAGAATGAGGATCGGGAACAAAAATCCAAAGTAGGAATCCAATTAAAAAAAATATAGAATGAAAATGTGGGAGGAGGAAAAAACTAAATTTTCGATTTTTCAAGGTCCGAATTCGAAAGAATGAGGATCGGGAACAAAAAAAACCAAAGTAGGAATCCAATAAAAAAAATATCTATAGAATAAAAATGTGGGAGGAGAACAAGTCAACAAAAAGCAAAATGGTAAAAATGTTGTAGTCAAAGCGGAGCAGAACAACGATCTATCCAACAATCTTTCACACACACAAAGACGGACGTAATACTCACTATTAACTAGTACAAAAATGTTCACTCACCTTATAAAAAATTACTTATTGTCACCCTTTACCTCCTCTTTACTGCTTAGCCAAATCCGTAAGTTGTTGTCTGACTTCATTCAACATTCACACGAATCGAGAAAATTGTTTGAATGCCTTATAACAACTATAATCTTTTTTGGGGGGGGCTGCACACGTAGCTCAAGAGCCCAAGAAGGATTAGCTCCAAAAGATCCTAGCAATTTAGTTGACCAAAGGAACCACTAGATCATAAAGGACCAACGTCTTATTTTTCAAGTTACAATAATCCAAATTGGCTTTTAATAAAGCGCCAAAGCATGCAATCACTGAGCTATGATGCGAACCTTCAAAGAAATAATATTTGACGTTATCTACTGTTATCCAATCGGCCTCTGAACAATTTTTTTGTCAATGTTACATAGCATACATCTTTCGCAAAGAATGCTCCATTCACCCACATTCGCATGCTACCAAAAAAACCAAGGTGAACAAAAGATAGTTCTTTAAAAAAAAATATTTGCCGATTATTCACAATTCTATTACTGTTTATAGATAACTTAATCATAGATTTAGGCTCAGTTTACTTTCCTTATTAATCCAAGGATGTTACCACCAAACCACTACTGATTCGGGAACGTGAGCTATAATATTTATAAGATAGCGGCCAAAAATATCTACTGTCTCATTAAGTCAGATCTTATTGTCATAGATAAATCTTATGATTGTTCCTCTGAACAATACAGGAACTAGCATGCTACTACTGCACTTCCCTTATTTTTTATTAGTCACCTTTAAAGGAAAATACCAGCAACACTTAGTCCAACTGGCCAACTACACATATTAAAAGGCACTATAACTCTGTTCTATTAGGCTTATTAGGAATAAGCATTCAATCATCAACTCACTAGTAGTACATTCTTGTACAATAAAATACTGACTATAAGTTCCGTTACCAATAACTTGATTAATATAATAAGTTATCTTTCCCATTTGAGGCATAACCTCTTAGAACTTTCTTAGTTCTTTCTTTGGAAAAAGTTACGGAATTCGTGCCTTTAAAAAAAATCCTTTAACCATATTTTCAAAAGAGAAAAAAAATAATAATATGAGTTTCGGCATTCAAACTAATTTTACTCGATACTCACTTGCTCCACTATACAGTCATTCTCTACGACGAAGAACAAGGCTGGACACAACAACTCCACCAGGAACAGACAGAACGGAGAACCTTCTCACGTTACGAAACAAAACGTTAAGACAAGCAACCAGCTGGCGTATCGAGGAGGAAGACTTGGAGGGGAGGGAACCGCGCTAATAGCGACTCACGAGAACTACCGAATTGAGTCATACATTGGCACTCTTCATTTTTTACTTTTTTTTTTTTTTAAAACACCTCTTTAAAAGGATAAATATTAACCATTTTTCTTTTCCTTATAAAACGATTAGAAGACTCTTTCAACATTTCTTTCATTTACATATTATCCAAATACTGACAATCTTATTTTACATTTCTTTCTTCCTTTTTTATTTTTATCTCTTTATATTGTAATGAAGCATCCGGGAATGGGAGTTACATCAACGACCGCAGGATGGTTTCTTTACAACCACCACCGGCCGAAAAAAAATTGCACAGCAATTTTCTCAAATCCTGGAAATCTAAAAATATAAAGAAAATAATAAACATCAATATATAATAAATATTTACAAATATTTTCACCTATAGAAATTTCAAAGGAATAACTATATATACTATCAATTAACAATACTAATAAATATTATTTAAAAATCCATAATTTAATTAACTTTGAATATTTATTAATTGAGAAATTTTATAAAATTCATGGCCATGAATTTATATTTTACAATTATAAACAATTTTTCCAAATATTCGTAATGAAGAAAATGAATACATTATTTACAAATAAACACAATTTTTCCAGGAATTATACGATTGAAATTTACTAAATACAATAAACTAAATTAATTTTCAAATTTTTCCCATTCTGTTAATATTATTTCCAACTTCTTCAAGTCCTAATTTTTTCTCTCAATGCCGCGATTCTCGATAAACTTTTACTTCTGATACGTGGCTCTTACGATAAGATCCAGGACTGTCTTGCTCGTCTGAAACCAAAATAGTATTTGGAGTTAAGAATTTCCGGACAATCATAGGCCCAAACCACTTGTCGCTGAGGGACTTGGCTACCTGGTCTTTCAGGGACGATTTTACGTGAGACCTGATCAGGACCTTACTGCCGATTTCGAGGGAAACTTCCCTCCTTCTCTGTAACATTAATTTCTTCCTCTTACTCCAGGATTTCTCCATGTTTTCCAGAGCTTTCACCCACAGCTCTTGCGTAGATCTACCACCCAAATCTGTCTCAAAAATGTTCCAACGAGCTTCTAAAGGGGTAGAAAAGGGACGTCCGAAAAATGCTTCAATTGGAGTCATCTTGAGACCTGAGTGCTCGCTAATATTAAGTGTAAACTGGAGATCCGGAATGAGGGTCGACCACATATTTTGCTTGTTGGCGAAATAAGCCCTGACCGATGATTTTAGGGTTTTTATGAATCTCTCTGAAATATTTCCCCCTGGATGATAAGGACTAAGTCTGATATGTTTTATGCCTAATCCAAACAGGTATTTCTTAAACGTTTCTGAAACAAACACAGAGGCGTTGTCAGTCGAGATAGCCTCCGGAAAACCAACTCGACTGAAAATTTCGGTTAATTTGGAAATGATAGAGGCAGACGTTAAAGTACGCAACTTTTCTAATACAGTAAACCTACTGGCATTATCCACCCCTATCAAGATATACTTAAAACCTTTGGAATTAGGTAGTATACCAATTATATCTATCATCCAGTGCGCTCCAATTCTTTTACAATATTCAGAGACAAGCTGACCCATTTTCTTTTTATTGTCTTCTTTGCTGAGCTGACATCTATGGCAAGTTTGGACATATTCTTTCACTTCCTCCTTCATTTTTTCCCAAGTGAAGCATTTCATCAGCTTCTTTAACGTCCTGTATACCCCTGAATGACCACCCACCAATTTGTCCTGGTGGTAGTATTCAATCAGGACTTTTGTTAGATTCCTTGGTATAACGATCTTATAAGGATTATGGACCGAATTTGTCTTTCTCAAAAGAACCTTTTTATTGAGAATATGACCAGGAATATTCTCTCCATTATTTATTCGATCCTTGATGGCCTTCAAATTTGGGTCCTCGTCCTGAAGCTCATCAATTGTCCCTTGGACTAAAGGTAACTTCCAAGTATGCGCAAGTCTCAAATTGTTATTGAAGGCTGCTAAACCCAAAGGTCCCTCGACAATACTAAATTCAAAAGGGTCGTAAACTCTGGTCAATACGTCGGCCACTAAGTTATCGGCTGATCTTACATGTTTGATCTGGAAATCAAACTGACACAGGGTTTCGACCAGCGGGCCATATTTCATCAAACGCTTGGAATTGCTAAGAATCCAAGTCAGAGCTTTGTTGTCAGTTAATACATCAAATTCTTTTACCAGATAATTCCTAAACCTCGAGATCGTTTTTACTAAACTTATAAATTCGATCTCATAAATACTTCGATGTTTATCGGCCTCAGACAGTTTTCTGTTGTAGAACGCTACGGGTTGCATATCCCCAAGACTATTCATTTGAGACAGACAGCCGGCCACACTTTTCCCAGAACCGTCCACGTTAACGGTGAACCTTTTGTTGAGATCGGGAACCTTCAACACGATGTTATTAATCAAAATATCCTTAAGCTTATTCAGGATTCTTTGATGATCCTGAGTCCATACAAATTTCGAGTTAGTGGACTTCAACTCGCTTAGAGGACCCATTAGTTCCTGCATCTCTGATGCGAACTTCGAGTAATAACTAAAGAATCCAAGAATCCTCATTAGGCCTCGTCTATTTCTCGGAGGCGGAATGTTTCTAACTGCCGCAACTCGAGAAGGATCGATCTCCATTTGATCTCCTGATATTATGTAACCTAAATACTTAATCTTTTTATAAATAAACATACACTTATCAGGAGAAATGGTTACATTATATTTACGAAAACGTTCCATTACTTTCCTGATAGTTTCCTTGTGAGTTTCTAAATTTGATGAAGAGATTAAAACGTCATCAAAATAACATTTAACTCCCTCTACTTCAAGATCTCCAAGTATTTTACTCATTACCCTTGAAAGTATATTGCTCCCAGTCTTTATTCCTACTGGAACCCTATTAAATTGATATAGACCCTTTGGTGTCACGATCGTAGTGATGTCCCTTGAGCTCTTATCTAACTGGATTTGGAAATATGCTTTTCGTAAATCCAGCTTCGTATGAAATTGTTTATCAGCTAAACCAGTTAGAAATTCTTCCAAATTAGGCGATGGAAAAGGATCATTAACAATTAGCTCATTCGCTTTCACAAAATTCCCAACTATGCGATAGGTGTCATTTTTATTCCTAACTAAGAAACAACTACTCGCGTAATTAGAATGATCGACTTCTGTTAGGATACCCTGAGTTATCAACTCTTGTATTTGCTCATCAAAAATTTTCTCCTTATTTCTTGGTATTGGGAAAGGAGTCTGTTTGAAAGGTTTTTCTTCTGACAAATATAAATGACCATAATAATCCTTTATGCATCCTACCCTTTCACAGATCACATCATCATATTCCTTTGTGATCGAGTCTATGAACGATATAACACTTGGGTCTCGATATTTCCAAGTTTCATCAAAATTATGGTTTTTCACCTGTATTTCATCTTGGTTTTTCACCTGCTTTGATCGTCTCGGTTTGGTTTGTTTTTGAGCGATAGTTTCACTAAAATACTTTTTGTTCCTATTCACCAACGAATGAAACTTCTCGGCTAATTCAATATCTACGTCGGAAGCTTCGGATTCACTGCCTTCCCAACTCATAATTGATTTCTTCTTTTCATCTTCTTGCTGTTTCTTCTCTAAAGTCTTAGCCTCATCGTTAGTATCTTCTTTAACACCGACAATATTGCAATCCTTTGTAGCCCTCTTGGTTCTATTCTTCTTCTTTCTTTTCCTCTGTGGTAACGGTTTATTTGTTGAAGACTTAGCAAATTCTTCTCCCAGTACCGGATCACTTCTACCGTTAACATCATCCTTCGACTCCAGGGAATCCAAGTTGATTGCTGATACCATGGCCAAGTCTACTGATGGTTGAGATTTTCCACTGTTCACAATAAGTTCCTTATCATCTATCTTCTTCCCCATCTCGGATAGAACACCGGAAGTATTCAAAGTCTCATTTTGATTCTCGAAAGAAAGAGCGGAATTACGTCTATCACTGTTAGATGGTGCACACTTAATTAGATTTTTAAGTTCCAAAAGCTGTTCTGAACTAGGCACATTAATCGTTAAAAGTTGATCCTCTATTTGATTTAAGTCGAAGTCACATTGCACTCCTTTACTTGAAGATCCCGACGAATTAATATCGGCTCGAAAATATAACGATGTTTGTCCAAATTCACCTCGTTTGTCATTCTGATTCATCCTTAATTTCTTGTCCTGAGATCTTTGCTGGTTAGCCCAAACTCCAGACCTTAATCTACTTTCATTTCCTCCAACAGAATATTGCTGAAAGAAAAGCCGAACTCTCTTCTTACCCTGATTCAAAATCATGATTCGGTTATGATAGTCCAAAACTACTTGATTGGATTGAAGAAAAGGCATTCCCAGTAAGCAATCACACGGCAACTTGGACACTACTCGAAAAGTTATTACCTGGAAAAATCCAGATAAATTCACGTTCAAAACTATTTCTTCGTTCGTAATGAATTCATGCCCCGACGTAGCATTCACTAACCTCTCATCAACTTTCCGAATAAATTGTTCCACATTACAGCGTTGCACCAAATCTTTCGCCACTAGATTGAAACTAGAACCACCATCGACACAGATGTTAGCAAAAACGTCATTAACTTTCCCGGACACAAAGGTTGCCACCATGCCGTCCAACTCCGAAGGAATTTTCTTGAAATGTTTTTTATTTTTCTCAACCGGACGATCGTTAGATTTAAAATTACTCCTTGGAAATAACGAGTCCCTACATGCCTCGCTCATTAAGCCCGATTTACAATTACGATTAACATATCCTGATTCCTTAGTATTTTTAAAGGCATTCTTAAGTTCTGATCCCTTACTGGTCAATGCTGAAATTTGTTTTCCCTTAGAAGTTCCAACTAATTTATGATACTCTACTTCCTCCCGATGTCTTTGAACAAAGTTTTCAGAAATATTTAAAAGTTCTACTCTAGTAGAAGGAAGATAATAGTTCAGCATTTTAAATTTCACACTAGGGTTAAGCCCATCTAAAATGATCTTGGTTAATTGAGATTCCTCATAAGTTAATCCCAAAATTTTCATCGCGATCATCGTTGATTTCACATAGTTATCTACATATTCATTCAGCCTTTGATTTCTATAAACCCTTTCGCTAATCAGCATATGAGCAGTTATAGGCGTTACAAATATACTAAACATAATTTGCCTAAAGGTATCCCAATCTAAATTTTGGCTCATAGCATCGGTCACAACTCTCAATACAGAACCTTCACACTTGGTCATTAATATAGATAAAATCATCCCAAAGGAATAACTATGATCCATCAAAGTTTCCTCTATCTTAAACAAAAGTTCAAAAATCTTTAAACTACATTTACCATCTATTTTCTTCAAATCACAAAATAATTCCTCAAGAAATTTCACCGAACTCGCATAAGTATACTTTACAATTAGTTTTTGTTCCAAGTTTCTTTCAAAACGATGTGGATCTAAAACCATTTCATTATTACTACTAGAATCTCTGACATTAGTACGATCACCGACATCTCTCCTATATAAATTATTACAATCAACCCTAGGCGTTGAATTTCTAATCTGGGTAACCCTACGATAATAATTCCCTAAATTAATATATCTATTGTCAACTCTTTCATTAGGGTTTACATTTCGCTCAAGGGGAACACCTGAATATCTATTATTATGATAAGGTTCCGCAAAAGAAACATGATGCTGATCCGATATCATTGGTTGAACATTAGACGCATTTGCCATTCGGCTAAACCCATATGAAATACTGGAAGCATGCGAAGCTTCGCCCGAAGGATTGGGAAAATTTTGCGGAAAATGCCTTACATCAATACTTTCCCTACATGGAGGGGTTAAACTCATATTTACGTTACCAAAATTTGAAAATCTTTCAGAACCACTCTGACCGGTTGCATCTAGAGTCACATATTCCATCTCTGGTATGTTAATACTAATGTAGTCTCTATTAGAACTCATATTTAAATCAAACAAACAAAGCAAAAATATGAAACAATATACAAAAAAATAATTCATAAATACACTAAATTCTAACTACACTACACTACACAAATAATGGAAATCGATCGAACGCATGTCACAGACAATCAAATTCAAAATCCAGGAAGAAGTTGGAAAAAAAAATTTGTAAGTTATTTTGCTTTATAATAATTTAAGAACTCCGAAGTAAATTATACACAAAAGGGTAAATAGGTAATATTCAATCAACCTATTTAATTTTCTCATATATTATAACCAAATGATACTTCACAAAATAAAGATGCTTTCCCTTTTTATTTATTTATTTTTTTTTTTTGAAAAATGGTCTTAACGTTTTGCTTACTAATTGTAACGCTCCTGTCCCCCCGGGCAAGAACCGGAGAGAATTCAGAATAAAAATAAAATATAAATAAATTAATCCTGAGCTCCGCCCAGTAATCCCCTAGAAGACGGAACTAGTGATGAAGGATCTCAACGCTTCTATCTATTCAAGTTGGTTACTACTCATATGAAATCATCCAATACTTCTCTTAAGAAAAACTATATATATACATATTCAAATATATAAGAAATAACGAGACAAATTTCAATCTTGAATAACAATTTATTTCAATAGTGGGAAGTGTATATGTACCAAAACGTTTGAATGATGCATATACACCATATAGACCAACAACAATAAATAATTAATAAAAAATTATATATATATGAATATCCGTGCTCATTTAAGACATCAATGCTGAAATCTGACTATAAATATAATATATATGTATCTTATTTTCTATAAAAATCTGAATAATGAATTTAATATTTCATAAAGGAACGATTCTATTCTCTCTTAATTGACTCTAATTTGAATTTAAATTGTAATTTCATTCGACTTTCAAACTATCAAAGTCCAAGCTCTGAGTCAAATTCTAATACAACGCTATATTTCTGTAATCACAAAATAATTTAATCAGTCTTAGTTTAATAAAAATTAATTTCAATGCTCAAAATCTTTCAAAACTAATTCAGAATTTTTTTTTTCTTAAGGCTTCTCCAATCGAACAATTCTCAATCCATGCAATAATCCGTGTATATAACTCGGACACCCTATACATAGGAATCATCAAGAACTCATTGTATAATAAGTCACAATTATTTCTATAATTTAATTGACTCTCAATTTCATTCTTTAATTAAAAAAAATATATATAAAGAGATTGCCAATGTATATTTCAATTAAAACTGAGGAAACTCAATCGGTCGAAATATTTCCTCTTATTAATATAAATCATATAAATAAACAATATAATGAACAATACATCAAGAGAAGTATTGGATCAGGGTCGTCGAATTATTTCAAAAATAAATCCAATCAGATTATCAAAAAAAATATTGTAATGATAATGTAAATAAAAATATTTGATTGTACAAAATCCGAACTCGAAAGAATAATTAGGATCATGAACAAAAATAATCCAAAGTAGGAATCCAATAAAAAAAATATAGAATGAAAATGTGGGAGGAGGAAAAAACTAAATTTCGATTTTTCAAGGTCCGAATTCGAAAGAATGAGGATCGGGAACAAAAATCCAAAGTAGGAATCCAATTAAAAAAAATATAGAATGAAAATGTGGGAGGAGGAAAAAACTAAATTTTCGATTTTTCAAGGTCCGAATTCGAAAGAATGAGGATCGGGAACAAAAAAAACCAAAGTAGGAATCCAATAAAAAAAATATCTATAGAATAAAAATGTGGGAGGAGAACAAGTCAACAAAAAGCAAAATGGTAAAAATGTTGTAGTCAAAGCGGAGCAGAACAACGATCTATCCAACAATCTTTCACACACACAAAGACGGACGTAATACTCACTATTAACTAGTACAAAAATGTTCACTCACCTTATAAAAAATTACTTATTGTCACCCTTTACCTCCTCTTTACTGCTTAGCCAAATCCGTAAGTTGTTGTCTGACTTCATTCAACATTCACACGAATCGAGAAAATTGTTTGAATGCCTTATAACAACTATAATCTTTTTTGGGGGGGGGCTGCACACGTAGCTCAAGAGCCCAAGAAGGATTAGCTCCAAAAGATCCTAGCAATTTAGTTGACCAAAGGAACCACTAGATCATAAAGGACCAACGTCTTATTTTTCAAGTTACAATAATCCAAATTGGCTTTTAATAAAGCGCCAAAGCATGCAATCACTGAGCTATGATGCGAACCTTCAAAGAAATAATATTTGACGTTATCTACTGTTATCCAATCGGCCTCTGAACAATTTTTTTGTCAATGTTACATAGCATACATCTTTCGCAAAGAATGCTCCATTCACCCACATTCGCATGCTACCAAAAAAACCAAGGTGAACAAAAGATAGTTCTTTAAAAAAAAAATATTTGCCGATTATTCACAATTCTATTACTGTTTATAGATAACTTAATCATAGATTTAGGCTCAGTTTACTTTCCTTATTAATCCAAGGATGTTACCACCAAACCACTACTGATTCGGGAACGTGAGCTATAATATTTATAAGATAGCGGCCAAAAATATCTACTGTCTCATTAAGTCAGATCTTATTGTCATAGATAAATCTTATGATTGTTCCTCTGAACAATACAGGAACTAGCATGCTACTACTGCACTTCCCTTATTTTTTATTAGTCACCTTTAAAGGAAAATACCAGCAACACTTAGTCCAACTGGCCAACTACACATATTAAAAGGCACTATAACTCTGTTCTATTAGGCTTATTAGGAATAAGCATTCAATCATCAACTCACTAGTAGTACATTCTTGTACAATAAAATACTGACTATAAGTTCCGTTACCAATAACTTGATTAATATAATAAGTTATCTTTCCCATTTGAGGCATAACCTCTTAGAACTTTCTTAGTTCTTTCTTTGGAAAAAGTTACGGAATTCGTGCCTTTAAAAAAAAATCCTTTAACCATATTTTCAAAAGAGAAAAAAAATAATAATATGAGTTTCGGCATTCAAACTAATTTTACTCGATACTCACTTGCTCCACTATACAGTCATTCTCTACGACGAAGAACAAGGCTGGACACAACAACTCCACCAGGAACAGACAGAACGGAGAACCTTCTCACGTTACGAAACAAAACGTTAAGACAAGCAACCAGCTGGCGTATCGAGGAGGAAGACTTGGAGGGGAGGGAACCGCGCTAATAGCGACTCACGAGAACTACCGAATTGAGTCATACATTGGCACTCTTCATTTTTTACTTTTTTTTTTTTTTTTTAAAACACCTCTTTAAAAGGATAAATATTAACCATTTTTCTTTTCCTTATAAAACGATTAGAAGACTCTTTCAACATTTCTTTCATTTACATATTATCCAAATACTGACAATCTTATTTTACATTTCTTTCTTCCTTTTTTATTTTTATCTCTTTATATTGTAATGAAGCATCCGGGAATGGGAGTTACATCAACGACCGCAGGATGGTTTCTTTACAGTACATAATAAACGGTTGGTAGTTTCAGTGTTTATATTACTAAAATAAGTAAATTTTCTTTTCAAGCAATTTATATATAGGGAGGGATGAGTGAAATTTGTGGAAGGATAATACTAAATTTCACTTTCATGTTTTAAGAGGAGAGGGGTTAAATAAGCCCGCATCACTTTAACATTCTTTTATGTAAGTAAACTCAATGACATTGCTGCAAAAAAAGTAATAGAGGTGAGTATTACATTAAAAACAATGTACAGAATCCAGAGATTTAAGGAAAGCTTTGTACGTAAAATGTTGAACCGTTTAGCACGTGGGAAATATATTTCCGTAGTATTTCTAGGATTAATACAGTGGTTTGTACAAGTTTAGTTTAAGTGAAATAAAATCGTGTTGAAATATTGCAATGTTATTCTTTAGAATTCAGATTACAGAACGTATTCTCTAAAGTATTAGGTTGGTGAGAATGAAATGTCTCTGCCCAACAAAGTCGTTTCCAAAGCCCAAACATATAAAACTGTAATACCTGGTTAATTAAAATATTCGGTCATTTGTAACTACATACTTTTTCACCAGTCAGCCAACGATTAGATTTCGTGGCGAAGAACATCTGGAGTATGCGAAGTTTATTCCATGCTGCACTGACCAATCGTCAGATAAGATCTTCCTTTCCAAGAAGTGATTGAGTTGCAACAAGAGATTATAGTACGAGGAAGAGACGACAGAAAAATACGGTGTGTCAGAATGTGTCGATGGTGAACTTCACTGAGAGTGTACATTTATACCAGCTTTTAAGCAACAGGTGAGGATGAACTGTCCTAAAATATGAAAACAGCATACCTTTTGAGCATATTGCTTGACGCTTGCAGACAAGTTTTGGTTTCCATTTCAAGGATTCCGGGATGTAAATGATGCGTAGGGTTGGTTTCACCCCAAAGGGTAAAATTCCATGATAGATCTCTGTTGAAGATTGGAATAATGCCGATATGTGTTGACCTCAAGTGTTTTGTAGGTGAATATGCCTAAATAGAAATACAGAAAAGAAGTGATGTTTAGGATCTCGTAATAACATCTTTTCGAAGAAGGTATTTAAACAGTCTAAATATTTGATTATAACATTTATGTATACTGAAATTAATATGGCATAGTTATACAGAAGATATAAATAATTAATTGAAAATCTGTCATTATTATCGATGTGATGTTTGATATAGACATTGTTTAGATATAAGAGTAGGTACAGCAAATAGATCGTCATATTATCTATTTATTTACTTATTTATTTATTTATCTACCTATCTATCTATAAATCCTTTGTTGAAATTTACTATTGCTTGTTAGTACTATAGGTCAGCGGTATGGCTGTAAGAAGTTGATATGGAGAGGTGCATGATTTTTTCCATTAGGATATATATATATATATATATATATATATATATATATATATATATATATATATATATATATATATATATGTGTGTGTGTGTTTGTGTGTGTGTGTATGTATGTATGTATGTATATATATATATATATATAATAAAAGCAAAGTAAAATTCGTCTCTCAGGATATGAAAGTATTAATAATTCGCCATCGATATAATTATATTACATACATAAATATTCTTATTATTATCATGGTGAAACCTTGCTGACGCATGAGTTTTGACAGTACGTAATGTTACATTAGTTGATTGATTTCGAATTTAGCGTATTTTTCAGAATCGAGGCTATATGAGAAGTAGGCTTATATGTAGCCATGGAATCCGAAACACATGAGATCCAACTGAGAACTGAACCTGTGTGCTGTGCGCTAATTTAAAATTATAGCATATAGAAAATATGTATCTAAAATTTGTTTATAAAAGTCCATCTGCTTCACTTTTTGTTTATATGAACATATGGTAATAGAAAAAAGTATTAACCTCAGACATTGCTAAGCAATGATCGCGTATGAATATAAACAATAATTCATCTTTATTATAAGCATTTTTCTTTTCAGTATTCAATACGTTTAATACACACATAACAGATGAAGCCGTTTTTGGGGTCTGGTCCCCATTTGACCTACCTTGGCTACACCAATGTTAAAACTCGTTGAACGTACAATAGGAAGTAAAATTGCACTTACAATTAGGGATGTAATCCTAACCACGACTATGCGTTAAATTCCTTTTAATGCTCCGCCACCAGAAATCAAACCCGGGACCATGTATACGAAAGTAACAGACACATTAATCAGTTGACCAGCCCGAAGGGCACTTTCTGAAAGTAGAATTAACATCATAAGCGAGATCTTATGAAATATTACCATGAGTTACTGTAAGTAGTAAAATGCATTTCTTGACCGGAAGTAATAATTGAATAATTGAACTAGACAAATTTGCAAGTTTAGATATGAAAATTAGCTGCTAGAATAGAATATGAAAGCTAATATTCTTTTCTGAGCCCCTAAATGTACACTGCTCAATGTCAGAATTTTTAAGTAGTTCCAAGCTTAATGACACAGCTTCTTCGAGACAGAGTTGTGCTATGACATGGATGTTTAACATCCCATCCATCTTTTGTGCATTATATCCATCAGGCTCCTAAAACAGTGTTCCCGAACTTTTTTCTTCTAGCGACATACCAAGAGCTATTTGTGGCTCAACGCGACTCACGAAAATGTATTATTTGATACGATTAATATAAATTTATATTGTAATTAATTTATTACAATTATTCTTATTGTTAATATTAAACAGAAACCGAATTCTACATTTATTAATAATTTATTAAGTGAACTAATTAGTATTATGGCAAATAAAGGCAATAGATTTAAGCTCCTTACATGAAGAATATAGAAAATACATTTTCCTATTATTATTATTAAATTACTGTACAGTAACGACCAACTAGGATCAGTACGACAAATTAATGGGAGAATGAAAAAAATATAAAAATTTTAATTTAAACTTCATCATATTCATTTCCCTTAAGAAAACAAAAACCGTTTGGAGGTCCTCCTTAACTGTATCAAGACATTTTAGACAGGCTAAAAACCAACTCTGTAAGTTTAATTTAGGTAGAGAAAGCGACTCGTCATCCGGAAGACAAGATCTGAAAAGAGTATTTAAACTTCAGTTTTAGAGGTAACGGGAAAGTTCTCCATTTGCCGCCGAGGATGCTGTCAGTCGTCAGTCAAGTGTCTCGCTAACAGGAGCTGATAATCTTTTCTCCAGAGAACTTACGTTTTTTTCTCTATGTGCAACTGCTGACGATTTCGGAAGAGATAGGAACTAACTTCGAGTACGAGAGGTCCTGCCTTGAGCTTCATTTCAGAGTTGAGAAGTATATCGGCCCTAGTCACGCACCATGTAGTTCGTAGTTTCGAGATTGATGATACTAGGTGCAATAGCCACCGCCACCATTAGCAGATGTCCTGGATTCTATTCCGCAGACCTAGCTATGCGAAGAGATTCGGTGTGGGCACAGTCGACATTTATAAGCATTCTGGATTCAATCCCGTAGTCCTAGCCACACGAAGCTCGCTATGGGTAGAAACGTCAACACCGCGCAGTACATTAGATGATTCAATGTATGGAAGAGGAACGTGATAAATTTTCAGTGATTATCATGTAGTTTGTCTAGTGTTAGTGAAATGATGATTGAATCTGTCTTTTCAGAAGAAGCCGAGACAATGTGATTAGCCAGCTATATAATTTAATGCATGACAAAGTAGATTCGGTCGAAAGATATGTCTGTTACGAATTAGCCGAAGGCTTATTGTATTCCCGGCGTGATTACCAATACATATTAGTATTCTTTGCTAATTTAAAAAGAAATCTTTGATAACTAATTGTACTCTGTGATATTAACATTCATTGTTTTCAGATTTGATCTAGGTTTGCTAATATTGACTCCCATTTACAATCTGATGGTTTACTATAACCATTAAACGAAAGACATAATTTAAGGTCACTTGTAGATTCCCTTTTGAATAAGCAGCTTTTAAAATAAACATTCATCACCAATAAAGTAATTCGTAGTTTCTTATTACCTTACAGCAGTTATTAAAATAAGGTTAATGAAAGTTATAGAACTAGTAGTATTATATTTGAAGAAAGTTCACCGAGTATTTGTGAAATAGAATCTTTATTTCTGGTAGAATTGCATTGGCTGAACGAAGAGACCCTTTGGAGGAGGAAATAGAGTATGGCATATTAGCATACCTTCCAAAGGAATCAAAGCCTCGGTCACTCACGCAATCGTAATCATGGTACTGCCACATCTATAAACCAAAACAACATACTAATATTTTATTCCACACTGTAAATAATTATATTTTAGTAAATAATTTTATTCCCCCCTCAGTCTGATACTTGTGATTGCTTAACTGCAAGGGGCGGCTGATCCGTGGAGGAATTGCTAACAATGCAACTCTCGTTTTTTCATCGACGGACTTGACTTCTTCCCTCTTCTGTGTTTTAATTTTAGTCAACGTCGAGAAGTCCGCAGAAATATGTAGTTAAAATGACAATAGCGTATTAACCATAATATACGAGGTAGCGTATTAACCATTTACACCTTATTATCAACCAAAACGTATCTAAAAGACCCTTGAGAAGTTTCAGTTGTAATGTTCTGTCCATTTTTTAAATCTCCGAGTTCCTCTTGGATATTAATTAGATCCTAATTCTTAAGCATTCCCTCTGAAATAACTCTTTGATTTTTTTTTTGCTGCAGGATTTGTCAATGGTCTTCAATTAAGTCCATCACCACTTCATTACCATCAACAAGTGCCAGGTGTTTGGGAACATTTACAACGAAACATTTTCAATCCTCTGTGCTCATACATTCATCTTAATTAAAATCTTTCAACTTTATCCATACTAGTCAGCACATTTTCGTTCTTACCTTGCATTTTTATGTTGAACTGATTAAAGTGCAAGAAAATATCTGAAAATATGGCAGCTTACATATTAAAGTACTAGCAACACATAAATCGGGGTACTCATGCTTCCAACGTCCAAAAGTGCACGGACGTCCTCTTTAAGTTAAAATGTCCACGTTAACATCTTCATGTAGAAGAAATGTAGTATGCTCTGATCTAGTTTCTTGATACAAAGTGGATAGAAACCGCGAATTTAGTGGTGTTAATTTGATGGTGATCAGGCTTTGATTATTTAGCTTAACATAACTTTCAGAGAAGATAGCAGGGACATTGCAATAAATTCCTTCATTCGATCTGTCATAGAAGCGGACCCCTCTGTACAAACAAAGTCAATTTTATTTCATTATATAGCACATATTCACTACTTACATGAAATATTTTTCCACAGGTGGCTCGCTTAGAAATTTATTTCTCTGTGCGAAAAAATTGCTTGCTATTACATATTTTTCGATATAGCAAATGCAAGCAAGAAATTGTGCCTGGTCACTAATATCAAATAGTTTATCAATCTAAAGTGAGAAATTCTGACTGCTGTTGAATTTCTCCTTCATAACGTTTTCAATGTCATAGAATGTCAATAATTCGGCAGCTGATAATGTGAGTAAATAGAAGAATTTTTAAAATTTTTCTACCAGTGTCTGAACCCATAGGACTATTATCATTTCTATACAAACACGGATTAACGACCTTTCTACTATTGTATGTAATTTCTTTGTTTCACTATAAGTTACACTACCTTAAAACTAGCTCTCTGTACTTTTTTTCCAAAATAGGTACTGTACAGTAGCTGTTATGAATGTTCTTTGGTTTTTGTTTGTTCGTACAACGAACGAAAATATTCATCATCGTTACTTGCCAAAGAAGACCGTTTACTTAATAATTATTCTTGTTTCAGTTTACTGGAAACCCATTACTGAGTTTTTCACCAAAAAGCGCAAAGTTGGGAATCGGACACGTTTTATCACCACACCAAAAGAAACAGTAAGATAAATAATTTTCTTTATATTGCAGTTGCACTAATTTTTCCTTCATTTTTTAGCTCAATATTTTCACTACTAGCACTAGTGGAGTGGATATTCTGTACAAGGAATTTGTCCATCTTAAAAGTAACTGAAACTAGCAATAGTAGCTACTGAATCAATATTGGGATTTCCTCATATAACAGCTGAGGTGGAACTGAGATAATTATATGCTGTACACTATATACTTCAAATGAAATGATAAATATACGATACCGGATTTCTTAACCTGATGTTTAACAACATGTAGGTGCGAGAGGTCCGGGATTCGATTTCCGATGTTTACTCTCGGTCCAAAAAAGCTTAAGAGTTTTTTTTTCATTTCAGCCATCTCGAGTGAGGTTTTTCGTGGGTTTCAGTCATTCACACCAGGCCAATGCCGGAATGGTACCTAACATAATGTTTTCAGGTCGTTTCCTTCTTCCCCAATCCTTTCTTCTTTTCCTTTCATCGGATAGTCAGCATGCCGAGGGATGTTATCCCTCATGTACAGTACGTGATAGGCTAAATGGCCTTAAATGCCGACAGAACAGAAAAATAATTTCTAATAATATTAGATAGGTGCATCGATACTGGAAGAAAGTAATAAAGTTAAAGAAGGACTGACAAAAAGGAACAAATACCACAACCTAATAAAATAATAAAAGAATTCCAGTAGTTGTAACGTGGAAGAGGCGTGCGTGTAAGATCATGTTTCATCAAAACAATCACAATTTAAAACGGTAAATGCAAGAAATAAAATAAATCAGTAATGAATAAACTAACCTATAATGTTGTAACGGTGAGATACATTTAATTTTTTAAATACATAAAAAATTGTTGCACGTGAAACAGTAAACAAGCACCAACTTAGATAGTCAGTATAATGATACAGAATAACTTATTGTACAAGCATAGGAAACACAACAAATGTGATAAAAATTAAACAAAAGACTACAATTTGTTTCTTATAATAAGCAAAAATTTGCATCATAACTTTCAACTTACCACGACTCATCGGTGGCTGGCCACTATCCTATATAAGGGTTTACACTTCTAACTTCGGTCATTGAAACTGTTATTCATTTCAAAAGCAGTGTTCGTAGTTTGGGGGAATGTTCTCCAATCTACTTAAATTTTGTAGGTAAATTTGCAAAAAAAAAAAAAAAAAAAAAAAAAAAAAAAAAAAAAGAGAGAGAGAGAGAGATTTTATTAAACAAAACATAAAACCCAGGGAAATTCTTGTGCTGACTCATTGACCAATATAAATATTTAAATTTTTCTCTTTTCTTCAATAATAAATCAATACAGTAGTAATAGTGTGTGTAAGTGTGTGCATGTGTGTGTTATGTGTGTTCAAAGTAACATAATATGAACCTATTTTTGGCTTGACTGTGCGTATTTATGTATACCTTTTATTAAAAAAGGGAAGGAATGAGAAAAAATAGAAACAAAAATCGTTGATACTTTCTTTAATACAGCTTAAATAATCTTATCACATAATTTCTGTCATAGGAATTGGACACTCCACAAACGACTGAAAATTTGATAAGCAAAAGGAAAATTTTTGTGTCAGTAGAGGGAAACTTTTCTTAAGGAAACCTACGTACGCTGTTCGAAAACAATCCATACGATCAATAACAGTGTCAATGTTTAATAGCTTCACAAATGACAACAAGACGTTAAATTTCCTTTAAACTACTCAATTATTTCAGTCGAGTATTATACATTTTTGAATGCTAGAGTTTAACATATTGTAATTTGCAAAAAATCTACAAACGTAGGAAACACAGCTGATGCAATTATTGTTATAGTCCTATTATTCCTGACTACGTATCTAAACGCTTTTGGTTAACGGGGAGTAATTTCAAGTAATATTTATTACCAGGAAATGTATTTTTCTATGAGATGACTAGAATTATTTTTATGTTTCTTGGACTGAAGATTATACAGGAGAAAACTATAATCGATTAATTATACTCCTTATATGATGTTGGAGTTAGTCAGAATAATTAGGGACAGCTACTAAATCATTTCTTAAAATATGTATTAAATCTATAAATGGCAATTGCTTATAATAGAGATCAATAAATCCACAACAACAACTAGTTTGAATGATGTTTGTGAAAGATAAAAAAAATTAAATGACTAGCTTTATATATATGATAACTATCATAAACTTGTCAAAAATATCGTTCATAGCCAATCACTTTGTCAAATAAAATATGACAATTCATTTCACGTCTTAATTTAAGTTAAAACTTGTTATTCATCGAACTACATATTCTTCGGTAATAATACTTAATATATAGTTTCGAACCAAGTAAATAAAGTTAACTTCATGCAGACAGTCATTAGTATAGCCACATTTTTAAAGTAATAATTTTGATTTGTTTACAAGGGATCGAAATATGCAATTATTCTCGTTTCCGTTTCTACAATACATATTTGAGTTTTTTTAAACTTAAGTTACTCTTAGAACGCAAATGTTACCTACGTGTAGTTTTATTGAATTTCTGAAATTCAATTGTACTAAAAAATTTTGAACTTTCAAGGTTATATTCGATGCACAAAGTCACAATGAACATAGTCATAACCTTGTAACTGGATATGGATATGAAGTTATATTTACTTTGATTTTCAGCGTAAGTTACATTAATAGTTGGTAGTAATACTAACGGCAAATTGTGTGAACAAATCTTTACAATTTCTCTGCAAGTTAATACGGTATCTAATGATAGATCATGATACTGATACGCTTCATATACTTAGTATTCTGCGTTGAGTTGGTAACACCATTAACTGCAAGGAGCTTAAAGAGAAGAAACACTAATAATGAAATTTTAATTACTTGTATGAGAGCAATATTGACGAAATATTTTGCTTCTACAGAAACAGTAAATATATGGTTTGTGGAATATAATGAAGTTATTCAACCTATACTAGTATCAATTAAAACTTCATATATGCTAGTTAACATCCATCATCTGAACTCGCAATACATACATGATTTTTCTGGAAGTTACTCATCAGTTTACAAAAGTAAAGGTTGTGATTTTATTGTGATTCTATCGGACAAAAGCAATTTTGAGAATCTGTTATTTAACATCAAATTTAGCTTACTATTTGACCCAAATTCCAAAATCATTATAGTACTTGAAATAAAAAGCCACATATTAGAATATATACGTTTTGTTTTTCAACACTGTATGCAATTTGAAATATTTAATGTAATAGTGATCATTTCCAATCTTTTCTATGACTTTGCAGAATATATTCCTGATCTAAATGCACTTCAATCATTTGTTTTAGTTTTCACATATTTTCCATTTGACACGAATAATTGTAGGCAAAATGCAAAGGAAATTCTTTTAGATATATGGTCTCATAATACATTTATTGTAGGACAAAACTTGTTTCCTCAAAAAGTGGGAAATTTACATATGTGCCCGTTATTATTTGATGCAACACCAGTACCACCAAACTTAATATATGGCGAATACCTTAACGGTATTTATATTCTTAAGGGGAAGACAGGTAGACTTATACAAACTTTTTCCGATAGATTGAACTTTTCTTTGATCGGGAAACAATTATGGACACAGTATGGAAGAAATGAAATTAATAACTCTTATTTTGGCGTCTATGACAAAATAATACGCGGGTTGTGCGAGGGTAGTTTTGTTATTGTTACCATAGATGAGAAAATCTACATAGATTTTGACGTTGTATTTGCTCACGATTTTGTCTATGGTGTTTGGGTTGTCCCGGGGCCCGAATTTTACCCTTCGTGGATGAATGTGCTATTTCCATTTCGACTGGAGTGTTGGACTCTAATGTTAATATCATGTTTGATAATATCAGCATCTAGTTATTTGATAATTAAAATTATGTCTAAAATAAGACTATCACTAAAGAAATCACTTATAGATAATCTTTGTATTTTACTAGGAATATCTGTAAAATCTCATTATACGAATTCAATGATTAGCTTGGAATTGATAGTCGCTCTATGGGTTTTGTGTTCTCTTGTTCTTAACAATGCTTATCAAGCTTCATATTTCTCTTTCGTGACACACCCTAAGAAGCACAATCCAATAAATACTATGAAAGAGCTTATAGATTCAGGAATCAAATTTGGAGGATTAGATATATCGCGCAGTATGTTCTCTGATTCTTTCGCTACAAAATATATTTATGAAAATTGGAATCCAGTAAATTCAGTAATGGAAGGATATTATAAAGTAAAAGATACACATAATTACGCATTTCTTTGGACGCTGTCAATGTCCAAGTATATAATGAGCCTCAAATCATTCACTGATATAGACGGGTTTTCTCCACTACATATTGTTAATGAAATTGTATTATATGAACCCGTATGGTATGTGTTGAAGCCTCACTCTCCATTTAAAATTCATTTAGAGAGACTTATAGAAGCTTGTAATGAAGCAGGACTTTTATCTAAATGGGAGAAAGAAGTTTTAGAAAACTTAAATGTTCACATTGAGATGAATAGTATACGCACTCTTGATAAAGAGCAGCTGCTTGGTGCTTTTGTTGTAATTGTTACAGGCTTAATTATAAGTTTTATTTCATTTATTGGAGAAATTCTAATCCATATGTATAGAACGTGTTGTCCACTAAATTGATATTGAGGAAGTAAATTAAACATCAAAAATATTTAAAAACCATGGCTGAAATATAATGACTACAAATATAATGACAAGAAGGAATTATTAATTTTGACGCAAATTTATTGACAGATTGTAACCATATCTCTAGATTTAAAAAATCAAAACTAAGTCAGTATTTTACTGAAAACTTATCATACATAAATATTGATAGTACTCTAGCAGTGAGACATAAGAAAACGTTTTGTTAATCTATTACTAGTATATCACATAATATAAACGATTCAAATGTTTTCATAGAAAATAATAGTGATCCTTTAATCTCATAGAAAATACTAACGATGTTATTAATACTTTAATTTAATAAGAAATTATCGAATGGACATTGAAGGATGCATTTCCTTTGAGCATCGATATCATGAAGTCCAGAAATGTTGCTTTGAAATTCGCTATGTTTTCTGTACTTTGTGATTTTACTATTATAAAGTTCACCGAATGTATTAAGTAACGGGAAGTGTTTTACGTTAGTTTTCAAGGAGTTTGGTTTAATAAGCAATTTCTACATTTATACTTTGTATGTCCGTGTTTTGTCTTCCGTTCGGGAAACAAAACATATTTGTGAATTTGTCCACTCTTCTCAAAGTAAAAAAAAACAAACTCTATAGGTACCTTATGAATATCACCATTAATTTTGGTCAAGAGGTAGAGGATCAGTCGTTAGAAAGCATACTCGTAGATAGGAGTAATATTGAAACTTGAAGAGATAGAAATCAATTATCTCCTATTTTAACATTGATCAGTATAGAACAGAAACGGCAATAGAGAGCGAGGAACAGTTTGCCGCAATTGATATATAATCCCCAAAATACATTTCAGTTTCATATTTAATTCTGTACGAAATCAAGAAATGTATAAATTCTCTACAACTTTCGATTTTATTATTGATCAACGTAGAAGAAAAGATAAGAGAATGAGACTACGGTTTCTTTCTGGAATCGAGTTAGCATTCGGGAAATACATATTATCGTTTCACTTAACTCTCTATTTGACCGAAAATGGCAGAAAACAACCATTTCTTTTTTAATTGATCGTTATAAAGTAAACAAAAACTGTATTAGATAGTGATAAATATGTGCCCCAATGATAAATTATATCTCCTCTCTAATTTTCATTCCAATGACAGATGTCTACTACCAGTTGCGGTTCAAATAATTATTAAGATAATATCATGCCAGAGAAACAAACTTATGTGCGTAATGTGCAGGTATACGGCTGCTTATTTCGTCCTTTAATTAAATTACCAAAACGGATGTTATCCGTGAGAGAAAAGTCAAACTAAGTGACAGATATGTATTACTGATTTGGTGGTTGAACTGAAATTTCTCAGCAGTGTTGCTAAGTGAGATAAGTATCTCTAGCTCCAGATTGTATAGGAACTACGTAAGGCACCACCGACAACCTACCCCCTATTTCCTGCTGTAAAACAATATATATATTCAATTGTATGCAGGAACTCCAGATACGTAACATTTACTCGTTTATGTGTTATTGCGTGTGATAACTAATATTCTACTTTATGCATATAACAAGCGTAAATGGTGATTTTAAATAGTACAGTCCCTTCTGTTCAAGGCTTGAATAAGAAGTTGCATTATCACAGCCGAAATGAATATGTAAATTTTACATGCTTCTCTGTCAATAACTGAAGGACTCCCCGAATAAGACAGCTTTTATGGCACATTTCCGTTAAACCGAGAAAACCGACGAACATTAAAATAAGTTCCCATACACATTAATATTTCACACAAAATATGCTTATGGACATATTTTCCTTGTAAAAGAAACAAGTAGCCATTTCAACATGTGTCAGTCATATTCTGTAGACCATGTTTACACTAGTAACTCAGAAAAAATTAAATGTGCCATTCAGCGTTATTCCGGGGAATGTTACAACTCTTAAATGAGATAACAATGTTATCACAATTATCATATATAGAACAAACCATTACTGTTTTCAATATTACAAAAAAATGATTGACTTCCGAAACCACTAACAAGCACAAATAATGTTTGTCCACATTTTGATAGGTAATTATGACGAGTTCACATTAAGATATATTATTTCGAGTACAGCCTTGTTCTTAGCTATTAAGTGGTCAGGCAATTAATTCCGTATCGGTGTATGTCTACGCAACGAAAAATTTGCATTTTAATTTATGATAATTTGGATAACTGTTGTAATGGCAACTTGAATTTTTTGTGGTGTATTGCGATACGCAAAATTTGTGAAGGCTGGTATGGGATGACCACCTGGTCATTATACATTATTGTTCTTAAATATATGCAAAAAGTATATGTTATAAGATATATATGCTTAAAGGTGCTAGTCTCTTAATATGCTCTTGTGAAGCATTGAAAGATATCATGTTGTAACTGCACTTCACCTGTATCTAGAATCAAAGTAAAATGCCATGTGTGAATTCAACTTTGTGATGTAATTATAACACATTATTCGCTGTACTTTGTAGGTGAAAATCGTGATTTATTAAAAATTATGTTTACTTACAATTAACTTTCTTCTTATAAAGTCTGACCAACTAACTTGCGGTAACACAGATATTAATACTCAAGTCTAAGTGTGGTTAGGGTCTGTTTGTTAATGGTAATAGTCTTCATATGGGCTGGCGGTAAATCTTATTAAACATCGCACTATCCTAAACGTAAACGGTAACAACTGTCTGTAGTATATATATACTGTGTACAATGCCGGATTTAGGGGGGTTCACCGAAGCACATGCACCTCCCCTTCACTGTAAATATACAGTGTCAAAAATTAGAACCTAGCAGCGAAAAAGCAACATTTTCCGAAACTTTCTGCTGTTATGTGTCCGTTTGGGGCTTAAAACGAAGTCTAGTTTTGCAAAAACAATGGTTTAAATAGATTTTCGGATGGTTTAAGGAAAATTATTCACTGTAAAAGTAATATTTCTCATTAACACTATAGATGCCTAAAGGCATTTAAAAACTTAACCACTTAAATCAAATGTAATGGTAGTTAGTGGTGCACCCCCCTCCAAGAAATCCTGGATCCGGCCTGACTGTGTACACGTTGCTTACAACTTTTACCTTTTTTGTGTTCAACACTGAGTGCTATTGTGAATTTCGTATAAGTAATATCAGTCCTATTTACTTTTAATACGTCCTTTGTATTAACAGAAAGCACGAAAATACGTTATTCACAAATTGTGATGAGTGTATGTTATAAACAAATTTTTCGAACATATGCATAGAGTAGAAATTTAATAAGACTAACTGAATAATAGGGTAAAGTTAGGAAAGATTGCCCGGTAGATTAGTTTGTGCAGGGGCCAGACAGGACGGGAGGAAAGTTAGTAACAATTCTGAACCAAGGAGAATTGGCAACTTTCTAATGGAGTCGACGTTTAATTTCGTGTGTTCATGAAACCTATTTGTGAAAATTATGTTCCATTTTTCAGTGAATGATGCAGACTTAGCAAGTACATTTTCCCAACGTTGGGGAAATATTCATATAAGGTTCTGGTGTCAAATAGCCAAAATTTTATGAATATTTAACTTAATTCGTTGTCGAAAATAGAGTTCAACGTAGTTTATTACCAATCCGGAAACGTGTGTCCAAACTATGTGTGTTCGTTATCCGCTACAGAAACAGGACAGTTCTTGTAATCAAGAAGTTGTGTATGAAAGTGAACTCAAGTCACCCCTCCCAAAAATTATGCCGGCTTCCATTACACTAATGCTCTGGCTACATGTCTCAAGAAAATTTATCTTTCAGTGTGAGTTTATCCGTTAAGTAAATGTATATTTCAAGAATGTTTGTTACATGTTTTCGTACTATCGAAATACGTAATGCATTTCTCAGTAGTATACAAATGTTCGCTCTTAGTTGTGATATGTTATATAATATTTAATATATATTATGTTTTCAATATTTCCGCAGTATCACTGTCGTGCACAATATCATCTTCCCATATCCACTAACTTCCGTATCCCTCTAGGAGAGGTTTGCAAAAAGATAAATTACACAATTAGTTTTAAAAGTTATTGCAGGACTGGTATTCTGCACAAGGTGTCCAAATAGACATTGCATCGTCTTTAATGATATTGCTTCAATAGTTACTATTTTGTGCAATTTTACTGAATTGTGCTCCAAGTATCGTTATTTTATCGTACATACTGAAAGCTACTAAAAAGATATATGGTTAGTTTGTTTCTTGTGTATAGCTTTAAACGCCATAAAAATCTCATCTGTAATGTAATGCATCTCATATGTTATGGAATTGTAATCAAATATAATAGATACAAAGTGTGTTTAATATTTTCTGAATATCTCACAAGCTGGTCACCATGTGTTAGACTGCTGTGTTCAAAATACAAATGGTGGTTATTGTGTGTATTTAAGCTTTCTTTACTTTATTATATACATATGCATGTTATTTATTATTGCACTGTACCTAAAATGAGTTTGTAACATTCAAATGTATGTAAATGTACAGTAAATGCGTTAATATGTAAATTTGTATTTAAATATATAACAGTACTATACCAAAATACAGAGAAACTGAAAATAATGGTTCTCAAAATGTCATCTTTATTTCTTATCAACCTATAAAGATTGAATGACGTTGTGAGTTTAAAATATGTCTGCCTTACCATAACATTTGAGGTTCCAAGTGATCGTTTTCTTCATGATGCACATTGATATTTTTCACTCCATATTTATCGCAGTCTCTGCAAAATATCATGAATAATGTTGTTGGTTTTGCTGGAGTTCCTAAAATTAAGAATTCGTAAGCAATTTTGATATACATGATTTTTAAGATATCTATAGACACATAATATGGTAATATTATCAGATATTTCAGCTGAAGCCGTAACGTCCATAACCACACAAGCGCAGCTGAAAAGATAGAAAATCAATAAAAAACGAATATTTGTTGGAAATATGAATTTGGAAGTCGGACTATTTTCATATTTACTGAAGTTTGTTATTAAGCAAAGTTTAAGTATGAAAAAACCTGACTTCTGAGTCCACATTTCCAATAAATATTAAGTTTCTATTGATTTTTGCAATATCTCTTGAGCTAGACTTGTGTGGTTATGGAAGTCACGGCTTCAATTTAAATAGCTTCACATTTAATGAAATGACTGTTTCGTTTAAGGGCAAGAGACTCAACTTACCCGTTTTTCGTTACTCTGCGATGCTGCATATAACTGTTCAATATTAATAACAAATTAAAAGAGAAAAATAAAAGAGAAAGTATTCAACAATTTGGATTTCATAGCCTAAATTGCACTTCATGCATTTCTCAGGGTGGGTACGGAGGAGTGCTCTGAAGACCATATGACTATGGTGCGATGAATATTACTCTTTTGTTTCTTCCATGTTTTCTTGATTGAGAATAACGTATTTTGAACGCAACTTATTTTCTAAAGAAAAGGGTTTTATAGATAAAACCCGCAAACTTGTATTTCAGATGTTCAAGCTGTTCAAAACTTACTATTATACAATCCTACTTTTCAATATTGGATGACTCAACATTCCGAAAAGATGATTTTTCTGCAATATTGCATGACGTTTCAGCTGCATTTTGTTAAGCCGACAGTTTTTCTTATGATAGTCACTTTTTAATAAGAACTTTCTATTGAACAGCCTTCCAAATATTTATCTTTCTCGTCAAATACCTTTTGATTCAACAAACAATAATCTACTATAACCCGCCAACTTCTTAAAATAGTTTAACCACCTTCCCACCTTCTGAAGACACATTACTATCTAAAGATATTTACATCCGTGATTCGCCAATCAGGCCAAGCTATGTGAATCTATAATCTTTATATAAGAATTAAAAGTCATTCCATAAACCAAAATTGTTCCAGAGGTAAAATGAAGTATGGGTACAAAGAGGCGCTCCTCACAGCAAGAAGAGGAAGAAGCATTATTATAACAAGCACACCTACAAACTGTTAAGCTGGACAAAAATTAAAGAATAGACTTCGTGTTAATTCTAAAAGCAAAAGAAAACCAAAGAAATGTGCTAATAACTTATTACAACGTAAACCTAGTTCGGAAGACGAATCTAACTCCTCCACTGATATGATTACTTCAACTGATAAGTAACATTTTGCCAAGTTTAGTGGTTGTATAAAGCCCCGAAATAGTTGGTCATGTAGAACTTGAAAGATATGTTCGTAAAGGAGATAATGCTTTTACGTCTGATGTCCAAGAACTATAATACCCGGCGCCTCTACCATGTAAACTTTTGATTTATATAGATTGTAGGTAGAGCGAGATAATAAAATAAGTGTTTGGAATTGATTTCCACTACCGGCTTTCATAATAAAATTTACTAAATAACAGTATTTACAGAAATAATACAAAGTTATATTTTTTAGATTTGTTAGGTTCTTATAGGTAGTTTTTGACAGTGAGGTCGCGGACAGGATCTCCACAAAGCCTCGTGGCAGGTTAGACAAAGTGGCGAAGGAGTTACCAAAGCTCCGTGGCAGGCAGTGAGGAGGTTAGTGCTTACAGAACCTCGTAATAGGCTAAGCAACTGTGTGTAGGATTCTTAACAGAGCCCCGTAGCAGACTAAGCACTAAGCCAACACAAAGTAAAAGCCAACAGTCTCGTAGCAGAGTAGAGGCATGGGGTTGAGTTACTCCTAATATTTTGTGGCAAGCAGTAGTAGAGACACCAGACAACTGTTACTAATCCGCTGATGGCGCTCCTATTCCGATGTTTTGTTTGCTTCATTCAAGGACCTAAACGTTTGTTGTTTGCTAGTTCTAGTAAATTTACGTGGCGCGTGTCATTTAAACGTAAATCCAAGTTGTAGTGTTTATAAACACAAGCGTAAAGTATTGCTTTTACACAATACCACGTGGGATATTACGATTTAATAGACTCAAACCATATTAACAAAGAAATTAGTGACGACTGAATGCAGGAAGTTCATTTTATAATTCAATTCCAAATCATTTTTCGTTGTAAATTCTCTGTATGAATTTGAAGTTTAGAATACAATAATAATAATAATAGTAATAATACAATGATTAATGTAATAATAATATAAATGTTTTTTGCCATGTAATGTGGGTTTGTGTCCCACCGTATGATGTGTTCTCAGGATGCGGATCGAGGAGAATGCCTCTAGATATAGAGGTTAGCTGTGACTATACTGAATAAGCAGTCGCGGACAGACGACGAGGAGTGGTCTTCCAGCTTGGGGAACTGCGCGAGGCTCACAACCTCATCCTTTAAAAAATGGCTGTTGTTCAGAAACATTCACAGAAACCTCGGACTAGGACTGATAATGTGGCACGGAACTCAGCATGAAATCATATAAAAGTTGTAGATTGCACCTTGTCACGTAGTTTTCTTTCTTTCTTCGGTGTATTGTTCCGTCGGTGTATTGTTTTTGACACACCCTGCATTTATTTAATGTAATTATGCATCATTGACAATGACATTTGGAACTTGACTTATTAATCTTTCTCACGCTGCAGCGTACACAATATCTTAAATTTATGAGCAGGGAGGGGCAAATTAGCCCTCCAGCTTCCCCTTTCTAGAAACGCCCTTGTCTAGCAGTTGTCCTATGAAACTCTAGCCCACACTAAAGCTTTCCACTTGGTTTTTGGTTCATTTATTTCGGACTCTTCGCTACGAAGATACCTTGTTTGCTGAGCAAAAATGAACTTTTTTTGAAAATGGACTTGGATCCAAAATGTATGTACAAAATGTATGTGTACAAAATGTGGTATTTGTGTACAAAATGTATGTCCTGACTTCCTAATTTCAATTAGTGGTTATGTGAATCCATCCGAGTCACGAGAGATCCACGAAGGATGATCCACTTTCTGAAAGTGGATAGTCCTGTAAGTGAAAAGTTCATGCTGTTTCGGATGTATAGACTGTATTTAAAAAAATAATAAATAAAGTGCTTATCATCAGAGCTTTATTCACGCCATCTTTATTCCAATGCGCTCTTTTCTTTTTTACTTATAAGATACTCTATTTGCGTAGGAGTGAAAATAATTTCTGTGATTTGATGGTTTTACTTTATCATTAAGATTATTCTTTTCAGAGTTGATTTCTTTACTCTTCTTATTTATGGTACAACGCAACACAGCATTTCTAACTCTGAGATTAATAATTTGCATTTTGAGATTTTTGTTCGACTGTTCCATAATTACTAATTTTGTTTTTAGTTGTTGCATTTCAATATTAAAATTCCTAAAATCTGTTTGTTCCCTTTATCTAATTTTCTCTTTCTCGGAGAAAGTGTAGACACGTTCTTCAGAGCCCGTTTTCTGATTTCTCGTGATTCATATCTTATTGTTTTATCAGGTGGAACACTTGGAGATGAAAGACAACCTTCAACATAACTTGTTTCATTTTGTGCAGGAATTGGACTTTGAATGCCTAGTTGGACTGAGGGAACTACATTTGGTTTCAGAATTTTCTTGGGCGGCAAGCCTAGAAGTTCAGATTTCAGATCTCGCAAATAATGTTCTTCTGAGAAATGCACACTACAAACAGTCGCGTTTTTAAAGTTTATCTTTTCTTTTACATGCGAGAACCCATTGTTTAGCAATGAGAGAGTCTTTAAGGAAATTGTGGTAATCAATACCTGTATATTTTATCTTTTTTATTATGACTCCTTTACGTTGCTACAGCACAAGGATTCACAAACACACATGCACACTAACAAAAAACACTATATTACACTAAAGGAAAGGCACAAATACACTTAATAAAAAATATGTACACAAGTACTCAAGTTCACCACACAATCTTGCAATATTGCATGTTGTACAGCCAAGCCCGGGTAAAGAAATTTTCCGAGATATTGACTTTTTCTTTATTAAATAATATTCATCCACGTACTCAAAAACGTACAATAGAAAGATGTGTCCACAAAAATTTGCCACGGGAAAAGAAAACAACATAATTCAACACAGCAAAAACCCAAACTAAATAAATATATAACGAATTGTTTGTGGTCTTACTAGCAAATCTTCGCGCGCCAAGCAGACGACAAGCTCGAAGTTCCTCGCTGGTGACGTCGCTGTGAAGAGAGCATAAAGTAGAGGCTCTGGACATAGGTTAAGAGCACCCCGGGTGAAACTTTTCTCGCACGTAGGAAGTATAATAGTGGCCGCAAATTAAAAGGAAAAACAGTTATCATCTTCGGTATATATTGTAAGGAAATCAAACGCTCCTCTATTTCAAAGTGACCAATAGACCAAAACGGTATTATGGCCATATATGAGAAAAATATACAAAACGATAAATAAAAATGAATCAATCATGAGATGTAGGAAAAGTCTTACTGACACTTTTGAAAATGTGAGAAGCATCTTACATGGTGTTGAATTGGATACAATTGTACCAACTTTTTTCACAGTAGGGGCCGAAAATGCCTGCGTGGTATCAACGATGAATGAAAAAAGGGCTGAATTTGGTAATTGTACCAAGTGTGGCAACACTGTACGGGAAGAAAATAGCCTTCTGAACGGGATCACTTTTTTGTAATTTTCTTTCCCTGGCAGATTTTTTTTTTACAAAAATGAAATAAAACCAAAATAAACATGTCTAAAACAAAACTTAAAAAATACACGTGTTTAAAATAATTTTTAAAACGTATATAAAATTTGTTTTAAACAAAATTAATTGTTTAAAAAGTTTTTAATCATTTGTTTTAAACATTTTGTTTTAAGCAAAACAACCCAGATGCCAAGTGCCTTAAATATTTATTTTGAACTTTTTAATGTTATTTACATTTGTTTTTGTGTGAGGGTTCCATTATTGTAGCTGCGTATGCGAGTTTTGTACGAACCTACTGCTCATGTAGCTTTCTTATAGCAGTAACACTAGTAAACTCTTTCCTGATCTTGATGATGAATCCAAGGTTGCTGTATGCCTTGTCAATCTTGTTGTTTATTGTTAAATGTTGTCGATTGTTAAATGTTGTCGATTTTTAAATGTTAAACTTCTGTCATACACCACCGCTAAGTCGTGACAGTTAGGGATGCACGCGAGACGAGACGAGACTAGAAATGGAAAAGTCTCGTCTCGTCTCGCAGCCTCAAATGTTGGTCTCGTCTCGCGTCTCGTCTCGTCTCGCAAATGTGAAGTCTCGTTTCGCGTCTCGAATAAAATTTTGAGTCTCGTCTCGCGTCTCGCGCGAGACTTTCTCGCATGGTCTCGCAGTCTCGCATATATTCTGGTCAAAATTTTGCAATGTGTTATTCTATGGCTGTTAATGAATGATGATGTGATATTCTGTCCGAAGGCAGGTATTTAACCTAAAAGTCCCTTGGCAAGCTGAATCCTTGGTGGTTTGCCATTGCTTTCCATGGGATGAATGTTCATAACATCCTAAGGAGACGGAACCAAAAGTTCAACATGGTATCCGAACTTTTTTCCGCTCCAAATTAAAAGAAAAATTGTGCTGGAATTTGATTCCTGGACCATTAGTTTTCGTCAAATTAATAGCATAATTTACAGCAAAACCAGCATAAATTGTTGCTGGATTCAACATTGTTTTCCAGCTTAGAGGTCTCCAGCAATACTTGGCTCTTCTAAAATGTCGTCGCCACTATCAACATTTACACGTTTTGGTCGTTTCCTTGAAGGGTGATTTTCCATTATAAAGATGCTTTTATACCACCAAAAGCGCTTGTAGACAACAAAAGAATTCCTCACAACACAATACGACTCAATTCTTTTGGTTCGTTTGCGCTTGTAGCAATGTTGCATTATCGCATTTTATCAACTTTCGCTTTCAACTTATATAGTGTTGCCAGACCTATAAAATAAAATTACTGACAGATATAGTCATTCCTACCATCTCGCATCAAACCTATAGGGCCATTCTACCAAACCAGTGTTTGAATTAAACTTCCGAACTAGAGGGGGATGTTTTTGGTAAATATATAGAAAGAAAATACTTATTCCATGTAAAAATATCATGTTATTTCTGCGAGCCGGACCCGGGACAAACTTTGACGAGAGGGGATTTCCCCGCCATCCCCCAAAATAAATCGCTAGTAGTAATGTGAAAAAGACAGAAACAAACAGAAATATCACATTTTGCAGCAATAGGGAGTCTTATTCGCTTTTCAGACCAAAAAACAGAAGTTCATGTATTCGTGCGCGCCCGCGTGTATGTGTTTGTATCGCAAAATAAAGTCCTAAATCGATGTTGTAATAAAGGACCCTGTGTAAGTTCTCGTCAAAGATAAAAGATATATTTGCCTCGCTTTTTTGCTGTATTCGTATAGATATAAAGGTAACTCTTCAGGAAAAAAATATTTCGACGACACTGATAACGATTTCAAGAAGGTAAGGCCAAAATACCGCAAATGTTTATAATGGAGTATATGGGAAACTACATGTTATATTCGGATTTTTGTAGGTACCGTCCACAACTCTGAGATCAATGATTTGCACATATGATGTGCATCAGAGTACGGGACAAATAATAGGTAGAAACGAAAGTGGTGTTATGTTTCCTTTGGCTGATGCAGGGTGTTGAAATTGGGCACCATCCGGTAGTTTAATAGACTGTATGGGAGAGTATTTGGTGGCTGGGAATTGTATTACGTACCATCAGCGGCTCCGAAATGCAGATCAAGATGATGTGGTGTTCCTCCCGAAGGCAGGGCTGTGACCCGAAGGTCTCTGGGCAAGGTGAACCCACGATGGTTTGCCATTGTCTGCCATGAGACGATGACGTCCGAAGGATGGAACCGACAGTTGAACAAGGGATCCGGACTTCCTCTGTCCCCACCGGGAATCGAACCTGAGATCCCTTGATTACAAGGGGAAGAGCTTATCCATTCATCCACCGGCGACATATTCTGACAAATAAAACCATTGCCATATTATGAGGTAGAGCAGGGTAAAGGGCAAATAATAGTTGAAAACGTCATTGGCATTATGATCTGTTTGACCGATCCGGACGTTTGAGGTTGTGTATATGAAAACATTTGCTTCATATTCGCTATCTGTCTGTTGCGAGGCTGCCTCTATCCAGGGAAGTACAGTAGACGCGTCAGTGTGGAGGTGTTGATTTCTGTAGTAGCTTACTCGTCTTTAGTGACTGCAAGTAGGTGGTGATCGATTCGTGTATTGTGCCTGCAAGAAGTTGCAATTCCTGCATGCTTTCGTTCAGTGACTTTTGTTGTTCTGTTTCTCGCGACATTTATGCGAACTTTGTTGTTGTGTACCATTTGGTGTTTTTTCTGGTAGGTTTCCCCAGTGTGGAAACGTGTAATGCAAAAGCCATATTATTCATTTCAAAACAATTTGGTGACGAGTGTGACAAATGGCTTCCGGTGGAAACACGGATAATCATCGGCAATGTTCCGTGTGCGAACTATGGTTTAGAGGGCAAAGAAAGCGGCCGGTGTGTGGAAGTGAGTTCTTACAAGCGATTAGTTACATGCGTGGGAGCAAAGGTAAGTCGTTCCAGTGCTTCGGTCCGTCAACAGTACTATGTACAACATGCTACATAAAGGCAAGTTCTTATGTGAGAAGCGTGCAGAAACAACCAGAAATGGGTAGTAAAGGGATCGGATCTCAACGTTGAAGATACGTCAACTGTGCCTGTGCACATGAAGGTAAACCTCGCAGAAATTCCTGAAGAACAGTTAGTAGTGTTCACGGGATTGAACAATGAACAGTTGACTGTGCTGTGTAGCTTCTGTGACACCTTACATAACAGCAGTGTTACAAGCGTTGAAACCAGACTGGGCATGTTGTTAATGAAACTCAGGCATGATCTTTGTAATGACTTTCTTGGAGCAATATTTGGATATCCATGCCACGGAAGTGTGTCAAATGCATTGAAATCAGTCAGACAGGCTTTGATAAGGCAGTTTGTACCGTCCGTATTGAGTTCAAAGCATTGTTCTTGTTCGTTTCTTCTGAGCAAGGTTCCAGCTTGGGACCGCAAACTTTATGGAGTAGGGGATGACAAGCTGGTTTTAGTCTTTGACGGAACATACATTTACACTAAAAAATCGACGAACTACACTCTGCAAAGGCGTCTATATAGTGTGCAAAAAGGGCGACCTTTAGTGAAACCCATGATGATCGTTACACCCAGCAGGCACATTGTTGACATTGTTGGTCCATACTTTGGTGTAATAATGATACTAGTATTACAAACTCTATGTTCACAAATGGTTTAAACCAACTCTTACAACAGGGAACCGCGTTTTGGTTGACAGGGGATTCCGAGATTCCATGACGGTGTTGGAGGAGGCAGGGATCATTGCGAAAATGCCATGTCTTTTAGAAAAGGGAAAGAAGCAGCATGACTGCCTGGCTGCAAACCAATCCCGTATTGTCACAAAGGGCAGGTGGTGTGTAGAAGCGAAAAATTTCCATCTCAAAATGAAGTACAAGATGTTTAGGGATAGGGTTCCAATTGCGGCTCTTCCCTACCTACGCGAGTATTTACTCATTGCAGGTGCCTTAGAGAATCAGTTTGCGCTTCCATTGACCAACGATGCACCAGAAAAGTCTGACGAAAGTATTGAAATCTTATCACGTTCTCGTTTAACAAACGAACTACAAAAGAAACTACAGACATCCGGTGATATTGACAAACGCTCAGCACAGATTTGGAAACCGTGTGACGGATCGTCAATTACTGACTTCCCTCGATTGACAGAAGAAGACTTATTCAAAATCACGTTTGGAATTTATGAAATCCAAAATGCTCAAGCATATGCAGCAGAGCATATGAAATCTGATGGTAGTTTTTCACTTTTCCATTTGCATATCACTCCACACATCCTGAGGTTTAAAATTCAATCTCGACATGTACAGAGTTTGCAGTACACACTTTTCATTGAATACGATCCAGAAAAATCAGGAACCGACGCTATTCTTGGATGGTACTGCAAATGCCCCAGTGGAGCTCGTGTTCTTGGATGTTGCTCGCATGTGGCTTCCGTTCTTTGGTATCTTGGTGTTGCTCGTTATGAAACTGTTCATTTTCCAACTTCGCACCTAAGTGGTATTTTTCTCGACACTAAGGACATACAGGTAATGAAGATCCAGGCATGACTTAACTTTGGGTATAAGGTGATCTGCGGCACATTTTGACCACTAATCGTGATGTTGTCATTCACATCTAAGGACAATATTGTCCATTCCCATAGAATTTCACACTTTGTGATCTTTATGTTTCCGGTGCCTTATTTGTGTGTCTGTGTATGTGTGTGTCAGTGTGTGTGTGCGTGTGAAACAGACCTAAACTTTTTGTTTTCTGAGTATTTCGTAATATTAAATATCATAATATGCCAATGGCCTTATTTGTAAGAATGTGTCCCCGGTGGATGAATGGATAAGCTCTTCCCCTTGTAATCAAGGGATCTCAGGTTCGATTCCCGGTGGGGACAGAGGTAGTCCAGATCCCTTGTTCAACTGCGGTTCCATCCTTCGGACGTCATCATCTCATGGCAGAAAATGGCAAACCATCGTGGGTTCACCTTGCCCAGAGACCTTCGGGTCACAGCCCTGCCTTCGGGAGGAACACCACATCATCTTGATCTGCATTTCGGAGCCGCTGATGGTACGTAATACAATTCCCAGCCACCAAATACTCTCCCATACAGTCTATTTAACTACCGGATGGTGCCCAATTTCAACACCCTGTATCAGCCAAAGGAAACATAACACCACTTTCGTTTCTACCTATTATTTGTCCCGTACTCTGATGCACATCATATGTGCAAATCATTGATCTCAGAGTTGTGGACGGTACCTACAAAAATCCGAATATAACATGTAGTTTCCCATATACTCCATTATAAACATTTGCGGTATTTTGGCCTTACCTTCTTGAAATCGTTATCAGTGTCGTCGAAATATTTTTTTCCTGAAGAGTTGCCTTTATATCTATACGAATACAGCAAGAAAAGCGAGGCAAATAGAACTTTTATTTTCGACGAGAACTTACACAGGGTCATTTCCAATTTACAAAGCTTTTCTTTTTTAATGATGTTTAGAAACTAAAGAAGGCTTTAATTCTGAAAATCAACCTTGATTAATAATAAATCTCATAAAATGTGTAGTGCCCCAATCACTTTTTTGTTCCTGGAGGCGTTAACGCTCAACTTACAAAATTCAATAAATGTAAAATCACTAAATATATAATTACATGTAATTCATAAATGTTGCGAGACTTCTCGTGCTAGACTTAACTAAGTCTCGTATCGCGTCTCGTCTCGCGTCTCGCATAAAATTTTCAGTCTCGTCTCGTGTCTCGTCTCGCAAATACGAGACGAGACGAGACTTCTCGCGTCTCGCGTGCATCCCTAGTGACAGTATTCGAGATTGGTAAAGTGATGCCATTCATCTTATACGAAACATTCTGAGGGGCTTCGCGGTTTGTAAATGACATTAAATTTTATTTGTTAGTGTTCACTTTATGATGTTCTCTTTGGACCATTCCATCAGTTCATTCAAGTCATTTTTAAACATTTTACAGTCATTTAATGTTACTATTCCCATGTATAGTTTAACATCATCTGCAAATATCTGCGTGTGAGAGTTTTATATATTTCTCGGTAGATCATTAATAAACAGTAGAAACAACAATGGCCCAAAATTTGAACCCTATAGCACCCCTGATAGCTGTACGTATTCCTTAGACTTACAAAACTTGTACACGACGAATTGTTTTCTGCTTTCCAAGCAGGATTTAAATAGATCAATAAGTTCTCTGCTGAAGCTAAATTCCTTAAGCTTACTGAGCAATCTATTATTATTTGCGCTGTCGAAAGCTCTCGCGAAATCTATGTATATTACATCTATTTGTCCCCCAAGTCTAGTATTTTACTTATAAGGGTAGATAGTAGACTAATAGTTGTGACTGTTGATCTGTCTGTAAGAAAGACATGTTGTGCTTCTGATATAGACGGCCGCATGTGTAGTATTATTCGCTGGTATAAGACTGTTTCATAAATCTTAGCAAAGGTGCTTAATATTGAGATGAGTCTATAGTATTTAATTTCTCTCTCATTATTATTCGATTTCGGAATAGGTGAAACTCTCGTTGTTTTCCACTCATTAGGAATTTTCCAGATTTAATTGAAAGATTAAGTATAATTTCAACGGTGTTACGAATTGATCGACATAACCCTTTACAATATAGCTTGGGATTCCATCGGGATCTACCGCTTTTTGGGTTTCATGTTTTTATTTTTATTTATCTCTCTTTGCTTTGCTCTGTTCTTTAGGTTTTATTTGTTTCCTTTAAGCATTTTTGGCGAAACGGAAAGAAAGCTGACGTACATTTGCATCTGCACAAAGTCTCTTATGATGCCTTTAACACGCCTTTTAAAATACGTCATTTATAAAGCTACTTACCTGCAACATAGTAATTGCTCCTGTGTTTTTCATCTAAAGATATAATATTTTCTTAGAAAGAGTAAAAATGAATTGAGTTCAGTTTTTTGCTCCAGGACTCTGTAACCAATACTGTCCCAAAAATTTTAAAAATTCTAAAAATATTTTCACCATAAACGTTTTAAAAACTAAAACATTAGCATTTCATAAACAAAGGTGCTGTAAAATGTAAATTATTATTTAGTTTCAAGTTATCGCATCATTTGAAATTTCAATTTAGCTGAATACTTCAATATTAGCAAAATTATAAAGCACAGTGGGAAAGTAGGAACTTTTCAAGGAATGAATTACGAAAAATGTGAAAGGCAGTTTTTGCAACATCATGGGTTAGCAATACTGGTCTGGAATTAGCTGACTGTATTCGCGGTACTCGACATGTTATTCCCTCCATTCCCTTACTCACGTAGCGAGGGGTGCGTACATGTAGGTCTACCGTTACTGACGACACAAGGCCGAGGGCCGACTAAAAAATTCACCATCCAGGGCCCACCGTGACATTTCCCGTACTGTCAGTACGCACCTGACCACTATTTCATAGTTTTCTTCTCTTACAAGTAAACCTATCGATGTCGAAATCTAGTTTCGTGATCAAACTTGGCAGAGATGTGTGAAATATCGCGAAACTAGCGTAAACAAAATTTGAAAATCTTCCGTCCATAAAGACGGACGCAGTGGCCAAAAAACGTATTGATCAGAATACCCCATAACAATGTGTTTGAAGTTTGAAAATTTCATTTTATTTGTAAAATGGTTAAAGGGATGAAAAACAAAACACATTAACCGACAGCGAGAGGAAGGAGACATCTATTTGAGGGTATAATTATCATGCCACAATGTTGAAGTCTTTCAAGTTGTATCTCGCTCGACTTCTTTTTTAAAGAAAAGGAAGGGGGTAATGTAAAATATCAAATTGGGCTAGAATTTTACGAGAAATACAATGGTGAAATCTATGTTTCCGTAAGTTTATATTTTTTAAACATAATGAAATGCACATTGATATGAATTCGTTGGTTCAAAGATTTCTTAACAGCTGTATCTTTTTGAAAAGAATTCAAGTCAGGAAAACGTAACGTACGTTAGTGAGAACATCGTAGGTGGCTACTTATGAAAGATATAATCAGCTTAAAACCGTTATCAACTGCAGACAAAATGAAATGGTTATAAGACGATCACAAGTCTTAAGGAACTGATGGAGGATGAATGACATATTGTCCATTGGATTATTCGAGTTAGAAGACAAACCTTCATTAGTAGAAACCTACTCAGTATGGACTAGTATACATTCGGTTTTCCTGATTTGACTTTTTTTAAAAAAATATTACAGGAATTTTCGCAGGAGAGGGCAGGAAATTTTTCCTCTGGTTTTGTGTTTTTAATATAGCTTTAATAAGAGAAAGGGTATGAAAAGAAGTCGCACTTAGGCTGATTTATTTGATACCATCTCGGTATTCATGGTAGTATCACATGGCATAATCAGTAAGAACATCAAGAACTTTTACTTCGTGGGGTTTTCAAAAAAAAAAAAAAAGGGGTGTGCACTCACAATAATAATATACCTTTTTACACAAACTCAAAGAAAACAATATTTTTACGCCCAGGAGTGTGTCTAAGGAAATATGGGCGAGTGTTAGGGGTGTTTGGGATGTATAGAATACTCCCTGGACATAATATATATTTTTACAACAGAAGTTGTAAACCTAAGAAATAGATAAACTACTGCAGTATTAAATTCAGAAAATGTTTGCTTATGCTCGGAAACTTAATATAAACTACTCATTTACTCGTTAGGGAGAGACCATACAATCCCTTGTGAAGTCCATGGATATACCTGTATGGCAATATGTTGTTGTGTGTACTTGTCAGCTGAGAGTAGCAGAGCCATCCCTACTTGGTCAAGGGGCCCCGAGAACAAAATGGTATTTATTAATTACATGTATTAGGAGCAGAATGTACTAATGGAGACAACAATAAACTTATTTTCTCTGGGACCTAATATGCTGTTAAAACGGCATGGAAAGTAGATAGATTGGACAGTAGACCCCATGAACCAGAGGTGAACGCTCTACCACTGAGCCCTGGTGGAACATAACTGAGCCACTCTCCCCCTTTAAGGAGGAGCGCAAAAAACTAAATCAGCACATGATTAAGGCAAGAAGGAACGGCAGCTTTGCCTATCTTCAATATCGCTATCTCTACATCGATGGCAAGCGTTATAGTCTGTACGACCTTGAACCAAACACGCGAGAGGCAGCGGTCCCCAGAGAGAGAAGAGAAACACCACCAGAAGCCTCAATCCCCGCGGCGAAGGCAGACCTAAATAATGGGCAAAAAGAGGAAAAGAAATGTTCAACCTCCATTTCGAATGCAACGGCAGAGAGCGAAAACGCATTTTCACCCCCTTCAGCTCTAAGGTCATCCACCCGTCAAGCGAGTACACAAGAACTCAATGAACAGAAGGACTATCCCCCTCTCAAAACTCCTCCCCCTTCCCGTACGGAATATCTCGTACAGAAACAATGAAATAACTGTGACAAGGCTCCGGTAGAAGACCAAGAAAGTGTAAGTATAGATAAAGACTCTCTAAAAATATTCTATCAAAATGCTCGTAGCTTACGTGGTCGAACATGTGATTTCTTTTGTGGTGTATTAACTAACAATTACGATCTAATTGCAATCACTGAGACATGGATTAACGAATCTCATTATGATGCTGAGTTATTTGATAACAGATATACTGTGTTGAGGCAAGACAGAAACTCTGTCAAAACCTGTAAAACAAGGGGTTGGGGTGTTCTTATTGCAGCCCTAAGTAAACATTGCATGTTCTTATTGGACAGGTGTGATGATAATTATGACTGCTTGATTGCCAAAATAAACAGTGAGGGGAAAACAATATATATTTGTGTTGTGTATTTCTCACCGGGATCTAATATTGAATTGTATAATGATTTTTTACTCGACTTGAAATTAATTGTCCTCAAGGTTGTCCTGTTCTCCTGATTGGTGATTTCAATTTATCGGAAATAAACGGTACGGAATTTAATTTTGAAACAAGCTCTTCTAAATGTAAGAATTTATATGAATTTATGTCCTATTATAATTTGCAATCATTAAATAATGTGACGAACGAAAATAATCATACATTAGATCTGGTTCTCTCTAATATAACGAATATAGAAGTCAGTAGGGAATATTGTCCACTAATTCCAGAAGATGTACACCATCCATCCTTAGTAATAAACGTGATGCAGCAGGGGACCGCGAAGATTAAAAAGAAAACTAATATATCAGGATATAATTTTAGGAAAGCTAATTTCTTAGAGTTGTATCTTGAATTCTCATCTATTGACTGGAACTGCCTAAAGAAATATGAAAACGCCAATGACCTAGTTGATAATCTCTATTATATTATTTATAGTGTATTTGACAAGTGCGTGCCACTTAAAAACAACTCAAGAACAGCTTATCCGTGCTGGTTTACACATGAAATTATCAAAAAAATCAAAACTAAAGCAAGGTATCTTAAGAAATACAAATGTAATAAAGAAGTAAATTATCTCAATAAATTCAATGAATTGCGTAATTCAATGAATTCAATGAATTGCGGGGTGCGTTTTTCCGTAGGGAAATAAAGAAAGAAATTAAGCTGGCATACAGATTCTGAAAATAACATTAATAACAATGCTAATGAATTGTGGAATTTTATAAAAAATAAGACTAAGCATCTTCTTGGGGGGAAATTAAATTATGAGGGACGCGACCTTTATCATAATGATGAAATAGCCAATGCTTTTGCACAGTATTTCTCGTCAGTATATGTGCCAGATACAGGTTTCACTGACATTCCTACGAACAATTTATTAACTTATGTAAGTAACAAACTAGAGTCACTTACCATTGAGGAAATCACTCAATCTGAAGTAGTAATGGCAATCAAAAAATTAAAGCCCAGAACTGCTGTTGGCCCTGATGGAATACCTCCATATATCATAAAGGGTTGTATAGATGCGTTTACATATCCGCTAAGAATTGCATTCAATCTCGCTTTAAAAACATGCGTTTTTCCGGATAAATGGAAATCATCTATAGTTTGCCCAATACCAAAAACCAATGATAAACACGTAATAAGTAACTACCGGCCTATATCAATTTTACCTACTTTTGCAAAGATATTTGAACAAATCTTATACCGACGGATAATTGACCACATCCAACCCGTAATCTCACCTTATCAACATGGCTTTATCCCACACAAATCAACAACAACAAACCTTGCACTTATCACAGACTTTATAGCAAATTCGTTAGATGTAGGATGTCAGGTTGATGTAATATATATAGATTTTGAAAAAGCATTTGACAGAGTCAATCACAAGGTATTATTACATAAGCTAGGCGAATATAATTTCTCTTCTCCCTTGATCAAGTTCTTTTCATCATATTTAAATAATCGTAAACAAACTGTTATCTACAAGAAATATAAATCATCTGATTATATTGCATATTCTGGAATTCCCCAGAGCTCTAATCTAGGTCCGTTATTGTTCCTTTTATTCATTAACGATCTCCCTGATCATATATTATTAAGTAACAAATTGCTTTTTGCTGATGACCTCAAAATATACGGTAGGATAAAGACCATACATGACTGTCTCGATTTACAACGTGACATGGAAAATATTGCTAATTGGTGTTCTCTTAACAAACTTAATGTAAACATAAACAAATGTAACATTTTATCGTTTACCAGAAACAAAAGTCAAATAGAGTTTGATTACTCAATGAATCAGATCTTACTAAATAGATTAAATTCAGTCAAAGATCTTGGAGTTATATTTGATACGAAACTGACATTTAATAACCATGTAGAGAACATAGTTAACGAATCTCTCAAGATGTTAGGGTTCATAATTAGAACTGGAAAGGAATTTAACAATAGTACTACACTAACAAAAATGTATTATGCCTATGTCCGATCAAAACTGGAATATGCTGCTGTGATTTGGAACCCATCACAACAGCAATACAGACACCAAGTGGAAAAGGTCCAATCTAAATTTATCAAATACTTGATGTACAAGACAACTGGAATCTATCCATATTATGAAAATTATCTAACATTAATAGACAACTTCTGTATCCCTACACTTGAGCAAAGGCGAAATGTGACAGATTTGATTTTTCTCCATAAAATAGTACATAACGAATTTAATTGTACGGATCTCATATCAACATTAAATTTTCATGTCCCGACACTTAAAACTCGTGCTAATAACACTGGTCTGTTTTATTGCAAAAAAGCAAGGACCAACGTATTATTGAAATCACCAATTTGGAGAATGTGTTCTACTTACAACAAAATATGTATCAAACACAAAGAAATTGACATCTGCAATATGAACTCTAGGTTTAAGAAAACTATTGTAAATGTATTATGTAATACACCAACACTATAATTGGGCTTATGCCTGTTGTGTTGATGGCAAATAAATAAAATAAAATAAAAAATAAAAATAAAAACATAAATTTACTAATGCATTGTTAACTTCTTATTCTGATATTATCTACAAAATGTAATACACTTAAGAACCCATTCAATTTAAATGCTTAGAATGTATATTTATAACATCCAGCTTAATAAAATAAAAAAATAAAAAAAAACATGTATGAAAAAGGATATGTTGATTTTTTTAAAGATTCTAATTTCTATTTTTCTCCTCAATAAAGGCCGTTTGTGATGAACTTCAATTATTCCTTCATCAATCCTGATCTACATGGTTGACCAGTATTACATTTCTGAAACCTTTTGAATCAACGATATAGAGTAGGCCTACATCTTAGAAAAAAACCCTCCTGTCAATTTTTGTAAATGGCGTTTGTTGAGTTTTGTTAAAATGATCCTGAATTACTCTTTCATTATTTGTGTTGGACGTAATAAACTTTTATTTTCACAAGCATCTATCTCTTAGTCTATCACCTTGCCACAAGAGAATGCTACCTGATTCAATCATATAGTGCCATCTAGCAGCAGATTTATGAACTTCGTGCTTCTTTATCTTGAAATTGTTTTAGGTTAAAATGCAGTAGTAATACATAATCGTAACGTACTGTTCGTAAGAGCAGCGAACAGTACTATTACTTTATTTCGCTGAAACTGTTGACCATGCTGGTTGACCTATTTCACTCAAATGGCCAACTAGCGCTGCACTAATCTCTGGAGCCATTGTTAACGTTGAAGAGAGGTTGTAACTTCTAGTGCAGTGGTTCTCAACCGATGTGTCGCGACCCTGATGTGCCATACAGCCCCCTAAAGAGTGCCGCGAAGTTTTTGAATTTAAAAATAATTAAGTATTTAATAATAATTAGCTAAAATCGAGACAGACTGTTCCATTCAACACCTCAAGCGGCAGCAATAATGCTCAGTGCTACACAGGATCATTATAAAAACTAATATGTTTCACTATTATAATAGATGTAATAATAATTAAAATAATAATAAAGATTATTATTATTATTATTATTATTATTATTATTATTATTATTATTATTATTATTATTATTATTATTATTATTAGCGATGTCCGGGGCGCTCAGTAAAGTGTCTTGTCAGTGGAAAGGGTTGAGGACCACAGTATCAAGGTAGTTGATGTAATATTTATTTTTTCGTTTTTGTTGGAAATGAATACATTATTTCTAATGACATCAACACTGATTTTGTACACTGATTTCTATGCTTAAAAACAATTGTTCAATAATTAGTTTTCTTTGTAACGGAAATTAAAAGAAGGAAAAAAATATTTCTATTATTTATTTTCTAAAAGATACCATCTTATCACTCAATAGAGTATATGAAAATTTTGCGAGTGTTGTCACGGATTCTCCAGTAGTTAAAACGAAATATGGTTATGCAAGTAGTTACACGATTCTTTTCTGCGGAAAGTAAACAGCAGTATTCCACAGCGTCGTCGCAACTCCGATCAAAAAAGTGAGAGATATTGTGTAGAAAACTGATATGGACGTGTACATATTCACGGTTTCGAAAAATATACGGAAAATTATACAATTAACATAAGGTAATAAACTACAAATTTATTAATTTAAATTACTTAATACGTATTATACTATTAAGTTCTTTCTTTAATGTTACCGGGCAAGTGGTTACAGTATTCGCAAAATAGGTAATCGTTTCAAACATGTTTTATCTATTGCAATAATATACTCGGATAAATTATATATATATAATAGTCATTCTATACCAGAATTTCTCAACCGGTGTGCCGCAAATAGGACGCTGGTGTTCCGTGAGGAAATCCAAACAAAATTATTATTCTATAACAACCAAATTCCAAGAAATAAGAAATATATATATATTCATATTTCACATTACTATAATTATCTACAATGGAAAAAAATACTGTAATTATAATATCTTATTGTGCATCCATTACTGTGTAGCAGGCACTATTTCGAAAACAGAATTTTATTTTCCGCAGCCTCTTACAAATTTCTACAGCTATTTCTAGAAAGTCTGTGAAAGTTGTCATTCCCTTTTCTACATCCTACTTAAGTGAAGCAGGATTTTCTGCAATGAACACAATCAAGTGTAAGAACAGGTCACAACTGTTAACTCCGGAACACGATATGAGTGTGTGTTTATTAACTATCCATCCACAATTGAAGAAGATTATGAAAGAATATTGTACTCAAGTTGCACATTAATTTTGCTTCGTGCACCAATCTGTTTTCCTTATTTTTGAAATATTGTTATCTTTATATATTAGAAAATAATAACAAACAGTTGTAACCTTCAATAGATTTTATTGAAAAAGTGTTACATTGTAGAGAATATTATTGAACAATTCTAACCTTTGTGTAATATTTAAAAAATTGTAACGTAGACCTACATTAACCGTGTTAATAAATTATGTTTCATACTGTGTTACTTTTCTGTACATTTTTAATGTCGAAAAAAAGTACTCGTTACCATTGTTATAACCATATTTGCTTCTTTATTGTTTCAAACTATTTCGTAAGTTGAAATTTTAAAATATCATTCAACCCTTTCGACAAAGTAAACATGCATACAAATTACCTACATTTATACTTTTAAAGTACAAGGGATTTGTTTGCTCGTTCGTTATTTAGTGATATTCCTTCTTAGTGAAAGGTTGGATCTAGTTTTCGAAAAAGAAAGCGTATTTTTAAAAACCTGAGTTCTATATTTCATTGCAGTTATTTGCTATTTTTAAATTAGAATGAAATAATAAGCATAATGATTTACCACGGATAAACCAGTGATCGAGCTTTCTTCTTTGTGAAAAGATCAGTAATCACAGAAAAAAAACGGTATTTTATATTTACAAATGAGTGTGCCGCGAGAATTAAAATTACACTCGTAGCGTGGCGCGAGTTGAAAAAGGTTGGTAAACGCTGTTCTATACTATAAATTTTCTGGTTTGTTAAAAAAGTTTATAAAATTATTTTAACATAGTGCTGCATTTTTGCCTTTGAGCTGTTCATGGCACTTAGAATTATTATTATTATTATTATTATTATTATTATTATTATTATTATTATTATTATTATTATTATTATTATTATTATTATTATTATTATTATATTATGTTATAAATTATTTTATAGCTGGCTACTTACTGAAAACCCTTCATTTCACTTATGTGTTGATTCAAAAAGTCGAAATTCACGATTGAATTTCGATCTCTTACCCCTGCGCTTAAAATAATGTCATGTTTAACCCATTTGGGACCAGATTATTATTTTTTTGATTTCTTTCACTTTAAGAATTCAATTTAGTTTATTATTGCCTAAGTATCACGAAAATATAACATTTTGATTTTTCCTGCGCATCGGATGTGACTTACGCCCTGTCCTATAAATAGGACGCTGGTCGTTTCTGATATACTAGAAAGGCCATATTCCTAACTAATTGCATTCTATTGCTTGAGTGAAGCAATTCAAATTTTTAACGCTAAGTGCCTCAAGGCATTGACTGATCACGGCTGGTCTATCGAAGCACGAAGTCTTCCTTATCTATATATCTATATCTATCTATATATATATATATATATATATATATATATATATATATATATATATATATATATATATATATATATATATATGCGTGTGTGTTTTGTATTGATCTTTATTTACCAAAATTATACAAAATAAGATATATGACACATAACCAAACATAACGTACAAATACCAGTATTTAGAACACTAAATTGTTACGTTTGAAGTTCAGATAATTGCTATTTTGTAATTTCGATCAACCTGTGCTAGTTTGTTACACGTGTTTGGCTTTGATTCAAAGTTTATTTTTCTTTGCCTTCTTGGTATTTCACGAAACGCTTTGAAACACAATATGACATTACACTTTTCAAAGTATGATAATGATATTCAAGTGCATCTATTGGCATCTTTACGTCTTCCGTTCTATAATGAGGTAACCACTTCCAGCGAGGCTTACATCATTGCATACATTTGAACATGTGACCGCCAAGCTTGATATATATAATAGATATACAGATATGTTGCGTGTAAATGTCAGAAGATCCATATTGAACTGACTTGGTTTCGTAAACATAATTATGAGTTTGCGATCATCATGTTAATAATTCGTGAAAATATCACCCAATACCACTTCTTGCATCTTATATCAATTATAAGTTTTTGAAACAGTCGACACCTCCCAAATGGTTATTGTAGGATAACATGAGGCTGCTCAATTCTAATATGTTAATCATGTAGTCGGCTCCACCTCATCGTTCACGAAACAGGATGTATGTTGTCAGAATTTGTGCCAATAACAACACGTCAATTGTCATTCCATTTGGCAATGAGAACTTACCATCCCAGTCGAATCTGTATTCATATGAACTCCCTGCATATGTATTTACTCAACTCTTGAATCAGTCAATGGATACTAAGACACACAATTGCTTTGCAGAGTACCGGTTGCTCTGAATCCCAATTCACGAAGATGTATTAGCAGATCTCTACTTGCGAAAAAATTCTCAAAATATAGCAGATGACTATTCAGACCATTTACAATATCTAGCATATTAAAAACCACTCTGGAATCTTAAGAAAAATCGTCTTCTCTATCATGATATATATTGTCGCTAGCACTCTCCTTTATTTTCATATCTTTTCCATAGCAGAGATCAAATTTTTATAACAAGTTTTATAATTGTACAACAGAAAATGATGATTGTTTTTTTATATGTAAATCATAACGAACTGTTTCCTTCACTATAGCTATATTGCACTGAGTCACTGTTGAAAATACAAAAGAATATCTCTGCAGGTGATTTGTTTACAACATTTCTCTTTCAGCTCGCTGAAGTTTTTGTCAGTTTGTACACCAACTAGGGAAAGCATTGTATATGATGCGTATTATTTTTTTTTCAAATTTGAACATTATTATTCAGCACTTTTCTTTTTCTACCACTTATTTCTCTACTGTAGTTACAGTAAAGCCTAGATGCAAATTGCATTCAATTGAGAAAAGTAAAAAAAAATGTAGTATTTAAGTATTGAACAATGAATGATAAGCGTAAAAACGCGAAAAATCAAGGCCGTCAGTCTATCTATACATTCGCTTTTATTACTTAGTAGTATATTGCTTTGGACCAGCGTCCTATTTATATGACACTAATGTTTCAACATCTATAGCACCGAAAGTAATAACAAAACTAAAATAGCTTTTTTATAGTCTGCTTGCCGCGTACCTATTGCTGCCTAATACATATAAATTGAATGCAGTGTTTGTATTAAAAACAAAAAATAACGTTGCCCGAAACATACCCAAATAAAGTAACTTACACAGATAAATTTAAGCGTCCGTCTTTTACAGAGGAAAAGGAAAAAATGTATCAAAAAATTACAGTGCATTATGACAGGTCTCCAATTGCTCCCTGTAATTAGCAGAACACAAAAACCTTATTCTTCTTTGTTATAAAAAATAAAATATCAAGTGTCCTAAAAATAGGACACTGGTCCCAAATGGGTTAAACATCATCTTTTGGTCCAGGAAACTCTGTGCTGCTCAGTATAGAAACAGCTTATAGGAAGATACGATGGATGTTTTCCAAGTGTGTACGACGTTGTTAGTAAAATCAAGAATCGAAAAATGTAATAGAACTTAAGACCTCTTTAGAAAGTAACTGTCTATTTATTAATTACCAATCATTCTTATATACTTAAATATCTAAGGACAAGGTTACAGTGTACTAGAATTTGGAAGTGTGCAGGATAATGCAGCAGAATATCAAACACGTATTACTGAAGTATTACTTAGTAAAACACCATGGATTGAATTTACTGAACGTCTCATATAGCCTCGTTGCTAAACGGGACGTTAAACTCAAAATCAATCAATCAATCAATCAATTGAATTTACTCAACCACATGTAAGTATGACATATTCAATAGCAGTACATCACAATCAATGTCAACACATATACTTATCGAAAGTTTGCAGTTCTTTTGCAGACCGTGATGTACACTACACGTATAACCACACGGATTTTATCCACTATCTGTACGTAAATAGGCGTTTGTTTGTAGTCTAAATAAATGTGGTAACTAAGGTACTCATCTTTGGTCTCGTACCGACGTTAGAAAAATAATCTTATTCATACTTAAGAAGAATCAAGATATAAAAGCACAGTGATTTAATTGTAGTGTGTTAATATCTTTTATGTAAGTTCGTCGTAGATTTGATAAGGAATACATTCATGAAGAAACTAAAGGAACATTAACCAGAAGAAAGTATTTCCCTAAATGAAAATCACCTAAGGTCTATATTTAATTTTATGAATGAACGCACAAATTTAAGAGATTTCTGATAATTCATTAGTACTGTTTTTTTAACTAAATTACACACTAACAATACATATTTTAACATATTTTTTCAACATTTACTGTTGTTTTCTCAGCCAATGGAATATATCAGTAGTCGTAATTTGTTTTATGAAGGTCCACGAAGTAGGGTCTCTGGGAAAATTTCCAGATCGACTGAAGTGTTTTGAACATGAGAGTTAACATTTAAATCAAGAAATAAAAGAAGTTACAATAGCACGGTAATGATAATAAAATAATTTCATTTAACTGACAACTAAATGAAATAGAATTGAAATTCTTAATTCACATTCGGCGAATGTGACCTGTAGGCTGAGATAATTTTTGAAAGGATGTTTATATAAGAATCAATGAATAAACATGTAAGAGGAAATACCAGAAACACGGACACAATGTAGTCCAGCTGAAAATCACATGGCCCGGGATCAAGCCATGGTACATTTGACCAGAAGTTAGCATGTTACGTTTGTACCATACATTACGAAAATTGCTACAATGCCAGTGGCATCGCATGAAAATACAGTTAAAAACTTGTTTCTAGAAAGCAAGGTAAGTCTTATCTCTGGTTATTTCAGAGAGTATTAGCCGGTTGGGTTGGTAATACATCTTACCATAAATTGATAGAAATTTACGTTAGTTACCGCATCAGCATCTTCACTTTTTATTTGTTGACATGAGAGAAAATAATAAAAATACAATGTAATTATTCCTTCAATGTTCTTACGGTTTACTTATATTATGTAATGCTTTATTTTTAAATTTTGAATTGTTTCCGCTAGAAATTCTGTGATATTTTACCCATTTGTATGATATTTTAAATTGTTTCTCCTTGCTATAGAGACGAAACATTCAAATTTACGTTACATCAAGTGTAAATTTCTGACAACCTACTATGTAGCTACTATGAATATACAGTATAAACAGAGGTAAAGTATTTGTTAGGTATAGTAAATTGTGATATGGTATTTTCAAAATAGGAGCAATAACCTTGAAATAATATTCATGTTTGATATCACCGAATTTAATGTAACTAGTATAAAAGTTAGTTTAAAGATATATGCAGTGTATTCATGGTATTTATTACAAGATACCCTTAACAAAAGATATATATCAGGACTTTGGAGGAGAAATGGTTTACCCAAACATTTTTTTTTATGTTTCTTCCTCGCAGCGAACAGGTCTGGTCAACACACATATACCGCGTTTAGCCCTGGTTCGCCCTTAGTTTTCTCACACTTTCAAGATAAACAAAGATTATCTCATGCTATGTTAATGTACTTGCATAAATTTCAGCTTGATTTCCCAACACCCCGATTTTAGGATTCGCCCTTTCTCTTCCAAGGTCCTGATATGATAATTACTGAATTACAACAATGAAATTCTTGTTCACTTTTGACTTTAAAACTAAAAGTAAGAAACGATATTTTAAATTTACCCTGTCCACTCTTACTTCTCCAAACAATTCTATTAGTCTGTTACTTGTATATTCTGTGTCCAAGAGTCACATTCCTTTCTTCAAGTGTAAAAACATAATCACTGAACAAGAGGTAATCTGCAACGCTTACAACTTGCTTATCTTAAATATTTCTTCGTTTTGTTTAATTTCGCGAAACGTTGAACATACATTACGTCAAATAACGACGTTACTCATTTGTAACCACTTTAATTTCCTTTTTTATAAAAAGTGAAGCGACAACAACGCTGTAAGTACAAACAATTACATTCATCGCAAAACACAACCAAGGTCAGCATATGTTCAATTTTATCTGGAAATGCTTTCTTTCTTTATTTATTTCAAAGAGTAAAATAATATGCATTTTCTCCGACAATTAAATTGTATGCGTTTACTATTAATAACAGAAAATTGTGATTTGAAACATATATATTTTTCACCAAATGTCTTTCTAATATTTGCTTCTAACGACTACGAAAGGAAGGATATAATTCTCGTATGTAGCTTGTAGGGCTGTTACATGCTAATATTGTACTTGGCAACAGAAGGATGAAACATTAAGTTTATCGCAAGTTTTGGTTGCCTTATTTCGAAGATAAAAGGTTTCGAAGATAAAATATTTCGAAGATAAAAGGTTATTTACACATATTCTCAACAATAATATTTTGTCGTGTTTTTGAATAATCGTTTTTGTCTGATGCCTTATTTTTTTTTCACTTCATGAAATATAGTAACCCTGTATACAAGTTTAATGAAATACCTCTGTAAATAACTAACATCTTTATGTATTGTTCAACCATGACCGTGAACACATTGTTTTCAAGAACTTAAAAATATGCTTACGATTTCGTGGTTTATAGTAGATGATGGACCTAGCTCAAGTGTATACTTTCCAATATCTTGCTAACATTATCTCAAACTGAAACTACCGTCTTCAACCAATGTTGCCAACCAATTTTACATTAGTTCAAATGCTTTCCTGGGGTCATTAACTTCTATCAAATAGTGAAGAAATCGGTTACCAACTTCTTGAGGGAGAGAACATAGAGGCAGTCAGGCTCATTATCCACCAAATCCACAGAACATTAGTGACCTGATCTGAGCCGGAGGTATCCATAATCAAAAGAGACTCGATTTGACTTGAACAGATAATAAGCTAGAATTATCTGGTCGGACCCGAACAAACACATGACTTGGAGTGACGTAGTGGAATCCGTAGATAAAACGTCGTCACAGGCATGAGGACTACGTTTGCGGTTACTAATGCACTTCTAACGAACATAATTCTATCCTCTCTCGTTACCTTTTTACAAAATATAATTTTCTGCCTCCTTGTTTGTGTCTGTACTAAGCATTTCACTTGGCTATACCTACCAGGTTTATCAGAGTACAAACCCATCAGAATCACAGAAGTAAGCAATATATTTCATTAATGATCGATCGTCAAAGATTGTCGTTTAAAATATAGAAGACAGTGCTGAGCCCAAATGCTGTTTTGGTAGTTATCTTTTTATAGGCTATGTTCAACAATGTCTCAGTAATGTCTCAGAACTGATATGCCTGCAGCATCTGGGTTGCCCGGTATGTTTCCGTCACCAGGTCTGTCTGAATATTCCTGTCTCTCCGGGTCACTGGGTCAGACTGAGTCCGAGAAGCGAGACCCAGAGCTGGATGACTTGAACAAAAGTTGTGACCCAAGTGGCTCGGTGACACATGACAAACTCCATCATTGCTATCAAGTGAGTAGCTGTGGAGACCTATAGACAAAGTCCGAGCGTTGTGTTGGCCAGTGTCCTATCAATTCGGAGGTCACAGAAGTGTAAAATCGTATCTTCATACTGCAATTGAGCATTTGGTCTTCCCCGAATAGAGTGCGTACCTGTACCTTTTAGTTAAATAAAAGTAACTTCCTCATCGTATATCTCTTCCGAACTACACTGAGTTAACAGAATTTATTAGGTAAACTTTTAATATCTGATTGGGCCCATATGCACTGCGGCGTGAAATTGGCTCTGGAAGTTCATGGAAATCCCGGGACTGTTCTTGGTACCATCCCTAGTAAGGAATTTTGTTATGTTCACTATCAACGTTTTCTGAATTTAATGAATAACCTAAAGAAAATAAAGAATGTTTATAAAATAGAAAATGAGCTACATAATATTTACAAGTACAATTAAATAGTTCTGAACCTGCTTTTATATAGTTCTTTTGTGAGGTAAGGTGATTTTGAGTTTGTGTCTTTCAGCAACGAAACTATATGAGATGTGGACCTACTGATTAATGTGGAATCCAAGTCACATGATAGTTCTTTTGTTGTAGACCAGGGATCAATATACACTGTTTGCGTCGTAAATGTCTTACATTCGATTTTCTGCGAAATTTTAACGCTCATGACAGAAACAGTTAGTTCACTTCAGATAATTTTCTATTTGATGTTGCTTGTTGTTACTCGTTATCTAACAAGGAAGGGTCACGCAGTGGCTCCGCTGAAATCCGAACGAGACAATTGTGTTTGCATTTGAAATGCTATAACTAGATGAATCCCAAAGTTATACGTGCCACCGGGCGGAATATCGTGAATTACAACATATTTTGTAATGTAAGAACTACAAAAAAATTACCTGGCAGAATAGTTTGAACCGAGTCATTTGTTCGGAAACGGTTGGATAAGTGGAAAACTCGGCCAACACGTATCCCATTATTTTCAACGACAAACGTTTTGAGGTAAAAAAAAAAAACTTTGTCCCAGGGTCCCCCGCAGGGTCCCAGACGGAGTCCAACTCAAAATTTTCAAATGGCAAGGGGGGTTAAGTGGCACATCATTTGAAAGCTGTTGTAAAATGAAAGAAAATGCATCAAGTCTCGACTCTCTACAACAACCCTGTGCAAAATGGCGACGGGTCAAAATGTAAATAAAAACTTAATTGAAAAGTCCATGGTCACCCCTATAAATCGGAAATGGTGAGACAAATGCGAAAACAGGAAAGGATGTGTGGTATTATTTTCAAAGTACAACGATTTAAGTGAAAACGTCTTTTCCCAGGGTCCCCACAGGGTCCCAGGTGGGGTCCAGCTAAAAAGTTTCAAATGGGAAGAGAGGTAGAACATCGTTTGAAAGCTCTTGTTAAGTGAACGAAGATGGAGCACGTCTCGACTTTCTACGACAACCCTGTCCAAAATTGCGGTGGGTCAGAATGTAAACAAACTGGAAAACAATCCAAGATGGCCGCTTAAAACCTATATCGAATGGTTAAGCATACCAAACTGCTGAAGCTAGGAAAACAAATTTGGCATTAATATTGATTAGTAAGTGACTAAAATATGCAAAATGTTGAAAAACGTGACATTTTGAGTTCAAAATGTCGCACTATGTATCGAACGCATATCCAGCTCACACCAATGGTGTTGGAGAAGCGAACGTTTATGGTTAATAGTCCACAAAATATCAAAGAGTATAATCTGTGATCCAATATGGCTGCCAGCGTGAAAAATGAGTTTGTATATAAACATATTATTTCTTGGAATACTGTGACCAAACCAGCAAAGTTTGACGCAGTTCGATGTACTGAAATGATTTACATATGTTTGGTACTACTTGCCAATCTTGTTAATGATTTTTTTTAATATTTGGTATTGCTTGAAGTATTGAGATCAAACTAACGAATGACATACAAATGTAACCATCACGAATACGTTACAATAGAGCCCCTAACCTACTGCCGTATGACAAAATTAGAAAAGCAGCAAGTTCTTTCTGTATGAACTACGTATGACAAAATTAGAAAAATACCCGAAGGTATTCAACTTCTTTTTTCTTTTTCTTTTTTCTTTTCTTTTTCTTTTTTCTTTTTTTTTGCACTATGAGTAAGAAGTCATAGTTGTGTGTTCATCGCATATTCGTTATATTCAAGTAAATAATGTCGAGAGAACGTGCATTAAGAAGAAACCATATATGTGTTGTTACCGAATGAAATAATAGTTGAAGTGAATCGAAATTCAATTGTTCTTTAGTCTTCCTAGTATTTCTAAATACATAATAGAGAAAATATAGATTTAGATTTGTACTGTTATGAATGATATAGGTTTTAAGCGGCCATCTTGGATTCAAGGTGGCCATAGTTTTTCAGTTAAGCTTGTATTTACATTTTGACCCGCCACAATTTTGGAGAGGGTTGTCGTAGAAAGTCAAGACTTGCTCCATCTACTTTCATTTAACAAGCTCTCTTGCCATTTGAAACTTTTTAGCTGGACCCCACCTGGGACCCTGTGGGCACCCTGGAACAAAACGTTTTCACTTAAATTGTTGTACTTTGATAATAATGCCAGACTGTCTTCCTATTTTCATATTTGTCTCACCATTTCTGATTTATAGGGGTGACCATGGACTTTTCAATTAAGTTTTGTTTACGTTTTGAACCTCCGTCATTTTGCACAGGGTTGTAGAGAGTCGAGACTTGCTGCATTTTCTTTCATTTTACAACAGCTTTCAAATGATGTGCCAGTTAACCGCCCTTGCCATTTGAAAATTTTGAGTTGGACCCCGTCTGGGACCCTGCGGGGACCCTGGGACAAAGTTTTTTACCCCAAAACGTTTGTCGTTGAAAATGACGGGATACGCGTTGGTCGAGTTTTCCACTTATCCAACCGTTTCCGAACAAATGACTCGGTTCAAACTATTCTGCCAGGTAATTTTTTTGTAGTTCTTACATTACAAAATATGTTGTAATTCACGATATTCCGCCCGGTGGCACGTATAACTTTGGGATTCATCTAGTTATAGCATTTCAAATGCAAACACAATTGTCTCGTTCGGATCTCAGCGGAGCCACTGCGTGACCCTTCCTTGTAAGAAAGAAAGAAAGGAAAAGAAAAAGAAAACATGGGTGTAATAATAATAAAGGTACCGGTACTTAAGTTTACGTATAAGATTAATAAGATTAAGTTTTTAAAATAAATAGAGGCACGTTCTCATTAAACACAAGAAATTATACTTTGGATTTTGCAGAAGAGTGAAACACAAAGCACTGCAGATACTGTATATGTCTATAAGCTTTTCTAAATAATTTTTTAAAGTATAATTTGAACATTTCTGCAAAAATTTACTATAATTCTAAACAAAAACTTAGCCAATGAGGAAGTGTGTGCATGCAGAGCTACTAACAATGGATAATATTACTCACATGGGCATTCAGATCTGGGAATGCAGGGTCCCGAGGAATGTCGATGTACAAATCCTTCCTCACAGAAGCAACCTGGGAGGCAATTACCTGGTTCATTGTAGGGTTCGTACTGACACTCTTCGATATTGCGTGGGTCACATAATTTGTATACTAAATTTTGAGGACAGTCTTGGTAATGAAAATTTTAAAAAACGACATAATATCATTATTAATATTTAATGCTCGAAAATGAAACATAACTGTATGCATTTTAACTACTAAAATTGTTAGACCTATTGAATAAACCAATACAATTCTTCATTGAAATACAACTCAGAAATTGTGATTGGTTTATTGTGACAATTGAATTAGTTGTGAAATCAGAGCATAACAACCTTTGGAACAACATGATATAATTGGAAAATTGAGAAAGTTGCTCCTTTCCTGAAAAATAAAATGCTATTTTTAGTTTCGAGGGACCGGAAGTGCGTTTCACATTTGTACCTAGAAATTTTTTAAATTTGAGTTCCCAATGGAGAAGGAAATGTAGCCCGGGAATTCTTATTACAAATATGTTTCTATCGATAGCATCCATTTTGTGGTTATGCTAGATTTTTTTAGTTTAACGTCGCCATATCACGCTCCGCGGCTAAGGAAGACTGCGATCAAAACGCAAACAAAAGGGAGAAACAAAAGAGGTGGAAAGAAACATTGGAACCCGGAAAATTCCGACACACACAATATTTGTCCACTACTCGAGGTGGGCTCCATCATTGACCTTGCACACTACGTTAGATCAGGCACCATATAACAAAGAAAAGTTTAAATAATATGTATAATAATATACTTATTTACAACGATAATTAGAAACTTTCAAGAAGACAACAGGCAGTGCCTAAAAAAATTGATGAGAACTTTTTTTTGCTTTTGAAAACTCTTCAAAACTGATCAGATTTACAGATCAATCCGATCAATATGCAGATGTATTTCATTAAAGGAGTTACACCTGTTATACGATACAAACCAAGGCACATAGGGACACGCGTAAAATACAAATACCAGCCGGAAGACGTTGTTTCACATACTCAGCAATACTACCACTTTAACAGTGTTTCCAACCCAAGAGAAAGTTTCATTTTTTTTTCAAATAACAGCACGTCAGATTGTTATAAATTTCAAATCTTATTTAACCTACTTCCCGTCCTAACAATATGTGTATTGTACAAATTGTTAACCTATAACAGTTTCGCAAACTTCATCAGATACTATAAATACACAGGTAATAACATATTGCATGTATAAGACATCGCAACAAGTCCTGAATGCCGATTGGCTATCACAGGCTACTTCAGCCAATCCCCTTCAATCAGAAACCAGAATGTAAAACAGAAATAAAATTCGCTAATTTCATTTTCCATCTGTTGACACCATACACATACATATTTAATATACAAAATAACTACGGTACTATTTTATACTCGTAAATACATAGTAAAGAATAAACAACTAATATATAACCAATAAATAATATAAAATAAATAATATAAAATAATTAATATAGAATAAATAAATAAAACATTCTAAAATTTAAGAAAAATAAACTGTATAATTAACATATTAAATCTTTGACGTTCCCTAATAATTTACTCCACTTTTCATCAATTTTAAGTTCTGAGTTCCAGTTCATGACCTTATCACTTTCTAATTCAATGAATCTTGCTTCCTTCCCTTTTCTCACTAAGCTTCTATCCTCTTGGCCCAGCACTCTCAGTTCACTCCAATTAATTGAATATCCCGTGTCTCTTACGCGCATATAAACTGCATTTCTATCTCTCTCCAACCTAACGTTGTAATTATATTGTTTTATTCGTTCCATTAATCGCTTTCCCATTAGGATGTCGGGTAGCCAATAAGCATTCAGGAATTTTCTCTGTCTCTTTTATATATAATCTGTCAACACCTGTGTATTTAACATTATGTTATACTGTGTGATGAAACCAAGTGGTTAGTTGGCGAAACTGTTACACGTTAATAATTTTTACAATAAAACTATTGTTTTGCTCAGCGGAAGTTTAAGTCTGATTTGAGTAGACTAAAGCAAAGCCGGTGGAATGAAAAAAAGCAGTGTTACAAATCTCAAATCTATATATCACGCGAAAACACGAAATCCCAAGTTTCTTGTTCAATGTGGGAAAAGGATGATACTACTGAATTAAAACTATTGAAATTTTGGAGGCCTGTACAACAGTAATAAGGCAAGTGAGATGGGTGGGGCAATGCCTATTCAAAGTATCTTAGTGTCGAACACGTCGTTTATGATATTAGGAGTTTCGAAGAAGTATGAACAGGTACAAAGAAATGAACATTTGACTTGTTTCAAAAGTATTTATTTTGAAAAGTGCTTACAGAAGTTTCACATCCAATCGTTTAGATATTATATATAATGCTGTTTACAGCAATTTCATATCTCATACCATTCCGAAGAATTGATAAACATTGTGAACGTTTCAAACACGGCCGGCCTTAGGTGGTACGGTGCACGATTGGGAACATTACGCAGAACCCCAGATTTACAACTAACTTGTGCCAAGGTCTGTAACAACCAATATATATATATATATATATAAAACTTTAATCTCTGCCACGAATTGTCTTTAGTATACGTTGCAGAGGAATATAGATCACTGTCAGGGAGTGGGTTTGCTAGAATGAATTATTCGCAAGAATCTAGAAAAACTATTTAGTGAACCTACAAAGCTTCTGAATTTAGTATTAAGTGCACCTATGACGTCTGCGTAAAAAGACAGGCTTTTTTCCAGATCGAAAAGAATTGACACTTTCAAGGAATTGAATGCACCAAGAAAAGTTATCAACATTGGTTACATTCTCCATCGAAAAAGACCTGACAATAAGAATACAAGAATTCAATTAGCATGTATTAGGCAGATTTATTCCAATCAAAGAGAGGAATTTACTAATTAAATAAAGTGTCTAATCGGATAAAATGTTCTGCATTATTTTTCTATTTTATAAAAAAGAATTTTATTAAATCTCATAAGTTATATAGCATTTGCATCTAAAGTTATGCTGATTAGTCAATGAGTCCACCAGATCCTAGCCTGCCCAAAAATTATGGGGAGGGAGCGGTAGAAGTTAGAAACGCCGATCCAACCATATTATAGTTCACCATCTTGCTATGGTGCATTTGCAAGCCTACCGTGAAAATTTAGGGGTCCAGCAAAAAATTATAAGGGCCCGGACACCTAGAACTTGCCCCCTTTTTCTCTCAAAAGCAGATTTTTAACGACAACGGAAGATGGGGTCACATATTTTTTTAAAAAAGGTGTTTATATCCCTCATAGGCTATAAATCGGAAAGGAACAATTTGTGCACCCAGGTTCGTATACAATTTTTTGCCTTATCTTGCTTTCAAAAATCACCTCTCAAACGTTATCGGTGTTGTTTTGCAACACCCTGTATGTATTGGACAGGAGTGTCCGGACGAGCAAGAAATATCCCCTGCATACGACCCTACAACTTGCTAGATGTTAACATGTTGGCTGCGATAGTGTAAAACTGAGTTTGGGTCTCAGCGCTAAACGAGTCACCTTGTCTCTCGTTGAAGCGTACAAAAACGAAGTATCACACGAGCTACCGGACTCGTAAAACAGCGAACGTGTTTTAAACAAAAGTTTTCCAGTCAAATTTCATGAAGAAATTAGGCCTACTGAACTCACAACAGTCCTAAGTAAAATTATGTTCTTAAGTTTTACGTTATATGGTTATGCCGAATAAGCTAAAGGGGACGTCGATGACGAGAACGAAAGAAATAGTGGAATGAAGAAAGTGGAAGGAAACAGTACCCGGAGAGATCCTACACACACGGGGTTTCTCCAAAACAACGATCACTGGGCGGAAGCTAAGATAGATGCAGGGACACTCCAGAGCTGAGCAGGCTATGACCATACAACCATAAAGAAATCATTTAACCTTTCTGAAACGGAGTAAACTATTAAATTCACAAAACGTCTGTAATAATAATAATAATAATAATAATAATAATAATAATAATAATAATAATAATAATAATAATAATAATAATAATAATAGTATTAAATTTTTTTGAAGTTGCCTTAAAATTAGGAAAAACTTACAGAAAAATCGGGATTTCGAGGAGGGGGTCTGGATCTCCAGAACACACCTGTGCAACTACCTTAAATCTTCACGTTTTAAGGAAAATAACTGAATGTCAGTGAAAAGTAAGGTATATAATAAACTAACTTTTAGGATATGCAGAAGTAATTATAAAAGCTTTGTTACAAAAATACGCACAGAGACCATAGTTTGATATGCTCCGAAATACAAAGTAACAAAATAGCGTTTAAGATTCAGTCTAGAGAGCAATTGTTACTTAAAAGATGGACATAAACTACTTCGAGAATCAAGATAAGACGAGAAACGTTTACGATACTTATCGTCTCGTCTCGATTCTCATCTCTAATGCAAGACTATAATTTGAGTTAGCTTATCCCATCTTGAAACTGAATTGTTCTTTCTCGTCTCGATTTTGTTTGTTTTGTTTGAGAAACGAGATGAGAAATTTTCCTTCTCGTGGGGAACACTAAACAAAACTTAAATGTTCTTGCCAAATATCACGTTCCTGCTTATAATGGTATGACCTCTGAGCGATAATAATCTCCTAACTTTTAATCTTCTGCGAGATAATAATAATAATAATAATAATAATAATAATAATAATAATAATAATAATAATAATAATAATAATGGTGGATAACTATATACATTTCGAAATATTAACTACCCTGAATAGTTTTGCCTGTGGTTTCTAGTTTTGGAAAAGATTATGAACTTTGTTAAAAGTACGAAATAATGTAAGCAAATCTTACAAGATATAAAGTAATATTTTGGTAACTGTTAGAAGTATATGTATGTGTATCTCAGTTAGGGATATCTGTACCGCAATTGGAAGAAATGAGAATTCAATGTCTAGCAGAGCATGATTTAAGTATACATTACGCAAATATTAACCGCTTACAGCTGAAATCAAACATGTGCAACATTTACACATTTCCTTTTGTGTGATGATAATGCCGCCTTATAATCGGTCAATGGGTCGTGTAGCATCAAAATGATACTTGTCAGTTCAATAATAATGGGCATTGCGATGCCCTCAATCTTCCGTGTTCTAGTTAAAATACCATAAAGATAGTTTATTCAGTTTATTTATTTATTTATTTATTTATTTATTGTCTATCCTGCAAACATTACGAAATGAGAATATGATTGCCTTCTGTAGTTAGTGGTTCATGTAGCCTTGTAAGAACGACATATTTTATAGAGATATCGAAGTTTGCTTTTCTTCGATTTTCTCTCAAATTACTTGTTAGAAGTAACCTTGAACTCTATTATTTCGTTCTACTTAATACGATCTACCAAGTCATATACGTCTTATCTTTGGATAAAATTGTAGATAAATATAAATTAAAAGAGAAACTCTCACCAAAGTATATACTATCTAATAAATAATACCGTTATACCTTCGGCAAAACATCTTTGCCTTCATCAGACACATTATAAAATCCAACTTCTAAGACTACATTGACAGTGAGAAAAATGCACAGCGGTATATTGTATAGATATACGTAACCTTCTTGCTTACTACAGAAATCAACACGGAGCATACGTTATCCGTATGCTAAGTAGGCACTGCCCTTCGATGTTACATCATGTCGTTGCAGGATGTCTGATATCTTAATCTTCCTATATTACATTCATATATGTATGTCACCTTCGTCAACTATATATTGCATACCTCCACTTGTATGTGAGATCCTGACCGCCTATATTGTTTCATACGGAAAATAAACACAGATGAAACACTTATACTGCAAGTATTATAAAACATGCGTTTTCAGTTACACATTTGCTATACATTAAGTCCAAAAACTTCAGGATTTAGAAATGTACCATACGATTCTACGTACGACACATTTAATTTTTTCTCAATGCACAGCTTATATATAAGAGAAAATAATATCTCAGATATACAGTATAAGCTGTAGTATTAGAAATTGGATTTCATAATGTGTCTGACGAAGACAAAGATACTTTGCCGAAACTTTAATGTTATTATTTATTAGACAATATATGCTTGTGTCAGAGTTCGTATTTTATTTGATACAAGAAGTTGAATAGCTAGAATGAGTGATATTCATATACAAATTAAAGTTTAAAATTAGTAATAATTTACGGCTATTTCTCATTAATTATACTATAAATTATGTTCTTGCTAGTGCCAGAATAAAGAGCTTTATAGGAATACACACTCACACACACACACACACACACATATATATATATATATATATATATATATATACTCACGTATTAAGGTGAGCCTTATAGCAATATACATATACATCTATCTATCTATCTATCTATCTATCTATCTATATCTATATATATATATATATATATATATATATATATATATATATATATATATATAGTTCTAGTACAGCATGAATTTTTAAGTTAAAGATAATAAAAAAAAATAAAATTCAAAGGACATTTTGTCATTTTGTTGAAAACTATACATGCGATTTACACTTACAATTATAATTCTGTTCTAAATAGGTATTCGTTTTTCGTTAAACGCTAACAATAAGGGACGTGTCAATAAAATAAGGTCCTAATCTCTTTTTCATATATAAAGCACGTTTATTGAAAACAAATATTACATCGATGGAAAGCCTGGACTTTCAGCTGTATTTCGACGTAATTACCGCTGCAGCCGCTGCACTTTTGCATGCTCTCTGGCATTTTTCGTATCCCCTTCTCATAGAACTATACTACCACGTTGAGTAGGTAGAAATCGACATCGTCTTTCAATTCATCACCGGTTCGAAAATGCGTTTCACCCATGTGTGTCTTCAACTCAGGAAACAGATGAAAATCACTAGGTCCTAAGTATGGACTGTAGAGGAATTGGGGAGGATATCCCATCGGAATTCGGTCACGAGATCAGCGGTTGCACGGGCAGTAGGGGACGAGGATTGTCGTGATGAAAACATACTTCCTTTATTAGCGTTCCCCTCCTTCCATTTTGAATGGCAGGGCTCAGCTTTTTTTAAAGTCTCACAGTGGCGATAAGCCTTTATTGTTGTGCCGATATACATAAACTTGCACAATAATACACCTTTTCTAATTCATAACACTATGGCCATCACACTGCAGCAGACACGGTTTGTTTAGATCTTTGTGTTTGCGGCAAATTCTAACGCGGCAACTGATGATACTTTTTGTTGGTTTCAGTTATCATGTAGTGCACCCAGGTTTTGCCACCCTTGGTAATTTGCTCCAAAATTTCCTCGTCCTGTCCTGCATCCGCGGGTCGCTTCAATACATTGCTGTTTATGGTCTTCTTTCAGAATTTCGGGGACCCACCTTATGATAATGCAAACGCTCGATCAAAATCATGCAAATCGCAGTCTCACTGACTTCCGGGATCCGTTCACACAGCTCGCGCACTGTCACACGCCGATCTTCAAGCATTGTTTGCTCCGTATTTGCAATTGTTTCAGCAGTAACCGAAGGCTGACTAGAACGCAGTTCATCATGGATACCTGTACGTCCATTCTTGAAATTTCTCACCCAATTTCTAACTTCAACGCACTTTGCATAACTGACGATGAATGTAAATCGTACAGTTCTCTTGGCACTCATGAAACGGATCACAACACGCAACTCGCACCTGGCGGGAGAAGCGAGAGGGAGCTCCATCGCAAATGCTGTTCACTCCAAACTGAGCGTCGCAGTGGTCTCTCTTTGGTGCTTATGTTAAAAGGGGCAGCCATGCTACGCGCCACTGTTGCCAGATCTCGTGTCTAAACGTTGCTCACGGTTCCAGCGCTTTAGATACCCTATTTTAATTACACGCCCCTTTTTTAGAATTTATATTTAGCCATAGCTTTAATTTATTATACAAATGCTTTAATTCGTAACAGAATTAAATATACAAGTAAGCCATTATTTCAATTATTATAAACCTTTTTTGGGCAATTATACACTGAAATACATAGACTATTTTTATACTTTCTAACATATTGTGAAGTAACTATGTATTGGATATAAAGAAACACGAACTTTTGAAAACTTTGAAAGAAAACTTTGACTAGAAGTGTACATTCTCAGACACCTGTTGTAAATGCATATTTGTTAAATAAACTCGACTAGCTTCCTTCTTTCCTTTCCGCATACCTTCAAGCACAGCCTGATACTTCCCGATTAGGTCATCATTCTAGAATTGATCAAAACCACGAGGAACAGAACAACAAGGGGTATTCAACACACGATTGGGACAGGTGCAGGATCATCAGAGAGAAGCGGATCCCCCCGTTGGAGGACCACCGACTCCACAAGTCAAAGAGTACCATTCTGTTGGTTTATCACCGCAGACTCAACAAGTTCCAGCAGTTTAGTAGAATGAAGATGTAGAAGGACATTATCGTAAAGAAGCATTATCGACGCCCCTTGCAGTTCAACAGGATTAAGATCCAGATGTTGACTGTCTCCAGCTAATCCAGACTTCTCCAGAGAAAGATATTCATCATTCCAGATGACCAGGACGACGCCAGCCCTGTTGGATCTATCAGGCTAGTGCTCATCCTTTATCTTTTAGTCATAACCTTTCTCTTTCTCTCACCCTTTTCCCCAACTAGTCATTTTCTAAATTAGAAACATTTGAATTTTATTTAAATTCAACCACAATTTTACAGTTAAGTACCGTGTTGTGCATCAGTTCCATCCCCATTTGGTTGCATTTATTTATTTCATATTCTGAGCTATAACTGATGACACATCACCGGCACAATATCATTTTTACATACACACCCACTCTTACAAAAAATGGTCTTACAATATTTTTCCTAACTGTATCATTACATGTTAGTTGACAGCGAGCTTCACCACAAAGCTTGTGTACCTCGTTTTCTGGACATTCTGCGAAAATAGAAGTCAGAGAAATATAAGATGAAAATTATTTTTAAAAAATAAAACATCTAATAATTAGGTATTTTTGTATATTTCTGGTAAATAACTCGTCTGAATGAGAAGAATTGAAATAAAGAAGGCCATATTTAATAAACTAAAATCAATTATTCAGATTGAACTAAACTAATGGAATAATTATGGATTTGAATAATTTTGGAAAGTAGGAGCATTGTTTTTTCCTGTACTGTTTGAAGGTTCTACAGGACACGCATTCATTCTGTATTCGTTTGCTAATGCCGACAGATCACAACTTTTGAGCAATATGATAGATGATATTCTCGTTATACTTCGTGGCTTCATGGAACTACTGTAATATTACACTCTCTGATAGTGACGTGTCGCTTTGTTTTCAAATCTTTCAGACAACCTAGTGAGGTGTTGAAATATTCCTTGAACAGCAATTGCAGCAACTAAATAATTCGCATCGTAGCACATAATTGTGAACCTAGGTGCAATAATGGAGGAATCTACAAAAATTTAGATTTAAGAAAAAACTTACTTATATTTTTCATTCTTCTCTGCAAATTATTTTATGGATTTATATCTGTGAATTAGCACGACGAAAGTCTCGCACAATATACTGCATACTAAATTTCTGTTATTAATAGAGATTTATTTTGCAATTTTGCATTTATATACGTTGTGGATCAAGGCTTGTTAAACCACTGTTTAACAGGTCGTAAATTCTAATGGAGCATATATGACTTCATTGATAAGAGAAGAGTACAGTAAGGACATAAACATACTTAATCTTGCAACAGTGGAATCCATGTTACTCTCTTTAGTGAATTTGAATATTACTTACAGTGAATTTGATATCTGTTTAGATGTTGTAAGACAAACAGTTGTTGAAGTTGTTGAGAAATTCCAAATAAGCAGATAATAAGATACTAATGGAGACCAACATTGTTTTTTTCAATTATTATCAATCAAACTTCAATTGGTGTTAGGAAGGGCATTATGAAGTTCATGAAACATTTAATGATCAAAATGGCAAAATAATTAGGTGTATTGTCGAAAGAATTGATATACTTTTAAAAGCCAAAATAAAGTACAAATTTATTTGCATGCATGTTTAGAAATCTGTTACTAGTTTTCCTTTCCCAACAGGACTCGTTTTCCTTATAATGTAAAAATACGACAATCCTACGTGCATTTGCAATGTAAACCAAAAAGATAATCTACTTGATAACTGAGTTTTAGTTGAGATTTTTTGGTGACGTCTTTATACCATATCGAGATTATGGAAGGTAGAATTAAGGAAGGCTTCGAACCATGAATGGGACTTGAATCCTAGATAGTTTAAGATTCTAAAAAATCATCCAAGATCCTCACCGTTTAGGTGGTTCCTTATCACTTTATCTAACTTCCAATACAGGTGTATTACATTTCCCCGGCCCTAGCTTGCTTTAGAATATGTTTCAAGCTTCCTACATATTGTCCACAAAGTAAGTCAATAGTATTTTCACACAGAGTTCGACATGATAATATTCGAAGTAGTAGGAAGACATGTAGAAGAAAAGGAAATAAGTATATAAAATTAAAAAAAAAAACTTTATACTGTAAAGTTTCGACAGAGAATTATCATGTTTAAATATCTATAATGATTAAATGTGTAAGATTAAGGATACCGTACACAATTAGTTTATCGATTAGTTAAGACTGTATTTGAAATATATGTCATTTATATGTTAGAAACATATGACTTACTGTAATTAATCTACACGTTTCTGAAAATAGCTTTTTTCATTCTCCCCCATTAAGTATTTAGTGAGGAGCAATTTTCTTCCAGAAATATTTCGCCGGGTATACTTCCACTAAGATCTCGAACTCCGTTTACACATTGATGCAAACTTACAAAACACATGAAAGCTCATGAGAAAGCAAATTTTGAGTGTTTTTATTTAACTGACATTTTATAGCTATAGTAAACCCTTGATTACTAGGTTGGGTGAAAATTCACCCAGAGTTTGCTTTCGTGGCCTTTTACTAAAGATCATTATCATCTAGTTTCATGTAGCTCCTGATATTCTCCTTTCCTTCTGTACAGTATGTGACAAATTGTTGAGAATAGTGTTTTGAGATTCCGTTCAGCATCAAATATAGACTGGGGGTGATTTTTTACCCATTGTAGCGTTTGCGTTACTTTTTATTACGCAATTCTTGCTAACAGAAATTGAATTCCTCACACATTTCATTGACTACATAACACAATTTTAGTGAAACGAATGCTGACTAATGTTTTTGTTGTGAAAGTGGGATTTTGGTTTATGTATGTTTTAAGAAAGTTTCCCTTTGGCACTGTTTACCAAAATAATTGTCCATGAGTAGCATAAAAATATTCATCTTAAAATATAATTATTAGCTTCAAATAAAGTAAATCTTACTTAAAGAAAAATGTAAGCAAAAAAACTGGGTGAATTTTCACCCATTCTAGTAACAAAAAGATTCTCATAATCTACGGTTAAAAGTACCTATGTTTTCTTTATATACTTGAAAGTCTTGAAGCTTCCAATACGAGAAAACATTAAAGGAGAATACATTTTCAATGTTTTCCTGCAATATTGTTTTACAGACATGCCAATAAATAAATAAAATAAAATAAAATAATTAAATAAATAAATACGAAGAAATTTTCTTGTACTTACAACAACCTAAAAGTATATTGTTGTACAACTGCAGGTTTTCCACTCCCCAACAATGAGACTCCAGCCCGAAGCAGGCAAAGATAACGTATGCTCAGATCTATACATTTTTCTTCTTTTTTCTGTCTAAATTGTTACACATATTAATGTAGTATTCCTACGTTTGTATGTATGATTTCTTTTGCAAGTCATAAATGCAGTTCAACTGAACAATGTAAATCATTTCTCGTAATACAGGAACAGCAAACATTGCTCAAAGCCTCTATACAAATATGGAAACGAAATGGGTAAAATATTGAGATATGGAGACAAAACTACAGTATCAAGTAAAGGTTTGTAGTATATAAATAAATAAAGTAGAAACCAAGTGTGAAATATTTTAATTTATTCACGCGAGCAAAAATAAGTAACTAGTGTTTCACTAACTGTCTCAGAGGATAAATTGGGGTGTTAGACTTCAAATCTAGAAATGCAATAAATCACATTTCTAAACCTCAAATGACTCACATTAGCTTCCAGAACACACGTCAACCATTTCAGAGACCCGAAATAATGAAGAAAATTTTAAACATCAGATTATCGAGAGACCTAAAAATTTTATGCTAAACTGCTAATCAACCAACCCACAAAAATAAAATTAATCCTGGATAACCGAAAAATATTGTGTTATTGAAAAACATAATATTGACGCTAACTTAAAACAAATTATTTCACAGCAGTGCAACAAGCCAAGGGAGCAATTAAACCTCTAGTCGAAATTAAAAAGAACTAAAAACTGAAACATTCTACACTGAGACAGGATGAAATTTCATCAAGCTAAGTTTTGATTCTGGCTCCGGGGATAGGCTCTGAGATTTTAAACAAAAACACTCACAATGAGAAAAAACAAAAATGTCACTTCCGTATATATCACAACAAGTATTTATGATGTTATAAACTCTTTTGTTCGTATCATTTATTACTTCCCAGAAAAGGTAATGTAGGAAATTCAGATACGAATTGTATTAACGAGATGCGTGAATAAAAAGCAATACATATTAATATTTTATAAAGAAAATATATTATTTTTGTATGCATTTCCAAGGAAGGTAGGAAACACTGACCTAATACTGGGCACTCAGAAATTTGAACGCAAGATCCCCCTCCTCTTGATCAAGCAAACGTAACCATTCAAGTAAGAACATGCACGAAAACAATTAGCCCAACAAGAAGGAAGTGTATTGTAACATGTCAGTTGACAGGAATCACTACAGTTTTTGTATATTTCATTTAACCAACATTTCGATGAATAAACCATAATCAATATAGTAAAAACTTGCTTCCTTTTATAATATAGCTTAATATAAATATAATATATATATAGCTTAATATAATATAAACAAAAGTAAAATACACAAATATACAGATGTAAATAAAAAAAGTTTGTTTTTTATAAACATATACCTGATCAATGAATATAGGAAAACTTAATTCAGTGTTCGAAGTTTCTTTACAAATCTTTGCTTCTGTGGCGAAATGTTGAATGACAGTGTTGTTTGCCTACTGTTTCCCAATCTACCTAGTACAAAAACGTCTAATACATTTCACAACCTTTCAAATAGAAAATGGTGTTTTTGTGGGAAAAGTTCCAATATTTGAGCATGGTTTAGTGATAGATTTCACGCATGGGAAATTAAATATATTTGTTTTCATTTTCTTAGCATTACCTGTTTCTTCTTCTTCTTCTTCTTCTTCTTATTATTATTATTATTATTATTATTATTATTATTATTATTATTATTATTATTATTATTACTATTACTATTACTATTATTATTATTATTATTATTATTATTATTATTATTATTATTATTATTATTATTATTATTATTATTATTACTATTAAACAAGTACTACCAGGTAAACTCAGAATCCTCTTGGGGGCTATATACAGGGGCGTTTATCCAAGACAAAAAATAAATCGTGATAATAATAATAAGCTTTGCCTTCTTTTGCCACATAAAAATCAAGAATGATGTTGTCTTTGTCATATCGTTTCATAAGGACTAAACCATTTTTTTTAAAAAAAAGAAATGAGTGTCATGCATATTAACAAGCTCCTTTACGTATGTATTCGCTACGACATTGATTTCAAAATTCTCTCCTCTGAGAGCCTTCTTCAATGACAGAGAGAGATGAAAGTCTCAAGCCACGAAATTTGAATTGTAAGGTTGATGATCAAGAGGGTTGAAAATTTCGTTTCCATTGCCACAACTGATTATGGTCTCGCATTGTGTAAAAGGACAAGATCAGATGTCAGAGAACCAGGATGCTTTCTGCGAATAGCACAGTTCAGTCATTGCAATATCTAACAATGTCGCTGAGCATAGATTGTTCAAAAACGTATTACATACATACTTTCTGGGTGCGAAACTACCAATTTCGGCGAGTATAGTGATTAAACCATATGTGGGAGTTTGGTTCTAGATCCTTAAATGACCTATGAACTTTCTACTCCCTTGCTTTATTGTATATCCAGAAAAGGTTATGACAAACATATATAAGCAGTTGCGATAGGTTTCTTCGTCTCTTCCTTGTTAAATTCAGTAAACCTTCAGGACGAATCTAATATTGAAAGAATATTACGTACTTTTGTTCAGTTGTAACAAATCAGAAATGTAATATAGTTACATGATAAATTACCTGAAGAGGTAAAAATTCGTGTTAGCTAAAACTTCCAAATTCATCACAAGAGAACATAGTAAGAAGGAAAGGCCCATTTGCATACAGTACTCACACTGAATCTATAAGATAAAGAATAATGTCAAACTTGCATTGTCAATGAATCAATAAGTTTATTGTCTGTCTTAAGTGAATGTAATTTAGAGTTGTCTCGAAGTGGACAATATTATACGCTTTGAATTATTTGCAGTCATGTTTGAACATACGTACTAAACTCCAAATAGTATTTTTTTTTACAGATTGCTCTCTTTAATACTCTTACATACACTTTCCGAACTATTGATTTTACCAATTGATCGAAAATATATAAATATTTAAATTGAGTTACGTTATTACCAAACATTGTTCGCATATGTTTTTAATAGCTTTGTCGTATGTACGACATTACAAATATTTGCATTACAGGAATCTTTTGGCGTATGATACTAAATGCAGTTAGCAAGCCGATATTCTGGTAAAGTGTGCGTTCATGTGTGAAATTTGCTATTCTATAAAATCAATATTTTTCTAAAACGTATACATGAGAATAATATTAAACTCAGTAATGTAGTCTTTAATATATATATATATATATATATATATATATGGGGGGTGTAAAGCATTAAATGATACATTCTAATCTAAAATCAAATAAATACCTATAGTTCCGAAATTATTATTACTTTTATTCCAGTTTGTATAATCCACACTTCCTTTCAAAATAGTATTCCATTACATCATGTGAAGACAAGGAATGTCACGGATACGGCAAAGAAGTACTGTGTAATATATATAAGGTAAATTATTATTATGGATTTAATTGAAAGTAGATGCCGCCATCTTCTATTTATATGTAGTCTTACGATTTTATTTTCCAGTTGCCCCTCCCCTTTACCTTTGAAATGTGTTGTGACTTGAAAAATGTATTGAAAGATCTGGTACCAGCTGGTAATGTAAAATGTCGGGGTCCCCGGGATCTAATTTCCCGATTGTAATTGGTTGGTTTCGAACCCGGATGGGTGCAACGGCTCAATTGACGTCGATCGTCAGTTGATCGGTAAATGAGGTACGTGGAGTGTGTTTCTTTAATTTGATTAAGTTAAATATTAATTCTTTTGTGTAAAAACGGAATGAAATTATGTCATAAAGATATTACTGAGTATACTGAATGTATTTAAAATGATTAACAAGAATTGACGTGTATAGACACGAGCAAGTGTAATATCTTCCTACATAAAATTTGACTTCTTAAATTTGAACGGTGAAAGCTTACAAATTTTATTTCTAAACTTATAGCTGCATCTTTTGTGAGTTAAGATGTGTTTCGGATCCATTTCTAAAGCGAATTCGAATTAAAGATTTTTATGATACTTCGAAGTAAATTCGGAAATTAATGTTTGCCATAGTATTCTATCCTAATCATGCACTACACTTAACAAGAACGGAGAGAAAAAACTCCCAAATTTGTTGTATGCTAATATCTCTGAAGCCCGAATGTCACAGCAAGAAATCAAAAGGTGTTTAAAGAATCACCATTGCACAATCACCACTTGAAGAATCAGCTGCAAAGCAGCACCCAACATAGCATGTATTGTATTTACGAAACCTCAGCCGCAACTAAGCTGAGCAAAAATAATAACTCCTGCAGAGCTCTATCTGAAGAAACATAACTTAATTTCGAAGACATTGGCATTCAAATCAGTTGAAAATATTATTTTCTAATTTGCCTTTCTTCATTCTGCTATGGATGCGATGACTATGTTCGCTGTCTTTGCTTTCACTGGAAATGTTCTTTCACGTATGGAAATTTAGACAAACATTAAGGACAAAATCAATATGTCCTTACATGTATATACTACTGCATTAGACATTTCAATGAATTTTACTTTTTTTCTACATTTAACAACATTTTAATATGTCTTTTTTACACTCAAAAGGAAAAGCACATCTTCACATTGTTTCCCGATTGCAAAGGCTGTCTTAGAGGTCAAGCGTATTATCTTATTTAGTGTTTCCGAAGATACTGGAAGTTGGACTTTAAAATGTTTAAACTCATTATACAAACAATCAAAAGGCTCATTCTTTACGGGATAAATTATATATTCATGTTCCCCAGTTAACAGTGCTCATCGACTATTATGATTTCTTCCTGAAACGATCGTCGGCTCTGGCGATTAAACTCACTATATCTTTTGCAAAAAGTGTCATCTCAGATAATTACCTGAATGTTATCAATATTCATACCTGTAGGTCTTACCAAATGTGACAATAGCCGTCTTCCTTTTTGTCTCTGAGAAGTGTATTTAGTAAAGTTTGAAAGAGTTTCTTACGTTCAGCATTGTTATGACTTATGATCAACAATGTGGTAATCACAGCTGTTATGTAAGCATCATAATCCACATAGGTTCCGCTTAATTGTGTCATATCTTACGTCAGGGTCATGTTATATTTTAGTGGTGGATTATTCCGGTCTGTTAAGCAATGAATTACTAGAAGTATCCCAGGGCTCATTTTGCTGATAACCTTGATATTAGGCCTAACTGTTTTGTTAGAGACAGCTTCTGCAGCATTTCTCTTTGTAAGATCACCATATATTTATTTGTGTTCCATTTGATGATTATTAGTTTTTCTCATCACTAATTTATTATTTGATTTACTAAAAATGTGCAAAGAGAAACATAGTGATGTACCCGTTCGGTTGACACTTATACTCGTGGAAATTTCTCAAGCATCATCTCTTCGAACTGACCCTGGATTTTGAGAACGTTGGTTTTAGTGTCTTAATCAACTAAACGGGAATCTTGTTAAGGTGATCGTGTATAAGCTGTTCAACTATCGAACTTCCAAAAAAACAAATTTATACTGGTTTTCTTGATTTTAAATTGACAAATATTGTCCCATTTTGTTTTTAAAAACGGAGTACATAGTTTGCAGTGACGAAGGCACATACACATACAATTATATAATTTCGTATATCCACAACACAACAAAAGTTAATAGTTGTATAATTGGTGTATATTGGGTATACCCACAAAGATTCCGTTAGATAAACGCGCAGTAAACAGCGTCTAATGGGAAGCGAATGATGAAGTACGCGGAGGTTGCCTGTTATAACAGGAGAGACCGCTTTATTATGCAGCACTGTGAGGGTTGGAATCGATCCACGGTAAGTCATATGATGAATACCAATTGTGTTGAATAACTATGCTTAAAAAATAGCTGCTGGATGTATTCAACACGAAATCGTGAACGAGCCTGTCGCAGAATTTCATTTCCCATTCGAGTGTTCATCACAATTCGAAGCACCTTGGTTATGTGTCAAAACTAAAAGATTTGTATTTCGTGAGTTGGTAGCACAGCGTAAGCAGCAACACAGAAATATATTCTGTTCTTAGCTCTTCCGTCAGAGAAGTGAATAATCATGGATAAGGTGATGATGGGAAATATGTTTAGTACCGAAAAGGAAAGCAAGAAAATCAGAACAAATAAATTCAAGAGCTATTGGATGCGGAAAATATTGATATTAACAATAAAGAAATAGAAATGATAAGGATTTGCAGACAGGGGAAGAAAGTGGAAGCATTTATTAGTATGTTTGCATGTCGCTCCAGCTGATGTTCATAACATTTCATCATGAGGCACTTTGATATCTAACCTTGAAATTTATATGTACGTGTATCATTAGCGCCCCGTTACCCAGGAAAAGTGCAATAACTTTGGTTCCTTGCTCAATATCAAAGGAGAAAAATAAATAATTACAACGTGTACTCGAAGAACTGAAATGTAAGCGATATATTGTTAAGACATTACTATGGGTAAGAAGTTAAATATTGCTTAGTCTAGCAGGCCCATGTTACTTATATAAAGTCTCTTGAGAAGCGTCGGAACAGATAACTTAGAAAATAAATTGTGTTGCCAATCATGACGTTAAGAACATTGAATCATAGTTTTGTAAGAAATTCATTTCAATTTAACGCGTTTTATCTACATAGGTATGGTTTCATATTAAGTACCGAGCTCCGTTGTAGTTATCTGTAAAGTGTAAATTGTTTTGAAATGGGAGATTTTGGTTCTATATTAAGGTATAGGTCCACGTCTAGTATAGCTTCTCTGTTTAAAGTAACATTAAAACTAAATTGAATTAAACAAAATTATGTCTAAATAGGATCGTTCTAACTCGGAGCCTTAGACTTTTTTCAATTTTATACCTCCACTTGGTAAACATATTTGTCATAGCCGCCATGCATTTTCTTCATTACTGACATACTATGGATACTTACATTAAAAACTAAAGTATAATTTCGAACTTCTTTCGCTAGTGGTCTACTATGCCACGCTTAATTCCATGCATGTTGAGCATGCCCGCGACCGTTCGGTCTATTTAATGGACGGGTACCGCTAAAATGTGTCGCACCCCGCCCGTAGTTCCTCAATATACGCTATTGATTCCTCGTGCACGAAGTGCACCGTCAGAATTTGTCCCCTAATTCTGACTCGCCGAAGAGATGTATCTCCCATTCTCTGAGGGAGTGAGATACGCCCACTGCGCGGCCAGACCGAAGTCCTGAGTGCTTACCAGTTAACCTACTGGTTGAGGCAGACTGCTAGCAAGTCAGTCCTACCATGCTCTTCAGGCATGGCGCCCGAGCGTTATAAGGCAAGCTTACCTCCCGCCCGTGTTCACCGTTACCCAGATTCCTGGGATTGGCTCCCACAAGCTACCGAATCCCAAGGTGTGACAACAGCCAGGCAGAGTCCAACCCAATCCGGGGTCCCAGGCAACACCCGAGGGGGCTTGTTCAATCCCGGCCCTTCCTACCTCTATCGTTCAACTGGCAACCGCCTTGTTGTGTAGAGGTACCACGCACACGTCGATTTACTCCCGTATCTCATCCCCGACCCAATGGTACGTGTTAAGTCACAAATTGAGTTTGGTGCCGGCCCATTCCCACGGAGTTTCCTCTTTTTGGCAGGATCAGAGCCGTTACCCACAGTCCTGGGATTGGCCCCTCACCCACCTCCGTTTGATCCGCCCGCAGGCTGGAATGCGACACACCCCCGGGTGGGTCGTCCAAGCAATATGGGACTTCCTCTAATTACGGTAGAGGTACACCGTACATTACCAGAGCCAATGACTGATGTAGACCGTTTGCTCAAAGGCAGACGTTGTCATTTGGGAGCCGTGTCTCCCGTGGTAGGCCCGCCCAAACAATGCGGGGCTACTTATCTTTAACGTGTATAAGTAACACGTACACGTTGCAGCTAAGCTACTTGCCCGAATGCGAATGGTACGTGTAAGCCACCATTAGAAGGGACACCCACACCCTTCCTTCGGTAGGGCCGTCCAAACAATACGGAACTACCTCTTCTTACGGGAGAGGTTAACCGTACATCACCAGACCCAATGGCTGATGTAGACTGTCGACCTTTAAAGGCAATGGCAATTTGGGAGCAGCGGCTCCCCTGGTAGGGTCGTGGCTTCTGCAACCAGCTCACACTAGTGGAACCAAGAAGGGACTCACTTCCTCAGCGCTCCTGAGGTACAAATATGCGTTAGGATACTAGGTATCCCATCCCGGTCCCAAGAGAACGCATTACACTCTCTTTAAGGGCAGTGCCTACATCTTCCTCCTGGTAGGGCGCCGGATCCGCCCACACCTTTGGGCACAAGAGCTACCCACTCTTTTTTAGCGTGTTGGGGTACCACGCAGCCTTATCTCCTGGACCGAAGGGCACGGCTTAGTTGCCTATTTCGGGGGATACCAGAAGGCTCACCCCCGCACGTAGGTACGGCAGCCCAAGCTACCTACCCCACTGAGGACGTGATGGGGTCACACGTACTCTCCCAGACACAATGGCACGAGTTAGTCGCCCATTTCAGAGGATGCCCCCCGAAGGCTCACCTCTGCCGGTAGGTTGTTGACACCGCTATGCACTCGCTGCCATATGGCAGTTAATGTACCGGCAGCGAGCTAGGTATCAGTGTCACCCTATATCCCCCGCGTTGCCCCGCTCCCGTGAGAATATGTGAGCGGCCAAAACACGGCGGGCCCTCTTCCTTTCTCAGCACGAGCTTAGGACCGGCCACGGCAGGATTACTATGGATACCTACATTAAAAACTAAAGTATAATGTCAAACTTCTTTTGTTATGATTATCAAATACTAATGCTTAGGTGTTGTTTAAGAATAATTCGCCAAGCTATAGAAAACATTTTTTTCATTTACTTTTCTTGTTTTTAATGGTTCATAAGATCTTCTGTAATGTTATTACCCTGATGTATCATTAAGTAGCTTCGTACTGAGTGATAATATGCGTACAAACTAATGTGTTCTGGAAGTGGTTACACAAAATCCATTATTTGCTATCCTGTTTATTTCAATTATTTCATCAGTAAGTTCACCTGTAGCTTAGAATTTTTTTCTCAGGGTAGGAGATGCATTCATCGGTGCGGATTCACTTTACAAGGGCATTGAATACAGTTACAGCAGTATGGCTGCATGGGAACATAAGCGTGGGTGCATTCGCAAGCAGTAGGTTCGTTGGTGAGGGAAGGAATGCACATAAACGAAGAAAGTGCAAACTTTACTTAATATAGCATACAATCTCAATCTTTGCAATAAAAACATTCATTTTAACTATGAAATTAGCCTTGTAATCGTTTCACACTTGTAAATTGAAATTATAGTTTCATACATTGTGAAAAAATCCTCCGATATCAGAAGTTAATAAAATACTCAATTCAATTTTATATGTACTCTCTCACTCAAACCATAAAATTATCAGTTTTATGACGTACTATTCAGTAACAATAATACGGACGGGAAGTCTGAAATTATTATCTTTTATACAATTTCCTCTATTCTTGATGCTTTCTAGTTCTTTTCCTAACATTTCAATTATTGCCATTATATCCGTGTTTAGTGTACCGATAATTTATCTTAAAATTTCCGCCATTCTAAAGTGAAAAGATCTCTTCTTACCTGTTTTTCTCACTTTCGGGTATTGTTTATTCACACAACTCTTCATTTTATAAACCATTACCGTGGCTAAACCAAGGTACAAGCCTGTCTAATTACATGATTAGTAGAAATTTAGCTAAGGTAAGCACTAAATTAAAAATAGTGACTCTGAATACCATTTTCATATTCATGCGTTATTTAAACCCTAAGAATCATGCTAAACACACCTCAAATCGATTACGATTACCACCCATATTCTCTCAAATTCGGTTCAAATTACAAAATATGTATCATTAACAGTGGCACAACACATTAAATAGGATATCAATAGATAAGAGTACCTGATACACATGGTGTTCAGAATTAATTCAGTTACCGGAAGTATGTTCGTCGGCACCTAACAATTGTACAAGAAATAAGTTTTACTGAGTATAGTTTATATGAGTTGGATTAATTCAAATTCACTTCACAAAGAAATGTTTACTGAGATCAGGGAACGGGAATGAGTTCTTCAGTGCAACCTCATCCAGATCGTCGTTTCTAACTACTTTATTGACACGCATGTTTTCCTGTATTGCTGACATTTCACATCTCTGAGATGGCTGCGCCAACAAAACTCTGTCGCTGCAGTTGACAGTTTTATCGTTCATTCTTCATTCTTTTCGTGTCCTACAATATTAACAAAAAGAATTTCATGAAACAATGCTATATTCGGGTTGGAAAAATCTGGTCTTATTGTTTCCAGTCACCAAAGATAATTTTCTATCCGTTGACACATGCCTAACACCAGGAACGGATCCAGGACGGAGTTCTGGGGGGCGATAGGTCTTAATACTGCTACTTACAGCTACTTTTATGATCTCTTAGATAGGTTTTTTTTCTATATAAATTAAGAAAGTTTTCTTCCGAGATCTACCTCTGCCTAACACAAGATTTCCATCCGGAGTTTGATGTTGAACACTTAGTTATATATCCTAGGTGTTTTGATGATTTTAATTTGAGATGTCAATAATATACAAATAATTTAGCGATGGACTGTTGCGAGATTACTCTGGCTTTCGAAGCTGGGTATCAGTCAGCAAAGAACATGATGAAAAATGTATTATAGCAAGCACGAATCAACATCATGTGCAAACACTGCGATTGTTTATCGAAAGTTACGGACAATAGTCATGTAATCAACTCAAATACTTCATTTATGCCATTGTAACATGATAAAACCTGATATCGGCAAGTCTAAGGCGGCAGCTAGATTGGTGTTGCATGACATGACTGAGGTACAAAAGTGGCATAGATGGAAACGTGTTTGCTTGCAGTTTGAACATTACGTTTGGGAATTATTTGAGTTTCTAAAAGTGCCGATGTTTCAGCTTACGCTGCTTGACAAAATTATAATTTGATTGCTTTCACAAATAACGTTCCTAAAGTTTTAGATCTCTTGCAAACGAGTCTGAACTTAATTTTCATTCTACAATCTCCTTTTCTGTAATAATGCTTTACACTCTCAATGATTAAAATTTCATGGTCTTTTTAATGGGATATTTTAGACTTTTGTTTAGAAACCTTCTTCTACTACCATAATTACCTGAGTTTCATGGCTAGTATACCACTTAATAGATGTTATTAACGTGGAAGAAAGAAAAACGTAAGGCAAACTGAAATTGTACTTATATCTATATCTATATATATCTATCTATCTGTTTATATATATATACATATATATACATTTCTATCTATCTATCTATCTATATATATATATATATATATATATATATATATATATATATATATATATATATAATATATATATATATATATATATGTGTGTGTGTGTGTGTGTGTGCACTGATGTAAAGTGATATAAGCTATACATTTAAATCGAAAAAACATGCGAAGGATACATTTCAGTGATGGAAATACTGTGAAGTATATGTGATTGAGAGAGGGCTCAGTATATGGTGTGCACACCTTGGTTTCTAAACAGCTTGCTTACAATAAGGCATCGACAGAAACAATTTTTCGGTAATATTCTTGTGTAATTCCAGTAATTATGCAGTTTTGGAGCTTCTTTTAATTGATAAACTGAACTGGGGTTGCGTTCAGCCATTTTTCGTTTTAAAAGTACAGATTTTGTCTGGTGACTAAGAGCTCTATCATTTTGGAAGTGAATGCACTGGTTGTTCCCGACAAACACTGGTAACTTATCTTTAAGCACGTTGAGATAGATGGTTCCATTCATTGATGTCCCTTCTGCACGAACTACAATCCATAATTTTTCTTCTCAGCAGAAACGGCAATTCAGACCGTGGTTTTTGCAGCATTTTTAACGGTGTGAATGATGTAGCGCTGAGAGTCCCTTCAATTGGGAGGCCGTTGCATGTATATACAAAAGACATAAAACTGCCATACCTAGGTCTCATCAGATCATATAACCCTTTTCCGTTGTTTAGCAGTCTATTCTTGATACCTTTTACACAATGACAGTCTTTCGGCAATGTTCTTCTCCGACAATTTTGACTTTCTAGAAGGCTTATAGGATTTGAAATCGACACATAACTTCTCAGTGAGTTGCCTTTTCACTAGATACATTGCTTTCTCCCGGTAAATCAACCTGGAATTCTTTGGCTGATTTTACGTGTTATTTCTTTGCTACCAAAAGTATGACGTCATCCATAGGCTTAGTTGTACATTGTTGACGTCCTTTTGGCTTTCTATAGCGTAATTGCGAGCGATTTTGAAATTACTTATTGGTCTGGTAACTGCCTTTTGTGCCAATCGAAATCTCTCAGAATTCGACGAATAATCTAGCCTTCTTTACACAGAATCTTTATTAGGGCTTGTATTTCCAATGAAATTCTTTTCTCAGTCATAGTCACTATTATTACTCTTCAACGAGAGTAGAAAGAGAACCAACACGCGTTCGGTACGAATAATCCAATTTCCACATACTTATAAGTCACTTACTGTTGTCAATTAATTAACTACCAACCTCACAGATGATACTTTCACATGCAAAGTGAAAGCCCACTGTGTGATGTGAAAAAATGTACGAGTCTTCTATTCTGCCCAGTACTGTATGTACTTTTCCAATATACTAGAAACTGTATACGAAAAGTTATAATGCCTTAAGTGTAATGTGATCATAAAGTAAGGTCCATTAAGTTGGAACGCCACCATCCAAAATTCATTCTTTTATATCTCTTCGTTTTGCATCCATTTTGCACCGTTTTGCACCTCGATTATAAAATTTTGTACCCTCACCATTACTCAGAAATTCGAAATTCAAAACGGTGTTCCAAGTTAATATTTGATCCAGTAACTCATTTTCAAGATTTAACCATACCATCATCATCTCCTAGTTTTTGACCGTTTTTCACCCTCTTTCAAAAATTTTGTACCATCAACCAAACCGAGAAAATAACATTTGAAAATTCAAAATTCAAAATTCGAAATTTGCCACAAAAGCGTAATTTAAGTTCTAACCTGCCATAAGATAGAGCACGTTTTGCACACTCAGAAAATACAAATATTTCATTTTGTACTCTCACAGTTACCGAGAAATTTAAAATTCAAACTGTCGAATTACCATTAACTTGGAACGCCACCAACTCGTTTCGAGGAATCAACAATATAAGCGTCATCTATGAGTTTTGCGCCCTCAGAAAATGTCGAAATTTCATTTTGTGCCCTCACAGTTATTGAGAATTTACATATTCAAAATGCCGAATTACCATTAACTTGGAATTCCAGCAATTCGCATTGAAGAACCAAGAGTCCTCTATGAGTTTTTCATTCTCATAAAATGTCGATGTTTCGTTTTATACCCTGACAGTTAATGAGAAATTCCGAATTCAAAATGCCGAATTACCATTAACATGGAAGTTACTATTTCGTATTAAACAATTAAGAACATCAGCGTCTTCTACGAGTTTGACACCCTCAGAAAATGTCGATATTTTGTTTTGTAGCCTTAAAGTTGACGAGAAGTTCCAAATTCAAAATGCGAAATTACTCTTTGTTTGGAATACTACTGATCCGTATTGAGAAGAAGTAAGAACATCAGCGTTTTGCATGAGTTTTGCACCCTCAGAAAATGTCGATATTTCATTTCGTACCCTCCTAGTTAGTGATACATTCCATATTAAATGTGTCGAATTACCATTAACTTGGAACGCCACCAATTCGTATTGAAGAACCAAGAACACCAGCGTTTTAAACACGTTTTGCATCCACGGAAAATGTTGATATTTCATTTTGTACCCTCATAGTTAGTGAGAAATTTAAAATTCAAACTGTCGAATTACCATTAACTTGGAACGCCACCAACTCGTTTCGAGGAATCAACAATATAAGCGTCATCTATGAGTTTTGCGCCCTCAGAAAATGTCGAAATTTCATTTTGTGCCCTCACAGTTATTGAGAATTTACATATTCAAAATGCCGAATTACCATTTACTTGGAATTCCAGCAATTCGCTTTGAAGAACCAAGAGTCCTCTATGAGTTTTTCATTCTCATAAAATGTCGATGTTTCGTTTTATACCCTGACAGTTAATTAGAAATTCCGAATTCAAAATGCCGAATTACCATTAACATGGAAGTTACTATTTCGTATTAAACAATTAAGAACATCAGCGTCTTCTACGAGTTTGACACCCTCAGAAAATGTCGATATTTTGTTTTGTAGCCTTAAACTTGACGAGAAGTTTCAAATTCAAAATGCAAAATTACTCTTTGTTTGGAATACTACTGATCCGTATTGAGAAGAAGTAAGAACATCAGCGTTTTGCATGAGTTTTGCACCCTCAGAAAATGTCGATATTTCATTTCGTACCCTCCTAGTTAGTGATACATTCCATATTAAATGTGTCGAATTACCATTAACTTAGAACGCCACCAATTCGTATTGAAGAACCAAGAACACCAGCGTTTTAAACACGTTTTGCATCCACGGAAAATGTTGATATTTCATTTTGTACCCTCACAGTTAGTGTGAAATTCCAAATTCAAAATGCCGAAATAATATTAACTTGGATCGTCAGCAACATCTTTGGAAAAGATAACATTAGAGTCTTCTACCAGTTCAGCATTTTCGGAAAATGTAGATATTTCATTGTGTACCCTTGGAGTTAATGAGAAATTTAGGGCCATATGCATAGTTATTCTGCGGGTTACTTAGGGGATATGTACGGGGCACGTGATAATTTGTGTTGTAGAGTTCTCCCGCAGGGTCAAAAAGCCCGGAACCTCCCCGTACGTCAAGGAGGGGGCTAGGGGTGCTTCAACGTACTCTTTGCTAGCCGTAGCAGTTTCTCTTGCATAAAATGCATATGCTCCGTGCTGACGAAATATTAGTATGCTAGTGAGTTTACCGAATTCATTCAGCTGATTAATCGATAATAAATAACATATAATGATGGCAACCAATTTAAAAATATATACCGATTCCTGAAAGAAGATTGCAGGATATTTTGCTTCCGCTCGTACAAATATTGAGTATAAGATCAAAGAGTGGACTAACAAATTCTACCTGCAATTAAAAAGCGAGAGATACTTGTTGTTACAATATTGGTACCGTAGTAGATTTTAGATTAGATTGTAAATTAGCTTAAGAATTGATTTTAGGGGACCAGTTGTGATTTCAAGGATCGGCCGGGGGCGAATTTCCCCTGGAGAACAATGACATTCCCTCAGCACAACATAACCTATCGTGCTCAATGTGAATTCTCAGTATTTTCGTTACTAATAAATTTCATCAGCAGTATATTGAAATCGCAATAATCAAAAAAACAATTAAAAAACTTCTGGAATCATCACTGATGGGAAAAATTGATTCAACAGTTATACATATTTAATCGTGAAAACATTATCTTAATGTCTTTTACATCCTTCTCCTCGTTGGTGTTTGCCTACATTTCTCAGTTAGCATATGTAAAGTTGAGGAGCGCTGCCATCCCTTTTCTCCACTTATGATCTAACGTGTTCTGTATTCTTGGTTTCTTACCTGACCACCAGCTGCGTATACATTTATAATATGCTTGCAAACTCATATGATATAAATAAATAAGTACGAAACACCATGCCCAACACAAGCTAAGTTTGCATTTATTCCGATTCCCAGCTGGGCACAATTTGAGGGATCGCGTGTGATTTTGTCCGCGGCAGCAGGCGCATTAGCGATGGTGGTGTATAAGTGTATAAGGAAAGACAAATGGAAATCATCGACCTCCTGTTTTGCGCTGTAATTGCTCAAAGTATGCATCGGTTCACATGTACCTGTGATTATGGGAACAGTGTTAAGAAGTAAGGCTCATAATTATGCAATTATAATGCAAAACTAGGTTCTATTGACCACCTACTACAGAGTGATGCATATTTTTATACTAATTTGAGCATTATTCGAGCAAACAGTTCTGCCAAATTTTGACACATTTCTTACATTTTCAGGTTAGATTAGAGCTTCGTATTTTTTTCAGCAAAGCATGCACTATATGAAGAGATCCATTACTACTTGCACATTGACTTCAGGAGGGATCAGTATAAATACAGTGTGGGCGTATGGCATAAAAACTGCAGTACAAAAGATACGAATCAATTTGTGCTATGTGACTAAAAGCACGAATGCTACTTAACTGAGTTATGGTAGGAGCGCATCAGGGGGCCCGAGTGAGAGTGAGCAGGTGCGTCAATAGGTAGCAGGCGCGTCAGCGATGGGGGTATACGTATACGAGGAAGTGGAAGAGCACACTTACACGTACAATATTTTCATTATCACTTAAAATTCATTTCAATACGCTGCCATTGATGGTAATTACTTACATTTACTCTCTCATTCCTTCACGATAAATGTAGGGCTTCACATCGTATTTTAACTATAAGTTTTCTATTTCGTAGAAGTGTCTGCTCGAGTGAACCCCTAATTCGCTTACACGTATAACCACCATCGCAAACTCGCCCGTTCCCTAAAGACGTACCTCGACTATAGCACTCCAGCTTCACTTGACATAAACCGTAATAGATGCAAAAAAAAAAATGCTTGTAATAAGCAGCTTGCAAAGTTTGGTGCATGGTTTTGAGACGTGTGGCTTTCACTATATGTATGTATGTGTCTACGAAATTGGATGATAACTCTCTAGAAATAAGTAGGTAAGAAGTTTTACGCTATTTGCATGGAATTTTCCCCAAAAATACTGTATTTATAGACATGACGTTTATGCCCTCCTAAGGTTACTGGCAAATTGTTTAGAAAATACATTCTCAAAAACACTATGGGCTGATTTGTATATTTAAATATGTAAAAAAAGTACAGTGTATATGTAATTTATTTCTAGTTTGATCTCTATTGTAAAGCTACAGCTTCACACGTTTCCTAGCTACATATCCTTCTTATTTCTTTTTGCGAGTTAAGAGACTTTACCTAAAAATTAAAAAAGAAATGTGTTCCTAATCTGCATCGATATTTTTCCGCTTTTCTATATCACTTTATAACCATTTGCAAGTTAACAGACTTTATCTGAAAATTAAAAAAAAACTGTATTCCTAATCTACACCGTTATTTTTCCGCCTTTGCAAGAACAAAGTTCAGAACATTTATTATATTTTTTGATATAGCACCCATTGTATCGATGCAGTTATCATAATAGAATTGAGCTTCGGAGTTTTACCTTCAACTTTTTTTGACAAAATTTTAGCCTCGCTCGAGGTGTGACTACACCAATCAGCCCTCAGTGTTAACCGTACCTGAGAGATCACTTTGGAAGCTTTATGCATTGCATAGTCAAGGGGAGGGTTGAGGAAGCCCACAGGTACGGTTTGTCTAGGGGACCCCTACGTGGTCGACTATTCATATGACCCTTAAAGTTCAAAATGCCGAATAATCATTAATTTGGAATACCACTAATTCGTATTGCAGAACTAAGAACATTTGGCATTTTCGAGGATCCCAAGAGCTAGGGATAACCTCTGATCTGATTGGGCGATACAGATAAGACATCACGAGTCATGATATACATATAGCACAAAGTAAACACCAGCTGCTGTCGGCCCTCGTGGCCGAGTGAGCTTGCGCAACATGCTAATGCGAAAAATCTTGTTGTCGTAGGTTCAAACTCTTCCTCCTGCCTAAGGAATTTATTATTTTTTATTTGTATAACACTTCTTTTGTTAAAATAACATAAATAATATTCAGAAAGTTATTTAACGAATATTGTTTAAAATTTTCATAAGTTTGCTCTTGTACTATACAGATCCAAAGTGATTTAACGATTATTTTTTAAAATTTCCATTAAACACCTTTCGTAAAAACTCGTAGGGGACACTGGTGTTACTAATTCTTTAATACGACTTGGTGGCGTTACAAGTTAAAGGTAATTCGGCATTTTTAATTCGGAATTTCTCATTATCTGTCAGGGTACAAAACGAAATATCGACATTTTCTGAGGGTGCAAATGTCGTAGAAGACACTGATGTTCTTAATTCTTCAATACGAATAGGTAGCTTCCAAGTTGATGGTAATTCGGCACTTTTATTTTAAATTTGTCATTAACTGTGAGGGTACAAAATGAAATACCGACACTTTCTGCTGGTGTAAAACTACTAAAAGACAAATGGTGTTCTTTATTCTTCGAAACGAGTTGGTGGCGTTCCAAGTTAATGGTAATTCTGCATTTTGGATTTGGAATTTCTTATTAACTGTGGGGGTACAAAAATGAAATATCAATATATTCGGAGGGTGCAAGATTCGTAGAAGACGTTGATATTCTTAATTCTTTAATACAAATTGCTGGCTTTCCGAGTTAATGGTAATTCGGCATTATGAATTTTAAATTTCTCATTACCTGTGAGGGTACAAAATGAAATATCGACATTTTGTGAGGGCGCAAAACTCATAGATAACGCTGATGTTGTTAATTTTTCGAAACGAGTTGGTGGCGTTCCAAGTTAATGGTAATTCAACATATTGAATTTTAAATTTCTCGGTAACTGTGAGAGTACAAAATGAAATATTGATATTTTCTGAGAGTGCAAAACGTGCTCTTCCTTATGGCAAATTAAAACTTAAATTTCGCTATCGTGCCAAATTCTGAATTTTGAATTTTGAATTTGCAAATTTTGTTTTCTCGGTTTGGGTGATGGTAGACGCAAGTGTTCGCATTTGCTCTCAAGAGGTTTATCTAAAACATGGCTGAAGTAGCATTCTTATTGGTCACGTACCGATGACGTCATTTACTATTGCTAATATTACTACTGCTGCTGCTGCTGTAGCTATGGATCTATATAGTACAAGGGTAAACTTATTTTAATGAAAGATGTTTAATGGAAATTTTTAAAAAATAATCGTTAAATCACTTTGGATCTGTATAGTACAAGAGCAAACTTATGAAAATTTTAAACAATAATAAATCACTTTCTGAATATTATTTATAAAAACAATATTATTTTTTTAATATTATTTAATTAACAAAAGAAGTGCTATACAAATAAAAAAATAATAAATTCCTTAAGCAGGAGGCAGAGTTTGAACCAACGACAATAAAGATTTTTCGCATTGGCATGTTGCGCAAGCTCACTCGGCCACGAGGGCCGACAGCAGCTGGTGTTTACTTTGTGCTATATGTATATCATGACTCGTGATGTCTTATCTGTATCGGCCAATTAGATCAAAGGTTATCTCAAGTTCTTGGGATCCGCGAAAATGCTAAATGTTCTTAGTTCTGCAATACGAATTAGTGGTATTCCAAATTAATAATTATTCGGCATTTTCAACTTTAAATTTCTCATTAACTCCAAGGGTACACAATGAAATATCTACATTTTTCGAAAATGCTGAACTGGTAGATGACTCTAATGTTATCTGTTCCAAAGATGTTGCTGGCGATCCAAGTTAATATTATTTCGGCATTTTGAATTTGGAATTTCTCACTAACTGTGAGGGTACAAAATGAAATATCGACATTTTCCGTGGATGCAAAACGTGTTTTAAACGCTGGTGTTCTTGGTCCTTCAATACGAATTGGTGGCGTTCCAAGTTAATGATAATTCGACACATTTAGTTTGGAATGTATCACTAACTAGGAGGGTACGAAATGAAATACCGACCTTTTCTGAGGGTGTAAAACTCATCCAAAACGCTGATGTTCTTACTTCTTCAATACGGATCAGTAGTATTCCAAGCAAATGGTAATTTCGTATTTTGAATTTGGAACTTCTCGTCAATTTAAAGCTACAAAACAAAATGTCAACATTTTCTGAGGGTGCAAAACTCGTAGAAGATGCTGATGTTCTTAATTCTTTAATCCGAAATAGTAACGTTCCATGTTAATGGTAATTCGGCAGTTTGAATTTTAAATTTCTCGGTAACTTTGAGAGTACAAAATAAAATATTGGTATTTTTTGAGTGTGTATAAAGTGCTCTACCTTATGGCAGGTTAAAACTTAAATTACGCTTTTGTGGCAAATTTCGAATTTTGAATTTTGAATTTTCAAATGTTATTTTCTCGGTTTGGTTGATGGTACAAATTTTTTGAAAGAGGGTGAAAAACGGTGAAAAACTAGATGATGATTGTATGGTTAAGGTTACTGTGCCCACCCCCTTGCCCAAGCACTTTGCCTTTTCGCCACCAGATGCTCACTTTTTCATTTAGCAATCACTGCTGGCACCTCTACTGGAAAGAACTGAAAGATCGTACCGCTCAGTTTGAATGTGTCCAGGATATCCACACTTGAAGTGGGCGGGGAGAGGAATCCAACAGTTTTTTTTTTTTCCTTCGTGCACCTGCAGTCAGTCAGTCTGTTTTTACAAGCCGTGTTGTTCAGCCGCAGGGCAAAATCTCAACCATTGACGGGTAACAGAAATCTTTTCTTTTTGCGGGTAGGAATAGAGTTTTTGTACCAAAAACGTGAATTAGGTTGCAGAGAACGTCATTCGCATCGCGTTGACAATTTTTTTTCGTCCGTTTATCACATGAAGTTCTTTTCTTTTTTTTCGATTATTACCAGAATATGAGATAAAAAAAAAAAAAACCTAAATGGTTCTTTGTATACAGAAAACAAACAATACCAATATTTTCTTACATATCAGTATTATATGATTTTTTTTTCCTGAAGTGTATGATGCTTGAAAAATGGACAGAATGAATTTTGATTTTTCTATTTGTCCCTATCCTTCTGAGTAGAGAGAATGCTGTGGCGCAACTAAAGGGCCTGCAGAGCCCGCAACATTGAGAAGCCCATTTCAGTTTCGAAGTTAAACTTTATAATGTTAGGATGTTAAAAATTATGTGATGTTCCAACTATATCTCATTTTTACCTGTGAAGACGGTAACACCTGAGCGATTATTTAGTAAATTAAATGCCAACAAAACTTATACTGACCAGCGAAAACATTATGACCACTCGCTACTTTTTGAACGAAATCATTGTGCAGAGATAAGAGCTACAAGACATAACACAACCGCGCGCCAAACGTGACAAGAATCTCACTCGATTAGTCAGTGTGGTGCTTGTGCCTTGAATGGGGAAGGACGACGATATATCAGGGTGAGTAAATGGCTGGGAGCTTCATTTCGGAAACAGCGCGACTTGTCGAGTTTTCGCGATCTGCCGTGCTTATGTATTTCAAAGGTGGGAAAAGGACAGTGAAACCAGCATCGAACCAAACAACAAAAAGTGGGACTACTACACCTCATTAAAAATGTCGGATGTCGTAGACTCTCGAGGTTGGTACAGCAGAATAGACGAAAACTATAGCATAATAATAATAATAATAATAATAATAATAATAATAATAATAATAATTTGCATTTTTTGCATATGAGCAAGTTGTGACTCACTAGATAGAACATAGAAAGTCAAAACTGTTCTCTGTAAATTTTACGTGACTCATGGATGTGGATAGAGGGGGTCCGTTTAACATTTTTGCGGGGAGGCCCATTCGTCCTTACTTACGCTACTGAGAGGTAAGGTAAAATAATAACACCAATATATATATAAACTCCTGGCGCAACAGTCCCTTGTGATCTGAGTCTGCAGCGCGCTTATGTTAGTGGTCAGCACAACTACACCCAACGTAGCCGGCTGTCTAGATTGAAGTCCGCTATCTTTTAGTTTCCCAACTTTTCTCTCGATGTTTGGTCAACACAGCAATGTTTGAGTGCCACACCGGGAATTAAACCCTGGGCGACGAACACCGTATCACTTTCGCTAATCTTTTGGTAAAATTCAGGTTAGGATGGTACTGAATTATTTTCGGAATATGCCATTTCTCATAAGGTAAAGTTCAAAAGTATTGTGACATAATTAAAAAGCTCATTATCAACCACGTATTCTTGCCTCTAATATCACTAAAAGTTTTCGAGATATGTGTCAAAAATAGTTGAAACATTTGAAGTTAGTTTAGTAACTTGAAGAAGATAGTGGCCTTATACATACATAATTGCTCCAATTTTTATTTTTATTCTTCTTTCTCGTAAATAAATACAAAATCATAATTTCAACCATTTTGGTACATTTTTCATAATTTGAAGGGCGAACAGCCGGTTTCTTTCCTTACCTTTTGAACTTGGGATTTATATTCTTCTTGTCACTTATCGTGAAAGTCATATAATGACATGGGTCCCAAAGCTAGAATATATTATGCGACAGATGTAATGACAATTTCATCTCTCAAGATTATTAAATTTGACATTTACTGAACGATAGCGGTTTTATAATAGGAATAAATTTTTCGCAATAAGATGCATATAGTGGTCGTAAAAAATGACAAAAGCTACCACTGACCTTTATAGTTTGACTGATGCTTTTTCGATCATGGTCTTCCCCTTAAATTTTGTAAAGGACAGTATCATTTTAATTATCTTGGCCTAATTTCCTAAAGCCTCTCATTCGTACGCTAAAAGAAAGATTTCTATTTTTTATGTATAAGAATTCAAGGAATGCAAATTTATTCGAAATTCGTTTACAATTAAAGTCGGCTAAACAGATATTCCTTCGAGATTTCTGTATTTTGAGAACAAATTCACGATTTCAGTTCTTTGTCTTTACTTGTTTCCATGTTTTTTTTTTTTTATATCAATACTGTATGATCAATTCCAAGAATTATTTTAGTTCCCCGGTAAATCCATTTATAACAAGCTCCAAATACTGCTACAATTTTAATGTGGTTTCAGGAGAATCTGCATATCTCATCCTTTTGTTACTCTCTATATATTCATCTACTATGTAAACAAACATTAGTGAAAGAAAGAGGCTGAGAGCTAACACGTGCTCCGTGAGGAACGTTGTCATTCCTTTTACTGATATATCTAGAGAGTCTAGTGTTGCCACGAGACAAGACGAGATTTCTGGCTGTGTCGTCTCGTCTAGAAAAGATCTGCCCGTCTCGTCTCGTATCGAATGGTTCTGTCTCGTCTCGTGGTAACACCAGAAAGGCTGAGGTCCGCAAAAAGAGCTGTTATACCAAGTGGTTAAAGTTACAACTTTTAACCAAGTTTTGTTTGGTAGCACAACACACAACACGACTGCAATCTTCCAGCAACGACTGCTTAGATTCGACTGAACCAGTAATTACTTCGATAGGAACATTTGTCAATACCGTCAGTACAGTCGAAAGGCAAGATTTTCCCATTTATTCTGATATACTTTTTTCAGAACCCCTGGTGCCACTTCAACAAATAAGGAGGCCTATGTAACTTTCCCATTTAAAAAATGGTTTAGCTTCGAATAACATCATAAAACAATAAAAAAAAATAAATTTTGTTGTCAAATCAGCATCTTTTCAAAACTCAGTATCGAGAAAGGCTGACACGTTTCTGTCTTGGTTCGGAACGAGAAAGACCATGAAACAATAGTTAGTTACTGATAAAATTGCTACTTCTACTTGTACTTCTATAACAGGATTTTTATACGTAGATATCTCCACCAGCCCCCGGAATAAAATCTTCTGAAACACTGATCTCAATGAACGCTTTACATTTGTGTTTGAATCTGGAGCACTATCACAAAATAATTAAACTTGAATCGATTGAAAAATGGAAGTGAAAGCTGTTTGTAAGAATCATTTTTTAAAAATTCTTTAGGTATTCCCTGTTTTTTGTAGGATTTGAAACATTGAATTATTTCGATCATTTGAAATAATAAAAGATGGTATACATTTCGAAGGCAAATAATTTATTCCGAGTTAATAAATTTTTAAGCACATTCAGAAACTGTGTTTGTATTTTTCGAGACACGAAACGAGACATTTCACAAAACGTTTCGTATTGTATCGTGTCTCGCTTCAAAGAGTCGAGTCCCGTCTCGTTGGAACACTAAGAGAGTCTTACGCATTCTCTTTCCAAGAAAGTGAAACTTGAAAAGCACATTCAGTCAATTGTTATCATAGAATATACTATGGGCATAGCCACTGATGTGTAGAAGATGATACAGGCGGAATTTGTTCTTATGGAGCCCTTGGCGAGTTGGAGCCGTGAGGCTCTATTATTTGGATTGGAAACATTGGTTCAAAAATATTTTACATTCATATATACACACACATATATATATATACATACACACACACACACACGTACATGTGTGTTACATATACTTTAATTAATGTGTGGACCTGCGGACAAGGTATAGTTCGCCCGCCCAAAAAACCGCCTCTGGGGGGTGGGTTCGAAGCGCACTCCTGAAACATAGAATTATGCTAATCGTAATCTTCTGAGATTAGTCTATCCCCCCGAGGAATAAGTAAATAAATAAATAAATAAATAAAAATAGTTTCGTAATGTTTATCTTCCGTATACGAGTAATTGAAAAATTTTAGTGTCTCAACAATGAGAGCTGTATACAGGTGATTCTGCGTTCCTGGCGGAACTTCCCTAGTTCCGGCCCAAACTTTCACACTATACCCTCTTTCGGCTCTCTCTCCCACGGTAGTCTTAAGAATTTTTATCTATTATCTACTCCCTTGGAGTAACTGTTGCTCTGTATTTTCACGGGCTTGCAACCGTCAGAATGAATATCCTGGCTGCTTTCCCAGCTACCTATTCAGCATGCAATAGATACATGCAATAACAATCAAATCCCACACAAACTACTCTACCCATCAAATATTTTAACATGGAAAGTTCTTTTACGCAAGTATTTCGCTTGTTTAAAATGGAATAGACCTAAATACAACTTTTTAAAAATGTTCTTCTGGAAATTCGATAGCGACGTCGCTCACATCAAAAAATGAGAGAATTAGTGCTCTGACAATCTGGTAGAAATACAACATGCCATATATACACATTACTGTGATTACATTGCTATTTATTCAATGATTATTTTGCTTAGAGCTTTCTTACTCTCCAGGGTACTCTTCAAGGGTATATAATTACTCTTCACTTATGTCGCGAAAAAATATTCAGCTTGCAAATTTATTTCGAGAACTTCTCATTCCCTAATACATGTTTATTCTCTGAATTTGTACGTACAGCCGACAAACTTACATAGAATCGCAACAGAGTTCAAATGTGAGGTGTCTGCTGGGAAGCACAGGTCAGTTGTATGGGAGGGGCTTTCAGAGTGCAATTCTAGGAACACTGTGTCCTTTTAGAGTGTAATTCTAGGAACGCTGTAGGGGGCCATCTCGCTCCACCTGACAAAAAAAAAAAAATCTGGAGGCACACAACTAATTCACACTGGCTATAAAACAGGCGCAACAAAGTTCTGACTGATTTTTTTTTTTTTTTTTTACTATTCCATTTTCCGAAACAATAACATTTACCGATGACCTGTTAGCCCCTCCACCACAGCCACCATGAAAACAAATTCAATCGGAATTTGTCCAGCTCGTTTGATCACGAATAATTATCGTTTGATCCCAACGCATACTGATGTATTACACACAATTTGGCTTGTTAGCCCTTGATAATCGACATGTATCATTCCATAAATATTTCAATCGTAAATAGGTAAGCAAAGTTTGCTTATTTTCTGGTAGCAAGTATGGAAAATAGTTTACTGTTTATTTAAAAATGGAGGCCTCCAACAATGAAACTAACAACAATATGAGAAATCGACATGTACCATTCTCTAGATATCTGAATCGTAAATATGTCAAGTTTGGTCAGCTTCTGGTAAAAAGTATGGAAAATAAAGTGAATCGTTTATTTAACAATGGTAGTCTCCAACAACGTAACTAAAACAATATGTGAAATCGACATGAACCATAGGATAGATATTTCAATCTTACATAGGTACGCAAAGTTTGGTCAGTTTCTGGTAGAAAGTATGACAGATAAAGTTTATTGTTTATTTAACAATGGTGGCCTCTAACAATGAAACTAACAACAACAAGTGAAATCGACAAGTACCATTTCATAGATATCTAAATCGTAAAGGAGTGTGCTAAGTTTGGTTAATCTGTGGTAAAAAGTATGGCAGATAAAGTTGATTGTTTATTTAACAATGGATAAATTCAACAATTATTTATTGAACAGTGGTGGCTTAAAACGATAAAACTAACAATAATATGTGAAATCGACAAGTACAATTCCTTAGTTATCTCAGTGGTAAACCGATTGGTGTGCCAAGTTTGGTCAGTTTCTGGTACAAAATATAGCAAATAAAGTTGATTCTTTATTTAACAATGGTGGCCTCCAACAATGAAACTAAGAACAATATGTGAAATCAACACGTATTATTTCCTACATATTTAAATCTTAAATGGGTGTGCAAAGTTTGGTTAGTCTGTGGTAGAAAGTATGACAGATAAAGTTGATCGTTTATTTCACAATGTAGAAATCCAACGCTTGTGTATTTAACAATGGTGGTCTTCAACAATGAAACTAACAACAATATGAGAAATCGCTACATATCTTTCCCTAGATATTTCAATCTTAAATGAGTGTGTAAGGTTTGGTCAGTTTCTGCTAGAAAGTATGGCAGATAAAGTTGATTCTTTATTTAATAATGGTGGCCTCTAACAATGAAATTAACAATAAGTGAAATCGACACGTACCGTTCCATAGATGTCTCAATTGTAAATGAGTGCGCCAAATTTGGTTAGTTGTAGTAGAAAGAGTGTAAGATAAAGTTGATTGTTTAGGTAACAATTTAGAAATTCAACGATTGTTTATTTAACAATGGTGGCCTTCAACAATGAAAGAACAACAATATGTGAAATCGACACATACCATTCCATAGATATCTCAATCGTTCATGAGTGTGCAAAGTTTGCTTAGTTTGTGGTAGAAAGTATGGCAGATAAAGTTGATCGATTATTTAACAATGGAGAAATCCAACGAATGTTTATTTAACAATGGTGATCTTTACAATGAAACTAACAACAATATGAGAAATCGACACATATGTTTCCCTAGATATTTCAATCTTAAATGTGTGTGCAAGGTTTGGCCAATTTCTGGTAGAAAGTATGGCACATATAGTTAATTGTTCATTTAACAAAGCTAGCCTCTAACAATGAAAGTAACAACAATAAGTGAAATCGACACGTACCATTCCATAGATATCTCAATCGTAAATGAGTGTGCCAAGTTTGGTTAGTTTGTGGTTGAAAGTATGGCAGATAAAGTTGATTGTTTATTTAACCATGGAGAAATCCAACGATTGTTTATTTAATATTGGTGGCCTCGAACAATGAAACTAAAAACAATATGTGAAATCAACTTGTACCATTAAGTAGATATCTCTGTGCAAATCCGATGGGTGTGCCAAATTTGGTCAGTTTGTTTTAGAAAGTATGGCAGATAAAGTTGATTCTTTATTTAAGAATAGTGGCCTTCAACAATGAAACTAACAACAATATGTGAAATCGGCACGAACCATTCCATTGATATCTCAATCGTAAATGAGTGCGCCACGTTTGGTTAGTTTGTGGTAGAAAATATGGCAGACAAAAGTTGACTGTGTACTTAACACTGGAGAAATCCAACAATTCTGTATTTAACAATGGTGGCCATCAATAATGAAACTAACAACAACATGTGAAATAGACACATAGCATTCCGTAGATATTTCAACTTTCAAGGGGTATGCAAAATTTGGTCAGTTTCTGGTAGAAAGTATGGCAGATATAGTTGATTGTTTATTTGAAAATGGTGGTCTCTAACAATAAAACTAGCAACAATAAATGAAATCGACACGTACCATTCCATAGATATCTCAATCGTAAATAAGTATGCCACGTTTGGTTAGTTTGTAGTATAAAGTATGGCAGATAAAGTTGATTGTTTATTTAATAATGGAGAAATCCAACGATTGTTTTAAAATGGTGGCCTCGAACAGTGAAACTAACAACATGTGAAATCGATTGGTACCATTCAGTAGATATCTGTGGTAATCCGATGGGTGTGCCAAGTTTGGTCAGTTGATCCCTAAATATTTCAACTTTAAATGGGGGTGCAAAGTTTGGTCAGTTTCTGGTAGAACGTATGGCCATTAATGTTGATTGTTTGTTTAACAATGGTGGCCTTTAACAATGAAACAAACAACGATATGTGAAATCGACCCATACCATTCCATATATATCTTAATCTTAAATGATTCTGCAAATTTTGGTTAGTTTGTGGTAGAAAGTGTGGCAGAAAAACTTGATTGTTTATTTAACAATGGTGGCATCTAACAATGAAAGAACAATATGTGAAATCGACATGTACCATTCCCTAGATATTTCAATCTTAAATGCGTGTGCAAAGTTTGGTCAGTTTCTGGTAGAACGTGTGGCAGACAAAGTTGATTGTTTTTTTTAACAATGGTGGCCTCTAAGAATGAAAGTAACAACAATAAGTGAAATCGGCACGTACCGTTCCATCGGCATCTCAATCGTAAATGATTGTGCAAGTTTGGTCAGTTTGTGGTAGAAAATATGGCAGATAAAGTTGATTGATTGTTTAATAATGAAGAAATTCAACGATTATGTATTTAACAATGGTGTCTTACAACAATTAAACTAACAACAATATGTGAAATCGACACATAACATTCCGTAGATATTTCAACTTTAAATGGGTGTGCAAAGTTTGGTCAGTTTTTGGTAGAACGTATGGCCATTAATGTTGATTGTTTGTTTAACAATGGTGGCCTCTTAACAATGAAACAAACAACGATATGTGAAATCGACCCATACCATTCCATAGATATCTTAATCTTAAATGATTCTGCACATTTTGGTTAGTTTGTGGTAGAAAGTGTGGCAGAAAAACTTGATTGTTTATTTAACAATGGTGGCATCTAACAATGAAAGAACAACAATATGTAAAATCGACACGTACCATTCCCTAGATATTTCAATCTTAAATGCGTGTGCAAAGTTTGGTCAGTTTCTGGTAGAAAGTGTGGCAGATAAAGTTGATTGTTTTTTTTTAATAATGGTGGCCTCTAAGAATAAAACTAACAACAATAAGTGAAACCGGCACGTACCGTTCCATCGACATCTCAATCGTAAATGATTGTGCAAGTTTGGTCAGTTTGTGGTAGAAAGTATGGCAGATAAAGTTGATTGTTTATTTAATAATGGAGAAATCCAACGATTGTTTAACAATGGTGGCCTCGAAGGATGAAGCTAACAACAATATGAGAAATTGATTGGTACCATTCAGTATATATCCCTGTGGTAATCAGATGGGTGCGACAAGTTTGGTCAGTTTGTGTTAGAAAGTATGGCAGATGAAGATGATCGTTTATTTAACAATGTAGAAATCCAACGAATGTCTATTTAACAATGATGGTCTTGAACAATGAAACTAACAACAATATGAGAAATCGACACATATCTTTCCCTAGATATTTCAATCTTAAATGAGTGCGCAAGGTTTTGTCAGTTTCTGGTAGAAAGTATGGCAGATAAAGTTGATTCTTTATTTAACAATGATGTCCTCTAACAATGAAACTAACAACAATAAGTGAAATAGACACGTGCGGTTCCATAGATGTCTCAATTGTAAATGAGTATGCCAAGTTTGGTTAGTTTGTAGTATAAAGTATGGCAGATAAAATTAATTGTTTATTTAACAATGGAAAAATCCAGCAATTGTTTGTTTAACAATGGTTTCCTCGAACAATGAAACTACAATATGTGAAATCGACAGGTACCATTCGCTAGATGTCTCTGTGCTAATCGGATGGGTGTGCCAAGTTTGGTCAGTTTGTTTTAGAAAGTGTGGCACATAAAGTTGATTGTTTATTTAACAATGGTGGTCTTCAACAATGAAACTAACAACAATATGTGAAATCGACACGTACCATTCCCTAGATATTTCAATCTTAAATAAGTGTGTAAAGTTTGGTCAGTTTCTGGTAGAAAGTACGGCAGGTAAAGTTGATTGTTTACTTAACAATGGTGGCCTCTAACAATGAAACTAATAACAATAAGTGAAATCGACACGTACCATTCCCTAGATTTTGTAACGTCCATTAACCAGATTATATCCGTTTTTGCTTAATTTTTGAATTGTTCATTTTATTTTTGATTGTTTTAATTTTATTAGTTGCATATGTTAACATTGGTGACGGTGGCGCCATCTACCGTTTTAGACACAAACTATTTGGACGTAATGAATAACCTTAAATCTTGAAAATGAGTTACTGGATCAAATATTAACTTGGTACACCATTGTGAATTTCGAATTTCTGGGTAATGGTGAGGGTACAAAATTTTTAAATCGAGGTTCAAAACGGTGCAAAATGGATGCAAAACGATAAGATATAAAAGTATGAATTTTGGGATGGTGGCGTTCCAACTTAATGGACCTTACTTTACGATCACATTACACTTAAGGCATTATAACTTTTCGTATACAGTTTCTAGTATATTGGAAAAGTACATACAGTACTGGGCAGAATAGAAGACTCGTACATTTTTTCACATCACACAGTGGGCTTTCACTTTGCATGTGAAAGTATCATCAGTGAGGTTGGTAGTTAATTAATTGACCACAGTAAGTGACTTATAAGTATGTGGAAATTGGATTATTCGTACCGAACGCGTGTTGGTTCTCTTTCTACTCTCGTTGAAGAGTAATAATAGTGACTATGACTGAGAAAAGAATTTCATTGGAAATACAAGCCCTAATAAAGATTCTGAGTAAAGAAAGCGACATTATTCGCCGAATTCTGAGAGATTGCGATTGGCACAAAAGGCAGTTACCAGATCAATACGTAATTTCAAAACCGCTCACAATTACGCCATAGAAAGCCAAAAGGACGTCAACAATGTACAACTAAGCCTATGGATGACGTCATCTTTCTGGTAGCAAAGAAATAACACGTAAAATCAGCCAAAGAATTCCAGGCTGATTTACCGGGAGAAAGCAATGTATCTAGTGAAAAGGCAACTCACTGGGAAGTTATGTGTCGATTTCAAATCCTATAAGCCTTCCAGAAAGTCGAAATTGTCGGCGAAAAACTTTGCCGAAAGATTGTCATTGTGTGAAAGGTATCAAGGATAGAGTGCTAAACAACGGAAAAGGGTTGTATGATCTGATGATATTTAGGAATGCAGTTTTACGTCTATTTGTATATACATGCAACGGCCTCCCAATTGAAGGGACTCTCGGCGCTACATCATTCACACCGTTAAAAATGCTGCAAAAACCACGGTCAGATCCATAAAATTTTAATCATTTAAGCATTATTACAGAAAAGGAGATTGTAGAATGAAAATTAAGTTCAGACTCGTTTGCAAGAGATCTAAATCTTTAGGAACGTTGATTTGTGCAAGCAATCAAATTATAATTTTGTCAAGCAGCGTAAGCTGAAACATCGGCACTTTTAGAAACTCAACCAATTCATAAACTTAATGTTCAAACTGCTAGCAAACACATTTCCATCGATGCCACTTTTGTACCTCAGTCATGTCATGCGACACCAATCTAGCAGCAGTATTAGGCTTGCCGATATCAGGTTTTATCATATGTTACGATGGCATAAATGAAATATTTGAGTTGATTACATGACTATTGTTCGTAACTTTCGATAAACAATCGCAGTGTTTGCACATGATGTTGATTCGTGCTTGCTATAATACATTTTTCATCATGTTCTTTGCTGACTGATACCCAGCTTCGAAAGCCAGAGTAATCTCGCAACAGTCCATCGCTAAATTATTTGTATATTATTGACATCTCAAATTAAAATCATCAAAACACCTAGGATATATAACTAAGTGTTCAACATCAAACTCCGGATGGAAATCTTGTATTAGGCATGGGTGGATCTCGGAAGAGGAAACTTTCTTAATTTATATAGAAATAAAACCTATCTAAGAGATCATAAAAGTAGCTGTAAGTAGCAGTATTAAGACCTATCGCCCCCCAGAACTCCGTCCTGGATCCGTTCCTGGTGTTAGGCATGTGTCAACGGATAGAAAATTATCTTTGGTGACTGGAAACAACAAGACCAAATTTTTCCAACCCGAATATAGCATTGTTTCATGATATTCGTCCGAATTCTTTTTGTTAATATTGTAGAACACGAAAAGAATGAAGAATGAACGATAAAACTGTCAACTGCAGCGACAGAGTTTTGTTTGTTTTCTCAGAGATGTGAAATGTCAGCAATACAGGAAAACATGCGTGTCAATAAAGTAGTTAGAAACGACGATCTGGATGAGGTTGCACTGAAGAACTCATTCCCGTTCCCTGATCTCAGTAAACATTTCTTTGTGAAGTGAATTTGAATTAATCCAACTCATATAAACTATACTCAGTAAAACTTATTTCTTATACAATTGTTAGGTGCCGACGAACATACTTCCGGTAACTGAATTAATTCTGAACACCATGTGTATCAGGTACTCTTATCTATTGATATCCTATTTAATGTGTTGTGCCACTGTTAATGATACATATTTTGTAATTTGAACCGAATTTGAGAGAATATGGGTGGTAATCGTAATCGATTTGAGGTGTGTTTAGCATGATTCTTAGGGTTTAAATAACGCATGAATATGAAAATGGTATTCAGAGTCACTATTTTTAATTTAGTGCTTATCTTAGCTAAATTTCTACTAATCATGTAATTAGACAGGCTTGTACCTTGGTTTAGACACGGTAATGGTTTATAAAATGAAGAGTTGTGTGAATAAACAATACCCGAAAGTGAGAAAAACAGGTAAGAAGAGATCTTTTCACTTTAGAATGGCGGAAATTTTAAGATAAATTATCGGTACACTAAACACGGATATAATGGCAATAATTGAAATGTTAGGAAAAGAACTAGAAAGCATCAAGAATAGAGGAAATTGTATAAAAGATAATAATTTCAGACTTCCCGTCAGTATTCTTGTTACTGAATAGTATGTCATAAAACAGATAATTTTATGGTTTGAGTGAAAGAGTACATATAAAATTGAATTGAGTAGGTTATTAACTTCTGATATCGGAGGATTTTTTCACAATGTAAGAAACTATAATTTTAATTTACAAGTTTGAAACAATTAGGAGGCTAATTTCAGTGTTGGATTGAATGTTTTTATAGTAAATATTGTGATTGTAAGCTATATTAAGTAATCTTTGCACTATCCTTGTTTATGTGCATTCCTTCCCTCACCAACGAACCTACTACTTGCGAATGCACCCACGCACGATTTCCCATGCCGCCCTACTGCTCTAACTCTATTCGATATCCTTGTAAAGTGAATCCGCACTGATGAATGCATCTCCTACCCTGAGAAAAAAATTCTAAGCTACAGGTGAACTTACTAATGAAATAATTGAAATACAACAGGATAGCAAATAATGGATTTTGTGTAATCATCTCCAGAACACATTAGTTTGTACGCATATTATCCCTCAGTAGAAAGCTATTTAATGACACATCAGGGTAATAACATTACAGAAGATCTCATGAACCATTAAAAACAAGAAAAGTAAATGAAAAAATGTTTTCTATAGCTTGGCGAATTATTCTTAAACAGCACCTAAGCCGTAATTGGTATTTGATAATCATAGCAAAAGAAGTTCGAAATTATATTTTAGTTTTTAATGTAGGTATCCATAGTATGTCAGTAATGAACAAAATGCATGGCGACAATGACAAATATGTTTACCAAGTGTAAGTATAAAATTGAAAAAAGTCTAAGGCACCGAGTTAGAACGATCCTATTTAGACATAAATTTGTTTAATTCAATTTAGTCTTAATGTTCCTTTAAACAGAAAAGCTATACTAGACGTGGACCTATAGCTTAACATAGAACCAAAATCTCCCATTTCAAAACAATTTACACTTTACAGATAATTACAACGGAGCGCAGTATTTAAGATCAAGCCATACCTATGTAGTTAAAACGCGTTAAATTGAAATGAATTTCTTACAAAACTATGATTCAATGTTCTTAACGTCATAATTGGCAAAATAATTTATTTTCTATGTTATCTGTTCCGACGCTTCTCAGTAGACTTTATGTAAGTAACATGGGCCTGCTAGACTAAGCAATATTTAACTTTTTATCCAGAGTAATTTCTTATCAATATTTCGCTTACATTTCAGTTCTTCGACTACACGTTGTAGTTATTTATTTCTCTCCCTTGAACCTGAGCAATGAACCAAAGTTATTGCACTTTTCGTGGGTAACGGGGCGCTAATGATACACGTACATATAAATTTCAAGGTTAGATATCAAAGTGCCTCATGATGAAATGCTATGAACATCAGCTGGAGCGACATGCAAACATACTAATAAATGCTTCCACTTTCTTCCCCTGTCTACAAATTCTTCTCATTTCTATATCTTTATTGTTAATATCAATATTTTCCGCATACAATAGCTCTTGAATTTATTTGTTCTGATTTTCTTGCTTTCCTTTTCGCTGCTAAATATATTTCCCATCATCACCTTATCCATGATTATTCACTTCTCTGACGGGAGAGCTAAGAACAGAATATGTCTCTGTGTTGCTGCTTACGCTGTGCTACCAACTCACGAAATACAAATCTTTTAGTTTTGACACATAACCAAGGTGCTTCGAATTGTGATGAACACTCGAATGGGAAATGAAATTCTGCGACAGGCTCGTTCACGATTTCGTTTTGAATACATCCAGCAGCTATTTTTTAAGCATAGTTATTCAACACAATTGGTATTCATCATATGACTTACCGTGGATCGATTCCAACCCTCACAGTGCTGCATAATAAAGCGGTCTCTCCTGTTATAACAGGCAACCTCCGCGTACTTCATCATTCGCTTCCCATTAGACGCTGTTTACTGCGCGTTTATCAAACGGAATCTTTGTGGGTATACCCAATATACACCAATTATACAACTATTAACTTTTGTTGTGTTGTGGATATACGAAATTATATAATTGTATGTGTATGTGCCTTCGTCACTGCAAACTATGTACTCCGTTTTTAAAAACAAAATGGGACAATATTTTTCAATTTAAAATCAAGAAAACCAGTATAAATTTCTTTTTTTCGAAGTTCGATAGTTGAACAGCTTATACACGATCACCTTAACGAGATTCCCGAGTAGTTGATTAAGACACTAAAACCAACTTTCTTCTCAATGTCCTGGGTCAATTCGAAGAGATGGACCTGATGCTTGAGAAATTTCCACGAGTATAAGTGTCAACCGAACGGGTACATAACTATGTTTCTCTTCGCACATTTTTAGTAAATCAAATAATAAACTAGAGATGAGGAAAGCAAATAATCATCAAATGGAACACAGATAAATATATGGTGATCTTACAAAGAGAAATGAGGCAGAAGCTGTCTCTAACAAAACAGTTAGGCCTAATATCAAGTTATCAGCAAAATAAGCCCTGAGATGCTTCTAGTAATTCATTGCTTAACAGACCGGAATAATCCACCACTAAAATATAACATGACCCTGACGTAAGATATGACACAATTAAGTGGAACCTATGTGGATTATGATGCTTACATAACAGCGGTGATTACCACATTGTTGATCATAAGTCACAACAATGCTGAACGTAAGAAACTGTTTAAGCTTATACTAAATACACTTCTCAGAGACAAAAAGGAAGACGGCTATTGTCACATTTGGTAAGATCTACAGGTATGAATATTGATAACATTCAGGTAATTATCTGAGATGACACTTTTTGCAAAAGATATAGTGAGTTTTATCGCCAGAGCCGACGATCGTTTCAGGAAGAAATCATAATAGTTGCTGAGCACTGTTAATAGGGGAACATGAAGATGTAATTTATCCCGTAAATAATGAGCCTTTTGATTGTTTGTATTATGAACTTAAATATTTTAAAGTCCAACTTCCAGTATCTTCGGAAACACTAAATAAGGTAATACGCTTGACCTCTAAGACAGCCTTTGCAATCGGGAAACAATGTGAAGATGTGTTTTTCCTTTTGAGTGTAAAAAGGACATATTAAAATGTTGTTAAATGTAGAAAAAAAAGTAAAATTCATTGAAATGTCTAATGCAGTAGTATATACATGTAAGGACATATTGATTTTGTCCTTAATTTCTTGTCTAAAATTCCATACGTGAAACAACATTTCCAGTGAAAGCAAAGACAGCGAACATAGTCATCGCATCCATAGCAGAGTGAAGAAAGGCAAATTAGAAAATAATATTTTCAACTGATTTGAATGCCAATGTCTTCGAAATTAAGTTATGTTTCTTCAGATAGAGCGCTGCAGGAGTTATTATTTTTGCTCAGCTTAGTTGCGCTAAGGTTTCGTAAATACAATACATGCTATGTTGGGTGTTGCTTTGCAGCTGATTCTTCAAGTGGTGATTGTGCAATGGTGATTCTTTAAACACCTTTTGATTTCTTGCTGTGACATTTGGGCTTCAGAGATGTTAGCATACAACGAATTTGGGAGTGTTTTCAAGATTTTCGAAAGTCGTTGGAGTTACTGCACAATCGCTAGCATTAACTTCATCTGTACTATTGTTATTGATGTTCACATTTGATTCTTCCTCGATATCATCTGCAACTGTATCGTATGCTGACGTGTGTGTTGTCTTATCACTTTCTCTACCACCAAAAAACGTTTCAAGTTTAGGAATTTTCTTCAGTTGCTCTCTTTCGTTTTCCTCATTCTTTGTGTTTAACTTGCTTCTTTCTGCATCTGACATTTTCCCTTAAACCAGTCATACTAATTCAATTCATCTACACGATGTTCATAACCACAACATAAACACAGAACTAGAAAACACTGTCTCGTTCTTTGTTATGAGACAAACTTGAAACAAACCTTACAGTGCAGTGCTCTATGTACAATTATTTAAAAAAAAAAAAAAAAAACAAATCGATAACGCCCGCTATTTAGACTTTTAATCTGCTAGAGAACAGAAAGGAAGCGAATATGATGTGCACACACAAAACGTTGCTTCAGCAAACGAATTCGGTGCCTTATTACCACCAAAACTGCACAGTGCTTTTAAAAAACAAGGTGCAAGTGCCACATTGGATTAGTGCTTTATTCTAAAATTAAAAAATAAACCTATCAAGTGTTTTATGTGAACAAAGATCGATTTCTCGATAGCCATTTTTTTAAATATATTTCTTCTAGGGTGCCACTTCAGCGCTGGCACTCTGGGCACGTACTTCCTGTGCCTGTGCGTTAATCCGTCACTGGTTACAATAATAACTCCGTTACATTAGTATCAATTTTTTACTTGACCACCTTTCCCGTTTCCTCCACACAAAGCTCCCCATAAGAAAGAGTAACCAAACGCTTGCTGTAGCTTTTTATTTTTAACGCTGATTCTTCTTTTTCTCGTTTCATTTTGTTTCATCCTTCCTTATTTTTTTTATTTTCATTTCTGGCTACGAAGGGGATCCAGACCAAGTGGACTCCCCCTTCGCTACGTTGCCTGCAGAAGTTGCACATCGGGCATGGTGCCGAAACGTTCTTTTATAATATGAAATTCAGTATGAATTATTTGCACGTAATCATAAAACACAATTCAATTAGCTCATGATCTTCAAAAAATTTTTAACTAATTGCAAAGATAAACAAAATTACTTGTTTTCATTCGACAGTACATTCCAATTGTACCATATTTATGATGACTTCTGTACTTAGCATTTATAACATAAATATTATTATTATTATTATTATTATTATTATTTTTCAAGAAATTGTCCCTTTTAATTATCAGCAAGTAATTATCATATTTATTTTCTTGAAGAACCACAAAGAAACAATGTAACAAATAAAAGTGACAATAATAAGGAAATTCTTATTGCTAGAATCTGTAATGTATGATCATCCATTTTTACGTTGGTATTCTTACCTAAGTCTGTTTTAAATTCAATTTATTACATTGTAATTTTTCTTGAATTTTTTTCTGGTAAATATGTCAAGATGAAATGGTATGAACTTTTGCTCCGTGGTGTACTTGGAGTATATATTTAATTTACGTAAGTTTTTATTGTATTGCCCTCTGGTGGGAATTTTCATGGTTTCTGGCCCTCGTCTTCGATGACCTGGTAAATCTACTTAACCTACGGAAGCAATTTTTCTTCGTTAGCAGCACCCAGCAATATGGGTTGTTAGTGCTATATAATGTGTGAAGGTGATATGCATTATTCAATATGGTGCTCCACTGAGAATAATTAAGCGAAAGCATTATTATGAGTGTAGGTATGATAATTGTAACTTTGTATCGGCATTAGAAGGATTAATCAATCATATGAACAACGTGATCCAACAGGAAACGTAAGTATTGCACTTTTTCATTTTTTATAATTAACTAGTTGGTTTCACTAGTCATATTTTAGCTTGCTTACTTGATATCCTTTTCTTTATTAAACTTGCTATATCTTACGTACCTTCTTGGTCTGTTATATCACGAGGCATTTCTGGTTTGTAGCCCGTTCTGGTGACCCTTCGAAGTACGAGAGAATTAGATCAGTATAGAGTCCGTAAATTAAATATAATACTATTCTGGCATGGTAAGTTCGATTTAGAGCAATTTCCTGTAATAAGGATTATAGTAGGACTGTTATATTTGTATCATTAATTTTGCTGGAAAATTTGTTGTTAAAAATATACTTCACATATATTTACAGTAATGTTGAAATTATCATTTAGATCAAAACTATGTTCGAAGCCTCATGTTAGTTAATTTAGAGTAACAACCTGTTCATTGATAAATATATTATTAATATTATTAGACAAACTTGATTTCTAATTGGTGTGAGGGAGACCTTTATTAACCCTTCTTCGGGCAACCAGGGCCTCCCAGGCCCAGTAGCTTCATTTTTCTAAAATTCCTCAATAACCATACATATTTCGAAGACATAAAATACTGAATTCTTCTATCTTTCGTCGAAGTTAAAATCATGAACATATCGAGTTGGTAAAGCTTTTTTGTTTTTAAAATTGAAAATCTTTTCCTGATGTAACCGGCAACCGTGGCCTAGGAGGCCCCGTATAACTTTAGTGAAATTCCTGTCAAATATTAGATCAAATTGTCACATAATTATATATTGAACACATGACTATTGTAACCTTTAGTCGGAACAGTATGCGGCAACAGACATGGGATTTTGAGTGTTGTGCACTTAAAATATATACTGGGCCTAACAGGCCCCGGTTGCCCGTTTAAGTTACAAAAATGTCTCGACCGGATTTGCTATTCTGCTTGGTAGGCCTACAAAAGCGTGACACAAAGTTTCGCTACTTGACAAAAATATGTACCAGTACATTCTAGACTAGTCTGAACAGTAAGTGACAATAGGCATTGATTTTGTGTATTCTGCACTTAAAATATATACTGGGCCTCACAGGGCCCGGTTGCCCGTTTACGTTACAAAAATGTCTTGCCCGGATAAGGGTTAATATTGTGTATCCCTCTCCTGGATGTAGGCCTATCTGTGTTCTTTCAATAACACACAACCTTACATTAAAACAAAACATGGTCGTACAGATAATTACATAATATTATAGGCTATACACCCTAACATCTTTCACACAATCTCATCATTTTTTATTTTGTCAACCATACTCTCGTTTTCCATTTAGTTCTATTGCATTCACTCGGTGAGCTACGTATTCCGAATGTTCTTGGCCAAACCATAACAATCTACTCTCTTGCAGTTCTTTTCATTTTTACGCGTCATCGGATCACTTTATTCTTAATTCTGTCATTCCGGGTCATTTGACACATCCACCGTAGCATCTTCATTTCCGAAAACTGGAATTTCTTTTCCTCTCATTTCTTCGTCGTCCAATATCCAGGTCCTTATAACATAGCAGGTCTGATTACGGTTTTGCATATTTTTTAAGGCATACTGGTACTCTATTATCACATGATACTCTTGCTGCTTCTCTCTATTTTCTCCAACTGTTACTAATTATATTGTTTGCATTTTCCTCTATGCCTGCTTTTTTCCTGCAGTATTGTTCCGAACCAGTCGTATTCTTGTGTTTTCGGCTACATTTTGTTTGGCGAATGGAGAATGTAAATAGTTTTCCTTGGATTAAAATTGATTCAAACAATTTGCTCTCAGTTTCTCCTCTCCAGATGCTTTGCTTCGTTCGCAGTGCTATCTTGGTCTCAATCTGCACACAATATGCTCCACAAGCAGCATATTCCGTGGTGATAGCTCATATATATATATATATAATTTATAATCTTGTCCGTCATAAATATAAAAAATATGGGCTGAAACTAGTTCCGTTATGAAGTTCCGCTTTAGCATCAAAGTGTTATCTTATTCCACAAGCTTTTCTCACTTCATTACTAGATCCATAATGCATAACACATATACTGAATTATGAAAGTATATGTGTTCAGAACAGTTTGTCTTCAGTTTCCATCAAATAGAATTGCTCGGCGCTATGTAGTACAATTGTTCTACGTCCATGAAAACCATATTGAGGGTTTCTGGTGCTCTATTGTGTCAATAAAATATAAGCTGCGTTTAAATGCTGTTAGTTAGGCAACTTATTAATATGTATCTCCCTACGTATGGACAAATATATATATATTTCTTTCTTATGGACGAGGTTTTAGAAATTGAAATTGTCGTTTCGTCCATCTTGTTAATTGTCACCTTGGTTATACATGTGATATAATTTAATAAAGTAATCTAGATCTGGTGGACTATTTGGATAAATAATATTTCAAGGGAACGGAATTGTACGGATTTAGATCTTTCTCGCGAGCGTTCCTCTTTCTAAATTCATTTAAAGACCCTTTACAGTACATACATATAACTGCGAAACAGTCGTTAGGAATCAACTGAAGGAATGTCCATTACAAATTAAGCGACAGGAGAAGAGAAATATACCAGGTTATCATACAATAAGTATAAATGTTTAGAAAACTCTGGAGACATAACCACTTGATCTGCAGTAATAGCTTGGACATGATGAACAATGTTTGGACGCAAAATGTTCAGTCGGAACGTGTCCCTGATACATTAGACTTTTAAGGTACCCTCAAAACCAAAAGACACATGGAGTTAAACCGGTTGATCTAGATGGCCATGGAAAGGCAAAGCAAACAACGGCTAAAAATTCGGTCTTCTGTGAAGTGTTCGCAAAGAATCTGCTGTACGTTAGGCTCTACATGTGATGTTGCTCCGTTCTGCATGAAAACGGTTGATTCGAAACACTTGCGTTGCTGCAACTATGGGAGAACCCCGAACGGTTAGCAGGTCGGTATACCTCTAGTGATAGACCTTGTCATTGGCCCATTTGGACTATCGTTCTCAGAGAAGTACGACCTGAGGATAAACTGCGCAGTAAACTCATAGCACACAGTAAATTTATGTAAATCCAAAGGTACTTCGTATTTTTCACATAAGTTTTCGCTAGCTCATATGCGGCAGTTGTGGGTGTTCACTATCCCACGAAGGTAAAAGTGATCCTCATCACTCTATTCAGAACGCGCTGTGTGGACTTTATGGTGGAAAACACCGTGCTCGTGGATTTTCTCGGGGTTCTCCCGTTTCCTCCCACTTTCTTCATTCCACCATTTCACTCATTTCTCATTATCACCGTCTCCTTTATCCTAACCATTATAACCATGGGACGTTAAACATGAAGATTTGATTTCATTTTTATAGAATATTTCACGGCCAAGCATCAGCCACTTCCATGCGTGCACAAACTGTGAATGGAAATGTCATACAAGCATCTGCATCTGCGGAAAGCAATTGATGTTTTATTCATAACTTGTAAGGACACTAATGCGGCACTTTGCGCAGAATTTTCCACAGAGTTAATGGGACATCTTCAGATGTTTCGACGCCATTGTTACCTTCATTTACCACGTGACGCCATTGTTACGCTACGCATTTACCACGCCATTCTTACTCACAGCTTTCTCCAAGACGGCAGTAGCAAAATTTTGAACTTCTTCCTGTGTTACTCTTTTACGTGTAATGGGACCACGACGTAACCTTTCTCGTTGGCGATTTTCACGAATAACACCAGCAACATTGTTCAACTTATAGTAAAGTTTCACTAACAAGACTCTTTTCGGCAACTTCATTACCACGTTTGCTCTCTTGTTACCCTATTCGTAGTCTCGTGTTGCACTATACTACAAGTAGGTGCTCACTCATTACTAAATGTGTTTTAGTGATACGGGTTCGAGTGCAGGAAGTTAACTGCTCTGACCTTTATAACGTACAATTTTTACTTCTTTTTTCCTTCCCTAGCTCTTTGTCTTGTGATCAAGGGGTCCCTGGTTTGTGCATAAGGTGGCTTGTTTTTAAATGAAATCAAATTTGCATAATGATGACTTGTGAATACGTCGAGAATGTGCTATTTTAACCAACTTTTAAAGAAGTTCGCGTCTTAACTAGTGTAAGAAATAGTTATTTTCAACTGACACATTTGTAATGTGTGAGCACGCTTCCATGATTGGGGAAACAATAGAGAACAAGAGGTGGAAGAAATAGAGCAAACAGACTCTAGCATTGTGGGTATAATCATTAGTCAGGAAATAGTGCGTTTGTAAAATCTTCGACTATTCTTTCGATGTTGTTCCAGTGACATCACTAGAGCTATGAATTTCGGTGCACAATTATCGTTAAAAAGAATACATCAAAGGTACAAAAGTTTGGTTTAAGTAAAACACTAGGATGCCAAATTTGGTTTCTTTAAAAATACAAATTTGAAGTTTATATATTCGTATAAACATCATTTAAACTAAGTATTGTAAAAGCTATATAACGAGTGAAAAGTCTCGGAAATATTGTTGTTGAACTCAAAAGTTTTCAAAATTATTAAAATGGACATCATTTAAGATTTTAACGAAATTGACAATTTTTGAAAACTGATAAAACATATATTAGTTACTATTTCAGTGTATTGTTTTAAGTGATCCTAAGTCTCCGGTCAGTAGGTTACTATATGAATGTAGAAAATAACTTAAAATACCAAATATCTTGAGAGCTGCAATTTGTCAATTTGATGTTACCGCTTGCCTTTAGCTTTTATTCAATCTTCTGTTTGTCTTATGGAACTGCACTGAAGCGAAACTGATGTAATGCTGCACATGTTCGGTGTTCTTCTCTCTTTATCAATTCTCGTTTACTTCTCTGATCTTTTTCCTTATTCGTAGTGTTTACTGAGAATTGGTGCAGCAATATGTGACGTCACGGAGGACACAGTGACTTTTGTGAACTTTCGATTCCAATTTATATAATTTTGTAATGTTGTTTTGAATTTACATGTAAGGAAACCTTGTTCTGTAAAGTGGGTAAAAAGCATACTTGAACATTAACATTGGGAACGACAGTGATATGGAACTTGATCAACTGGTACTTGCTTACTACAAAATAATCTATTTTTCAGCGACAATATGAAATTATCCCTCTTTAAAAATGTCGAATTTTCAAGTTCGGAATTAGTCAAGAGATAACATTTTCAAATCAAACTTAATATAATTTAACTATTTTTATGATCCACTGTCCGAAATTAATTCCCACAATTCAGCTGTATATACCTGGACAACTATGTATCGTGTGCGTTTCTAGTCTGTTTAAACATATAGTACATAGTTTTTTTTTTTTTTTAAACAATGAGTATATTTAATGGAAATAGACATATACATTTTTGAATGTTTTTTTTCTCTCTTTCACGTATTTCTTCATTCATTTCAGCTTTCTAGTCAACAATGAAGTTATTATTCAGAAATAATAATTGTTATAATGAAAATTTCAAATGAAACAGTAAATATCTATTCTTCGGTACTTTGTTCCCATGATGACGTCCTCATTGGAGTATATCCATTGCTATATCATTGTAGTGTTTATATGTGTAGATAAATTAAACAAGTATATATATATAGTACATAGTTTATTTCTACATTTATGTTATTACAGTTTGGGTATCTGACAGAATATACATGATTAGGAATGAAAGCTGAAAAAATCAACGTATACAAGGATGCTTAATGTTTCTCTTCATGTTTGTTTATCAATTTCTAATAATTCGAACTATTGGATAGCATCTTCATCTGAGAAACCTTATTAATAGATTTAAATACTAAGGTTAACAAACGACAATTAATGTCGAGAAAACATGTAGTTCTTTGTCATAACTTATTTCGATTTAAGAGTGTTTATTTTAATAGTTTCAGGGTAATCTAATGAAAGGAAATAATGTTTCCACACCAGTAATACTTCTTGAGGCATAGCTTCTAAAAGTACTGTTTACAGTTTTATTCCCTCGAGCTGGAAACGAAAAAAATAAGAATAAAAATTAATACAATACAATACTTATTTGTTTTCAATTTATTATAAATCAACACAGATAATGTACATTTTTATGAAATGAAACTTTTAATTTTACATCTCACTATCGCGCTCTTTAGACTAAAGGAAGCGAACGATTAATGAAATGCAATTGTATATAAACGGATTGGTAGAGTAAGAATGTAAAAGAAAACGAGAGAATCCCATGGAAACATACTGACTTTTTTAAAGTGAGAAAATATAAGTACGGTTCTTTAAATTATCGTAATAATTTAAGCAAGAACGTGTGTATTAGGATGACTTAATTTTAACCTATACTATTAAAATGTAGTTGCAAATTGATTGACCGTCAACCCTTCTCAGTACTCTGATCTTTTAATCTATGAAAATCTCTTCAGACATGTAGCCTTCTTTGCTGGCGTAATAGCTGGTGTGCGCACTTTTGGCGCGAGTTCGATTGCCTAGTGTGGTAGCATTGAAAGTTGATTTCATTACAAATTTTCCGATTCAACCTGACGCTATAGGTTCAAGTCTCATATAGCACCGATGCTCATTATGGACTCTTAAGTTCAATCCAGCCAATGTTCATCCATATAGAAATTCAACGAAATAAACTACTAAAAGTGTGCTTTATGTTTTCTAAATGTACAGAGAGTTATACGAATTGGATGTTATTTCGAATTATGTGATAATTGGGGTTCTTTTTATTTTTATTTTACAGATTTTTTAGAAGTATTGTAGTATTGGAGAAATATTTTTCTTCTCTTTTTATGGTCTTTGATGTTTTCAAACTCTTGAAATTGATATATAATCTTGTAATCCAGTCAATCAGATCTTAGTATGGAGTTAATGTCGCAGGTGAAGGGTATTTTGGTACATTCAATCGATTCAATGAAATGCTTTCTCGCTATCTACTACCGTTTTTCCTATATAAGGTTTGGATTGGAAATGGAAATGATTGATTTGTACCACTTTCAGGTTAAATATCATTCCAGGAACCAGTGTTTCTTCCAGACATGTTTTTCGGGGTCTCTACCCTTGAGACTGCCCTCCCTAGGAGACCAAAATAACAAGTCTATAATATAATAAATAGAATAGTACTGTCTGAAACTTAAATGTGCTCCTGCGAATACTAAATATGTACCCGAAACATTTTTTTTCTGATAGAAACACGAACTCGATTCTTAACTATCGGCTCTCTACATCGTGGATAAAACTAATGATGATCAACGAAGTAATTCTTGAGATTTATTGTTTCGCAAAAGGACAGACCCACAGATATATCGGATAAATGTAGAAAGTAGTTATAGTAAACCAAACCCTTTAATTACGCCAACTATGGTTAAGTCGATAATACTTCTACCTACCAACAGAAAACCGGTTTCCGATTTTTGATGGGTTCTGGTTTACAATTTTTAAAACCATTTTACTTTGGTTGAAACGCGCCCTTGGGTTCATTCAATTTCTATCAAGTAGGATGGAATCCGGTGACAAACTTCGTAACTCAGAAGACAGAGGAACGTTCAGACCCATAGCCCAAAGGACCCGGTCTGACTCGGACAGATACTGACTCGGAATTGCCTGGTATGATCGACTTAAAGTGACCTGGTGGAATCCGGAAACAAAACTCGATGACTATGTGTGAGGTTACTTAAACAATTCTAACAAATATTATTCTACCCTCTCGCATTACTAAATATTATTTTCTGTCTCGCTTGTTTGTGTCTGTATGTATCACATATTGCCCTGAGAGGTAACTACAGGGTTTATCAGACTTCAAACCCGTCAGAATCACAAAAATAAACTACATGTTACTCTTATGAGAGATAGTCAAAATTTAATCGACCTGTTAAACTTATCATTTAGAATATAAGGGACACTGCTTATCCAAAATCCCGTTTTGTTAATTCATTTTTTACAGGCTATCTTCAACAACCATATATAGAAAGACGACTAAAAATGAAATTATGTATATTTGATATATTCATAACATAATATTTTGATTAAGAAATGTCACTTCGAGGATCAAACAAATAATACCTCCTGCATCATTAATTAACTATAACATTTTGCGGTAATGTTTCAGTTCTGATAATTAGGCAGCAGTTGGATCTTTGGGTCTGTCCGGATCACTGAGTCACACTGAGTCTGAGAAGCAAAATCTAGACACGGATGACCGGGATAAAAGTCGTAACCCAAGAGACCCAGTAATACATAGGCTTCTGCTCTGAATTGTTAGTTGTGGAGAGTTTTCGGCAAAGAACTCTGAGCGTGGTGCTTGTCAATCACCATAACATCTCCTATCAATACCGAGATTATGGAACAGTAAAGTCGTATCTTCACACTGCCCGTAAATATTTGGTCTGTCCCGAATGGAGAGGGTTTAATTACCTTCTAGCTTAAGAAAAGTAATTTCTTCATCGTGTCTCTCTTCTGAACTACACTTGCTTAGCAAAACTCATGGAGTGTCTACCTAATATCTGGTCTGCCCACTTCTTTCACTGCGGAATGCAGCGATACGGGATAGAACTGTGTCTGTAAGTCCGTGATACACATCCCGAACAATCAAGGGGTCCATTCTGTGCTAGGAAAACTGAACAACACCATGGGTGATGGCTGATACTCGACCGCTCTGAACCAAGCAGTCTAGACATGCTGGATCCCTCACTTCATCCACAATACTTACCTTAGGCACTGTCTCTTGTTAAACCATATGAAGTTATACCGCTGTTGTAGTGTACCTCCGCGGTGAATGGTGGCCGACTATACAGGTTTAGCAGTGCCACTCGTGTAGGGTAACGGCTTCCATACCAGGGAAGACGCACGATACGACGAAGTATCCACTAGATGCGGCCAGTGTTGAATAGACCGTGATTTGTTCCACTGTTGCTCTCCTGTTTCTGGTGACCATAAGTACAAAATGCCTCCAATTTCGGTTATTACTGGCTGTGGGACACCCGGTATGGAGTCTGTTGAAGCCTATGACGCCTTGGACACGATTGCACGTGAGAATTTGAATATCTGCACCATTTGTGAAATCAACGTCCTATGCATCGGGCACCCGCCACGATGTTTCATTCCAATGCTGCCAACTCATGACGACAATGCATTTCACATAAATCACTCACACTGCCACGTGCTACAACGTCACACACAACTGTATTCGTCATTCAGTCCTACAGGAATCGTGGGACACACATAGTGAACGCTTGCGAACCAATGACCTACAATCCCGCGAGTTTCTCATATTGAGTCTACAACTACTGAATTAATTAAATTCTTGTTCCTTAATCTGTCCTTAACTGTAACTACTGAGTTAACCCTTGGAAGGCCAAGCTATTTAGCATACGCGAGGTGCCAAGCGAAGTACAAAATGGACCCCAGCGTATTTTTTAAATGTATTTGGTCGTGGGAATTTTTAAATTATTGTGTAATATGTAAATTTTGAAATTTATTTAAGACTTTTAAGGAGGATAACGTTGGGCTAACACAAGTATAATACCATTTCAATATTTTTCATCATTCTTCTCGGAGATCATTATGTTACGAAGCAGTAGTGCCAGGCCAACTGTGAAATAATATGAACTGAAATAATTTAATTTTTTTCACGGAGTGCCGAGTGGGATACATTTTGGACTTCAATCAAGTAATGGTATTTTCAACGAAAGATAACAATTTCTATACAAAAAATATTTCTTTTTCTTATTTTTCATTTATTAAAACTCAACTATAATAAAAACAAAAAAATAACAGCCATTACTTCTGGAGTTAGACCCTATCGTAGAAAAATATAAGTGGGGTACAAATTGTATCCCGCTTGGCTCTCCAAGGATTAAAGGTGGATATTAAATAAACTTCAGAGTAAATATTATGAATATGTTCTTTCTTGTATCATTGATGTAGAAGAGTGTTGAAGAATAAAGTAATAATCATTTAATCTTTTTATATGCATACTTAAATTTTACATCCATTTTAACACTTTTATATTCTGTTTTATTTTTCTGTTAGGAATATTAATAGTATTTTCTGTTAGGAATATTAATAAACAACTTGTTACGTTTGTAAAATGGTGGCACCTTGGTAGTTCTAACCAACTCTCTGGTTTATTCTGATGCTTTTCTTCTTTCCATGAGCTGGGCTTATCTTTTTCCGAAATCCAGTACCTGCTATATCCCTGTTCTAAACAGAATCTGATAAAATGCTTCAAATTTTTATGCGGAGGTTGATGTCTTCACCTATAGGAACGGTTGTAGTAAAAGAACATAAAGTCTTAATGCATGTCGTTCCAGGAAAAATTCCATAACTGCGTCAAGAAATATCATGTTGGAAATTGAGACCCTATGTACTTGCTCCAGAAAGTAAACTTTCGAAATATGCTGGAAACTTGCTCTTTTATAATACCAGAAGGAAACAAAGTATTCATTTTTAATTCAAAGTTGTGTGCTCTTTAAAATACTATTTGTTCTACCTTTCTCCTCGTATACAGTGTTACGATATTTTAACAGAAATGGATAGGCAGAGAAAAGTGAGAAAGATTCTTTAAAAAAATTTTTTAGATGCCTTATAATTTCAGTGCAGTTCTCGCACCGCCGTAGTGCCAGGAAAGGGAAGTACGCTGCCTATTGGTGGATGGTTTGCATGTGGGTGTCCATAGCTACTTCAAATGCTAGGTGGGTTACTTCTAACGGTAGCGCCATTAATATCGTGAAGTTAGATACAAGGTTACGTGAATGCATCGTTCGGAGGGACACGACCGTAAGTTCGGCTAGCACTTTGAATAGAAAGCCTGAAGTTAAGTGCAACTTTATATAACAGGCAATGAATAATTGTTATTGTGGATTATTCCTTTTACAAAGGTCTTGTCGTTATAACCAAGTTTTGCGAAGTGGACAAATGTTCGGTATTGCTCAAAAAGTCTTTCCGAGTGATTTGGTGATTAGTTGGTCAATTTGGCAAACACATCTGGTCGTTAGATTGACCTTCCGTGATCCATGGAAAAGGATTTTCTCTCTGGTTTTCTTAAACATATTAATTTTTCTGTGCAGAAGTCTATGGCTTTATATATTATATGGAAGATCATTAATTCAAATTGAAGCACCTATACTGGAGTTGTAAAAGGAATGAGCAGTTTCATACCTTTGGTAAATTACCCATTTATATACATTGAATATACAGTATTATATTTGATAAGCAAATCGACGAAAATAATAAGTGGTTCATTGATAGATATCAGATATTTAAATTATGCTATATTGTTAAAGTTTGTAATATATATTTTTCAAGTTTTGGCATATATAAAAATTTTGAATCATATGCAGCCTTTTATTTCCAAAAAAAATAAAAAAAAATCAGTAAATTCATTTTATTTAGTAACCAGAAATATAATGTTATATCTATTTGAATCTCTTCCTAGTTAATTTAGCCTAACAATTTCAGAATTGCATTACTATAATGCCTTTCGGTCGATTAACCTTTCCAGTGGTGTGAGTTTTGTAGGACCAGTTTACTTTCCCAAATTCAATTCCACACAACAATTCCTCTACTCCTTTTCATTAGTACATGCTGTGTTGCAACGGCTGTGATTGCAGTCACACGAAAACATATAACTCAATAACGCAACGAATTTTGAATAAAGAAAATGTCAGTAATTTTTCGTCAAAACCCGAGCCGAGTACATTGCTTTCGATACTTGGTTTGACATCGTGTAGAATCACAAGCGTACACACACACACACACACACACACACACATATATATATATATATATATATATATATATATATATATATATATATATATATATATATATATATATATATATATACTTAATCTCGGTCTTCTCTCGAGCAAATATCGACACGTTGAGTATCAGTCCCATTCTGAATTATAAATACTCGTCTCGATTATTTCGAGACGAGACCGAGACTTGTGTCGAAACCATCCTTAGTAAGGAATTTCTCTATGCTTATCATCAACTCTTTTCTGATTTTAGTGAATAGCTTAAAGAAATTAAAGAATGGTTTAAGAAATAGAAAATGAGCTATATAATATGTATGAGTGCTATCAAATATCTTTTAATCTGCTTTTAGTTCTTTTCTTGTAGATCAGGGATCAGAATGTATTGTCTGTGTCGTAATGTCTGTACACGATCTTCTATAACATTTCAATGCTTATGACGGAAACAGTCATTTCACGTTTTATAATTTTCTAGTTATGAATGGTCCTTTTCATATACGATATAGTTTGTTGTTACTCAGTTGTCTAAGAAAGTAACAGAGAAAGAAAGAGGAAAACGTAGTGGAGGAACAATGAATACACTTTACGTGTAAGATAAGAGTTACAACAACATCCTCTTAATTTAAATGTCACTTACCTTATTCTGAAAATATGAAATGTACCACGATATCAAAATCATCTTCAACTTTACATAGGAATTAGTTTTAATTTAAAATATTCAACATATACCACAATAAAATCTTATCTGAATCTTGTGTCTTAATCCAAAAAATAAACTCGATTATAAACAAAATGAAGTTCTGAGGAGAGAACTGTTTTTCTCAAGATAACTTTCTGTAATGATTTGTGCACCTCGTCAGCTGAACAAGATTCAAATCCCATGTTTTGAATCCAATACTATATTCCCTCTATCATGCCCTTTATGTTGCATAACAAAGTAAAACACAAATTGAGTAAACTCCTACGCTCATGTTTTCCGTACTTTGTGATTATGCAGTAATTTTCAAAATCAATCTATTCATCGTAAATGAACAAAGTATAATATTGTACGTTTACTATTATATGAATACTAAACTTTATGTTGTAATATCACTCCAACTTTTATACATCTTCCATTTTAAGTAGAGAGGCTGATCCGTTTCCATCGGAACAAATTGAAGTTGTGGTTTGCATAAGATATTACACTCCGCTACCATCGATCATATTTTATGTGAGTGCCAGCAGTAGGAACCATTGCGTCACATCGTAGTTTTCACTCCAACATACTATCTTTGCAGTTGTGCCAAAGGTATATTTTCGAATACTCCTTGCACACTTTCTAAGGTCAATTTATCGTACGAACACTAGATGATGAAAGGCGCCGTTTTAGAAGCCCAAGATCACTGTAATCAGACTTTGTGCATTCACTCTTAATGGAAATATAAGCGATATCTATCTATCTATCTATCTATATCTATATCTATCTCTCTCTCTCTCTCTCTCTCTCTCTATATATATATATATATATATATATATATATACAGAGGGTTGATTAATTCGTGTGTCAATTTCATATGTTCACTGTGCCAAAGTGGTATGAGGTAAAGCCGTGCAATTTGGTGTAACTTTAGACCAAGGACATAAGTTTTGTTTCGCCATAGAAGCATATCACTTGTACTAACGATTGAAGAGATATAAGGTCAAAGGTCAAATTTAGATTTTTTTTCTTTATGGCGTTGCAACTTTAAGTTCTAAAAGAACCTGAAAAAATGCAAATCGAAATGATAACAAAGAAAAAGCTCTATGGTATGATTCTATGTCGCAAGAAGACCAAATATGCGTCAAGCAAGTGTCATGGTCAGAGGTCACGGTCAGATCAAGGTCACAGGTCACCTTGAGAACCCATTTGACATGATGAGGTGCGGACATTGCGTTCAGTGTATTCAAATGGTTTCTCAAGATGACCTGTCACTTTGATCTGACCATGACCTCTGACCATGACACTTGATTGACGAATATTTGGTTGGCTTGCGACATAGAATCATACCATAGAGCTTTTTCTTTGTTATCATTTCGATTTGCATTTTTTCAGGTTCTTTCAGAATTTAAAGTTGCAATCCCATAAGGAAAAAATCTTAATTTGACCTTTGACCTTATATCTCTTCAATCTTTATTACGAGTGACAGGCTTCTACGGCGAAACAAAACTGATATCTTTCTTCTAATGTTACCCCAATTTGCACGGCTTTACCTCAAACCACTTTTGCACAGTGAACAAAAGAAATTGACACACAAATTAAACAACCGTCATATATATATATATATATATATATATATATATATATATATATATACAGCGAGGCCCATTTTAATATTTCCACAGAATTATCTCAGAAACGATTCATCGTAAATGAACCAAACCAAAACTCATATTGGAAATACAATTGGGCAAACCAAATGGCGATGTCGCGGTGTCCCCCAGAACCGCTCAACATGGAAGCCTTGGGAACAACTTTAAAATTTTAAATGGAAACATGGGTCCAGTGATAACTCGTTTGATAGATTTTTAAAACTTAAAACCTTTAAAGCAACAGATTTCTCATATAGGTCACCGTATTCAAAATGGCCGCAAGATATGTTACCTTTATCACATACCAGTACTACTAATATGAAAACGGTTGAAGATAAATGAACCAAACAAAAACTCAAACAGGAAATGCCACAGGACAAATCACATTATGATGTTGCCATGCCCCCGAGGGGTGCCTGCATGGGGGCTCAGGGCCCAAATTAAAAATTTTAAATGAAAACGTAAGTCGAGTGATATCTCGTTCGATAGATCTTTAAAAACTAAAAAGCGTTGAGGCAAAACTTTTTTCACTTCGGTTATTGTATTCAAAATGACCGCCAAGATATGTTGTCTGTATCAGATAAAACGTCCAGTACCACTAATACAAAAACGGTTGAAGATAAATGAACAAAATATAACACGTATAACAAATCACATCGGGTATTTATTATTCCACGGCTCGAGATGCAACGGAGAAAAATATTATTAAAGGAAAAGTGATTGCAAAACAGGAAATCTAATTCTTAGAATATTATCTTTCCGATCTCCCTTCCTAAGTGGGGAAGCGCGAATGAATGGTAAAATCTCAAATGAGAACCCCACGTTTACTTGCAATAGGTATGGTTTGATGGAAACACTTGGGTGTACAAGTGACTGGTACTGTAATGAATAAATATAAGGTGAAATTCAAGTTTAATACCCATATGTATTGCAAGAGGGATGGAAAGAAAGAAGCAACTGAAATCCGAAGCAAAGGTTTAATAAAACATTTTTGCAACTTGCACACAATATTCCCGTCTTTTCGCCCCTGATAATTAACACAATGCATGAAAGATGTATGGGAGGCATCGGCATCAGCCTGAACCGTTTCGTTACTGAGGATCACAACTGAAATTACCACTGAAAGTTATTCGGAACGTAACTGTTTACCAAATCTCAGTGAAGCTCTTTTCTATCACATACAAGGAGACATAGAAGGAGAAGAATCCAACTAGTATCGTGCAGACGACTGTTGAACAAAACTAACGTTTGTACATATTGTTCTAAAATTGCATTGTTCAGCAAATTTGCTTTGCATTACAGTTGATTCATTTTTAGATCATATCATTGCCTGCAATGAAAATAAAAGGTACGATTTAACAATAATTTTACCTACTTTTTTCCCATTACAGAGATGCCTATCTCTTATAAAAACACATTTCAGATAATTTTGTTGCGTACATACAATTTGCAAGAACTAACATTCTCATTTGCTATTTAAATGTTCCTTCCTGCTTCACTTACTTACAAAGGGAGGTTGGAGCGATAATTTTCTAGGAATTAGATTCTCTCCTTTGCATTATGATTCATTCATATAATCATCTTTTCATCTGTTGTAACATTCTCGAGCCGTGGAATGATAAATGCCCTCTGTAATTTGCTTTTGTAAGTTTTGTTCTGTATATTTATCTTTAATCGTTTTCATATTAATGGTATTGAACGTTTTATCTGATACATGTACTATGCCTTGGTGGCCATTTTGAATACGGTGATGGACATGAAAAATATGTTGCCTCAACGCTTTTTAGTTTTTAGAGAGCTATCAAGTGAGGTATCACTCGCCCCATGTTTCTATTTCAAATTTTAAAGTTGGGCCCTAGGCTCCCATGAAGGGCGGTCCTGGAGGATACCGTTACAACACCATTCGATTTGCCCCATGGCATTTCCTGTTTGAGTTTTTTCTTCATTTATGTTCAACTGTTTTTGAGATATTTAGTCCAGTAAAACTAGTGAAAACTAAGGCATAACCTAGGCCTAATTGCAAAAGAAATGAAACAACACCAATTGTTTTCTTTTATGTTCTTGTTCAACATACAAAAAGTATAGAAGAATCTAAGTAGGGGAACACCCTCAAAATGGATACTTTCAATATGGCTGTCAGTACACCTTCAAATAAATAGTATATATTACTTTTCCATTTATTCCTTCAAACTCATTTACTTTATAGTGAAAGTCTTCTCCATACTTTTATTTGTCTTTCTCTAACCTTTATTTTGATACCTAGATCATTAAAATCGAGCTAATACTTGCAGAGTCTCAGAAAATTATCTGTTGGTAAATTTTCTTTTATATTGGTTTAACAATAACTGAACAGTACTTGATAAAACAGATTGCTTATAAAATATGAAGTTACGGGGAATACTTATTTTCACTTAGCCACTATACACTCATAACCACATATGATTATCATTCTCAATACAGCTTATAAAATATAAAATAATGGAGAATAATTCTTTGTACATATTCACTATACACACATACACAAAATCGCATGTGATTATTATTCTCAATTTACGACAACTGAATGTTGTGTTCCAGCATCACCTCAGTGCAAAGAAATAAAAGTGTGAGTTGTAAACTAGTTTGGATACTTGTCCTCAAAACAAGATTTAGGACAGTTCAGACAACTTGTACCATGACATTCTCCGTATGCGGCACTTTAATCCATTTGTTGTTTTCTGCAAATATTTTTAGAATCACAATCCCGTCGAGATTACATCTGATGGCCTTTAGAATATTTGCAGGAGCTGGAGGTACGAACGTTGGTATCAGAATAAACCTAACTTCAACCTGTTTCCATCCATATCCATCTGGCTTCAATTGCTTATCTCATTCAATCCATTGTTGTACTTGCATATACACAAGCATTGAATGGAACGCTGCTGCATCACTTGTGGATGGGAAGCATTTACCTTCAACTACACACGATTGTGCTGATATTGTTTGACAAAATGTTTGGTAACGCAAGTTCTGTAACGTATCAGTTGATTTACCATTGTACAAAAAAAATAGGACCTTTTCATCTGCAGCGATGATGTTCTTTTTGGTGGACGAAGAATCTTGGAATACTCTTGCTTGCTAAAGAAAGAGTTTATCTTTAATTTTCCTCAATGGCACACATTTACCTATACCAAGCAAATGCGATGTCGTATAACATCCAGCAATCGCATGAATAAATGGAAAATGACTACAAGTTTCTTCACTGAGAATAGATAATACACGTTCTATGTCCCAAATACGTTGTAAACTGGAACCATTTTCTCCGTGTGATCTGAGATACAATGATAGTCCACCTACTCTTGCAAAATAAGAAAGTAATATCTGAATATCAGTATCTTCTGCATACACAAGTGTCTTCATTTTACGGCACATTTAACACAAGTTTTTACAATGTAGACACTCGCGTCGTTAGTAACATATAGTGTTTGGAAGCCCTCTACTGGTAGATTATCACTCAGCATGTTTATGAAACGCTGCATATTTTTTGGGGTTTGCGAAGAACAATTCCTTCTTAGAGTGAAATGGCATGTCCTCAGTAAATGTAACTTGAACTCCTTTTATTCCCATTGATCGACGAACATGAGTTGTGTCTTCTATGCTTGGTCCAGAACAATAACCGTCAAAACAATGACCGTAGCTATGGGGTAGACTTTTTTAAGTCAAACTGCGCATAGCTAGCACATAGAATTAAAAGTCTACCTTTCTTTTACCGCCATCCACAACGACCTGTTCTGCTAGTAATGTTTCACTTGATTCATTCAATTCATTTCCTACCATTTACCACAACGCATCTGCTAAATCAGAATTCGCTTCTCTCATAAATTCAATGATCAAACATGGATGATGGATATTGTGATAATTCGTACTTGAACACCTCATCCATATCTTCATTATTTGATTCAGCTACTAACAGCATCCACTGGAAGCGAATTGAAGGGCGTACTTAATTTCAGTGCATGCTGGCATAGACAAAATTTAAAGTTACCTTTCGGACTTTCCAATACCTCTACCTCGTACTAATCCTCCTGTGGTTTTGATGTTTGTCATTAGAGTCTGTTTAATCACGAGATCTTTAGAAAGTCGTGCCCAGTAAGGATCACTTTGTCGGGTGATGTGTTGGCCCTCAGAGAACAATTTTTATACGTCCGGATGGTCATCTTGTAGCCGAATCATTTCCTCTAGATATAGGTACATTGACTTCAGTAGAGGTTGTGGCCACAGGCTGCAAAATATGGAAACATTTCTTCACAGGTACTCAAATGCAAATTCCAATCCTCTATCCTTTCCGGTTGATAACGCTGCGAAGGATAACATAAGTTTCATGTATTGAATCCATAGATTGCTGGTACGATTTTCAGCTGCCAAAGATGTTTTCTTATCCTTGATAAGACTGTGAATTTCCCTCAGTAGTTCATGTGAAATGAGTTGGAAGGGTTTGATCTTTTTTACTAATAGTCATGTTGATACAGTTCTCTACAGCAAACCACATACCTTTTGTAGCATTATGTTCATTATCAAGCAAGGAAGTTTTATTTGTCAAGGTGCTCTGCATAATCACAGGTGAAATTCAGTATAAAATGATTTTCTCAGATAGAAGTATATTTACAGGCATCTCTTAAGAAATGACCTCGCACTTCTCTTGAAACTAGTTTATCACTTATCATGTGAACTATAGTGTTTGGTGCTTACACTAACTGTAATATCTCTTTGAATCTTGTTCCACTCATGAGATGCCCAATGAAACCCAAGAAACTCATCAGTAAGTGAAAACTTCCTACACACAACACTATGGAACTAAGGAAAGTATCTACAGAATTATCATGCTTTCAGCTGTGCTTTCCACCAAAGAGACCAATATAAAGTATTTCAGTATAAATAAAACCAATATAACCATTGCTCAATACATTCAATCTGCATCGCACTGAGAAAAAGATAATTTAGCATATTAAAATGTCACAAGCTAAGGAAAAAAAGGTATATTAAAGTTTAAAATTATTTATGTTATACAATTATCGAAAAACATTTCAACTAATGATAATAATAATGATTTTCAAAGTAACGCAGCACGTTTCTATGGAAGTTCTATAAACAGCAAAGTTTCTTTGAACACACCTGCGCCGCTATTTAGAACATGCGGAACACAAATAAGTTCCTTTATAAGTTTAGGAGTATGAGCCCAATTTTAATGATATGGGTATCAAAATGAAGGCTAAAGAAAAATTAAGCAGAGAACTTCTACTTTAAAGTTTATAGTTTTCTCGAAATGAAATTGCTATATATATTTAATTTATTTGAAGGTGTCCTGGGCGCTATATTGAAAGTAGCCATTTTGAGGGTGTTCCCCTACCTAGATTCTTCTATAAGTTTTGTATGTTTAATAAGAACATAAAAATGTTGGTGTTGGTTTCATTTCTTTTGCAATTAGTCCTAGGTTAAATCGTATTTTACTGGCCTAATTTCTATGGAAAGATTAAAATGGGCCGCCATATATTTCGTGTGTATAAACTACGGATATGGCGTATTCCTGAAAGTAAACACAGTTTTTATTGAGTTTTGTTCTTAAACCTAATTTAATCCTCAACTTACCTTTGTAGCAAAAGTCAGTAATAACCATGAAAACTTATGAAATACTTCTTTTTCGATGTTGCACTAAGTTACATCGATATTCATCTGTAGATTATGGCCCATAATTTTAAACAATCAGTTAGGTAGATCTATACTTTCTCCGTTTCAGCACGCTTCTTCAGTGAACACCAAATACATGATTCTCGTACAACCTTCGGGATCGCTCTTTCTCGCCGTGATATATCATGGTGTTAAAGCAAGAATGTTGAACTTGTGGACGGTTTGTAGCCTCGCCTTCTGATAGATTCACTGTTGATTCGGTCATATGTAATCGTCCAGCGACAACACGTTGTAATAGTCAATTCTCACAGATCTTCAATTCCATGAAATTATTTAGCTTCTGATATGGGTTGTGCAGGAGATTGTCGTCCATGTTTAATAATATCACAAACGCACCATCTCGAACTGTCCTACTATCTGTAAAGTTTGCTTGAGAAAGACCCATCACATATATTTCCAAATCAATATTTTCTCTTCGCCATTTTGCTCACTACAACACACTAACTGCGATACATAACAGCTATGAATTTGATACATGCGTTTGTAGAGTTTTGTACCTCTATAAAGGATGGTTTGACAGCTGTCACTATTTGATATTTGTCAACTGAAACGTATCAATCTTTGAATTATGAAAGAAAAACTGAAAATTAAATAGGAAATCTAATGTTCCTCTTTCTTTCCTACACATAACAAGAAAGAGCTGATAATGGATTTTGGGAAATTTAAACAAAATAGTTTTAAAAGTCTGGAAAACATCAGATATTACAATCTTATTAAATACAAGAAAATATACTTTGGATTTTGAAGAAGAGAGTGAAAAACCAAGAACTGTTTATATATATCTATGCACTTTTGTATATACATTTCTCAGTAAAAGGTTAACATTTCTGCAACCATTACAATAGTTCCATCAAAAAGGAAGCTATAGGTTTACTGAGGAAGTATGTGCATGCAGAACTACTAACAATGGATGATATTACTCACATGGACATTGAGACCTGAGAATGCAGGGTCCCCAGGAATCTCGACGTACATATCCTTCCTTACAGAAACAACCTTGGTGGCAATTGTCTGGTTCATTGTAGGGTTTGTAGTGACACTGTTCAACATTGTATGGACCACATAAATTATATACTTCATTTTCAGGGCACACTTTGTAATGAAAAGTAAAAAAAAAAGAAGAAAATAACATAATATCATTATTAATATTTAATGCTCTAAAATGAAAAGTGTGTGTGTGCATTTATTAAATAAAATTCTTAGACCTATTGAACAAACCAACACAATTCTTAATTGGAATGCAACTAAATCAGTATAATTTTTTTTATTGCGACAATTGAGTTAGTTATGAAGTCAGACTGCAATAACCTTCAGAACAACGTGATGTAATTCCAAAATTCAGAAAGCTGCTCTTTTCGCAATAAATCAAATATTGTTTTAATTTTTGAGAAACCAGAGGTACGTTTAACATTTGTGTACCCAAAATATTTTTGGACTTCGATTTCCCAAGGGAAATAGAAATATACCCCGGGAATGATTTTCTTTTTTCTAATAACAAATGTGTTTCTATCGATGGTATCGATTTTGTGGTTATGCTAGATGTCTTTAGTTTCACGATACATATTACACTCCGCTGCTAAGGAAGACAGTGATCAAAATAACCAACAGAATTAAGGAATAAAGGAATGCGAAAAGGAGACTGACGCACACAGTATTTATCCACTACTCGAACTGGGCTTGCACCATGGATCTCTCGCAGTATAGATTGAACGCACCGTTAGACCAGACCAAGTGGAAAGTTTAAATAATATAATAATCTATTTATTTAGAAGAAGAATTACAAAGTTGTAACCCAGAAGGAGACAAGAGAGAGTGCTTAGAAACATTTGACGAAATCTATTCTTTTTGCTTTCAATAATTCTTAGAAACTGGTAAGATTTACAATTCAATCCGATCAACATATACGTGCATCTCAAAAAAAGGAGTTACACCTGTTATACCATAGAAAGCAATGCAGATGGAGATATACAATTTAGTAAAATACGAATATCAGCCGATTGACGTTGTTCCATATACTCCGCAATACTACCATCTTAACAGTGTTCCCAACCCAACATAGAGTTCATTCTTTTCCCAAACATCACTACGTGAGATTTTTACAAATCTTAAATCTATGTATCAAACTAAAACATTTTTTGTTCAGAAACTGAGTACTCTATAATGTTGGAAATATTCAAATTATGGAAGCCTGTACAACAGTAGTAACATAACTGCGATGGGCGGGGCGTTGCATATCCAAAGTATCTTAGTGTCGAACACTTCGTTCATGATATGAGGAATTTCGAAGAGGTATGAACAAAGTACAAAGATATGAAAATTCGACTTGTTTCGAAAGGCTTTATTTCATAAAGTGCTTAGAGAAGTTTCACATGTACTCGATAGGATAATATACATAATGCTGTTTACAGCAATTTGATATTTCAGACATTCCAAAGATATGATAAAAATTGTGAACGTTTCAAACACTGCTTACAGTAAATTAGGTAATTCTGATACCTTGTAATAGCTATTACGAAGAGCAGTTACTGTAATGTCAAAAAAATGAAACAAAAAAGTGGTTCTAGTCTCCCAAATACGTCATTTGCATAGGTCAGCCTTTTTCCATTCTTCCAATATCTGTGGAACAGTGTGAGGTATCAAATTATATTAAATAGTATTATGATATTTAAATTTTTGAAAAACTTTCCACGTAATGTGATGCTAAGTACCATGTGGCTTCATTTGTATCCAATTTCCGTGATGCAATCATTACTTGTTTCCTTTCATGCTATCATACTTGAAGTTAAGGCTAGTCCGTTCACCCATTCAAAACTATCAGCTAGCGAGTGCCGAGTAAAAGTGATACCGAACAACCGGAAGTAACAATTTTGTTTGATAAGCCATTACGTGTGAAAGAGTTTCTTCAGTTGGTGTGTCCTGTGGTAAAGTTATGTCGAGGAAGCGGCACTAGTAATTCTTGTATGCGGATGTATTTTTTTCATTGTATGTTACAGACACAATGTGTTTATAAGGATAGAAGACGAATCGAGCTCGTGTTACTGTATAGTACTGTACCGTTAATCATTGTTTTAGCAAAACAGCGGGACGGATGAAATAGACAAGTTACTATAGAAGTTCTTTACGACAAACAATGTGTTAAATGCCGCAAAACACCGTATTCCAAGTGCACATACTGAAGAGTGACAGATATACATGTTGGCTGAAATTAATGTACACTCATGTCCAAAATGATTGTCGCGTATCTATAACTGTCTTCTTGTAAAAATATAATTTAATAATGATTTTGCAGGATATTTTACTACTGATACTATGTGTATAATCGCGAAATGTATCTTTGTGGTAAATTTCATATGAAAAGCATTATAAATACGAAAATTAGAATAAGTAAAACAAAATGTTGCTAAATTTTGGACATGATTGTACATCCACAGAACTAGCTCAAAACTTCTGTGTTGAGTACAACTTCACACTAGTTAAACAAGAAAGAGAAATTTTATCCTTACAACGTGCTCATTTGGCAGGAATTAATACAGGATGATCCAGAGTAATTTTGTAAAAAAATATGTTATTAATATAAGTATGGTAATGTATTAATCAGCATGTTTCAGTGATTAGAGCGCTCTTTGTCTGTATGCCACGTAAGCAGGTATAATTGCAGATACTGAGTGACGCCTATCACCATATGTTTGATGAAAGCAATACACAACGCTCAGATAAGCTGAATGTCTTTGTAGGAATGTTAGGTGTTCATATAATTTAGCCTCTCTTTCTGGACGGTACCTTGAAAGGTGAGAAGCGTGGAAACTGTGCAAAATAATCGATAAGAACTTGGCAAAAGCAAATTCCGTTTTCCAGGATGACGGCTGTTCTGTCATTAGTGTAGACCGTTGATGGTTGACACACTTTTTCGTTTGTCAACTATAACTGGTGATGTAAATTTTCTAGAGAAAGAAAGGAACTATTGCCAAACTCTTTATACTTTCTTCCATTAATTAAACCAATGTGGAATATCTTCGGTATTATACTATGAGAGATACACGTGTGAAAATTACATTAAATGAAATGTGCCAACTAACCCCGAGTCTGGGATGGTTGACACACTGTATAGGGTAGGTAAACACACTCATATATTGCAATAATTTGTACCTACTTCATTCATATTTAGTATATTTCCAAATAATACATTCTAGTTAATAAGTGCGAAAATGACTACTAGGACTATTATATTAAACAATTGAATGCAAATAATACAAATGGAGTTTTAGGTCTACTGTACGCAACTGATAACTTGTATATTATGGAGGCTAACGTTTATAATTTCTTTAAAAGGAAATTTGTTCTGTGCTTCCTACCTAATAAGCACAACAAAAAATATTATCAAAACTGCGTATTAATTCTCCCTACAACGAAAGGATCTGTAGATTGTAGTAGGCATATAATTGACCTTCGGTTATTCTTTTCATAACTAAAAATGAACGAAACAGAACAAGATGCAAAATATTGTGTATAGCTAACGTAGATCTAGTATCTATTTCACAACAAAGTAGCTTAGCTACATCAAATCAATAAGACGTTATATACATGTGTTTTTCACTCAGATATATCGTCCATCGAATCAGAATTATCGCACAAATAGGATTTGTTTGTATTAATACAAGCCTCGAGAGTCCAGTTCTTGCAACGTGAGAATTGAATCCATGTTGGTTTGGTTTATTGTTGGTAAATATAACGACATTTTTCAATCTGTATTTCTTAAGGTACCTTATATAGACTTAAAGACAAACAAAGGGAAATTTATTGTTTGAATATGTTAGATTTCCCCCTCCACTTCCCAGTTTACTTTCCCATATTATTCAATGAATGACTTTGAAAAACAACAGTTAGTCTCCGTCTATGTATACTACATTAGAATAATCATTTCACCGTTCCTGGCTGTATCTTACCTTATTTTCCTGCTTTTCATTTATTTCTTTCAAACTCTTCTAGTGCTTTAGGAATGCAAGATACATTGTCCTTCGTCTCAATGGTCAGAAATGCAAAATAAATATACGGCAAACACTCCTTCAAAATCCCTCCCCTTTTATTAACATTATGTGCTTAGCTAATAAAATAAAGTGTAGAAAATAATGCTCTCTTAGACAAGAAGGTAAAACTGCTAAATCGGAAGTGTTTTGGAAGACATGAGTTGGGGGAGATGGTAAAAAGTGCTGATTGACATAAAGCGAAGTGAAGTTCCGATCAATAAATATAGGTCTACAATACCAAACTGAAAAAAGGAAATATAAAACTTCTGAGAATGAAACAATACTCACCATAAAACTTCACAAGATACATTCAAAATATCTTTCATCACCACTGCGGGTTGGTTGATGGACGTGCCAATCTACCCCAAGCCTTTTTGTCGACCAGCAACATCGTGCTATGTCAGTTTTTTTGCTTCCGTAAACAATGATTATGAGTCATATACTGTTTATCTGTATTATAGACGAAATACTACTCTTTGAAATCCGGTGTTCGTTGTTTTCTTTATTAATACGTTACTACCGCAAATCACATAAAAACTAGAATTACAAAACTTTTCTTGTCCCTTCTAAAAAGTTTCTTCCTTCTCAACTCTTGAAATGCTCTCCAATATTCATGAAAGTACAACAGGAACTGCGTCGTACGTAGCCACTCCTATGACGCGAGTATCGGGTGTACCAATCGTTGAACCTGGATTTAATTTCCAGTGTTTCCACCCACCCCTGTGTCAACCAGCCCCGGTCTCCTCTATTATGACCATATATATGATTATTTACCGTATGAATTTCCTATACGATGCTTAGTCACTGAGGCACTTTTCCAGGCACATTTCCCGGATGTAACCCCCTCCAGTCTTTTTCTCTGGGAGGAATTGAAGGCTTACTCGTAACATATTTCGAACATAAAGCGTTTCCAACAAATTAGATTTTCACTTCCTTGATAATTTCTTGATAGTTCTTTAAAATATCTTGTATTTGTATTTGTATTTGTATTTATTTACTCCATTTGAAACCAAGATACATATGGTATTTGGAGGGTTCAGACAGTCCTCTTTCTTACAGTAAATACACTTACAAAAAGAAATATGTTACTACTATTTAATATACATTATTGTAAAGATAATCTGCTACGCTGTAATATAGCTACTTTATCCACCAGGAATCTCTTGAGTTTCTTTTTAAAAACATTTATATTTTCTTCATTTTTTATTTCTCTGGGCAGCTTATTGTAAATTTGTACTCCCATATGGCTTGGGCCTTCCTGTACTAATGTCAGTTTTGTAAAATATTGTCTTCTTTCATTTTGTTGTCTGGTATTATATACGTGATTTATTTGGGTTCCATCTTTCAGTTTAGCTGCATAGATTGCAGTTTCATATACATAAATAGATGGTAGGGTAAGGATGTGGTGCTGTTTAAATTTTTTTTTGCATGATGTTCTCATGTGTAGACCAAATATTATCCGTATTGCTTGCTTCTGTTTCATGAAGACTGCTTTGCTGCTTGAAGATTTGCCCCAGAAAATGATGGTGTATTTTAGTATAGGGTGTATAAGCCCGTAGTATACTTGGATCAAAGCTTTAGTATTTAACGTTTCTTTTAGTATCCTGAGTGCATAAAGTCTGGAATTTAATTTTACTATTATTTCTTCAACGTGGGTTTCCCAAGTTAGATTTTCATTTATATGTAATCCTAAAAATTTAATTTCATGGGTGAAATCTAGTTTTAGATTGGTCAATTTATTTTTGGTTTCTTTTATTTTCGTGTTTTGTTTTGTGTGAAAAAGTAGGTATTTTGTTTTTGTGTTGTTTATGCATAAGCAGTTACTTTCGAACCATTTTTTGGCTTGATCCAATACTCTACATGTGTTGTTCCTTAGCTCACTTACGGTTTTACCCTCTACAATTACGCTTGTGTCATCTGCATATAAAATTACTTAAAATTCTTCAATATTCCAGGAAAATCATTTATATACAGTAGAAATAGGATTGGACCTAATATTGAGCCCTGAGGCACGCCGTTGCGGACTTGTCTTGGGTTTGATAAATATGTTTTTACATTCCCATTTTGTATGTGGGAAACTTCCACTGCTTGCGTCCTCCCCTGTAAATAGGTTTCCATCAGCTGTAGCACTTTCCCCCTTATGCCATAATGCTCAAGTTTTCGTAAGAGTACTTTGTGGTTAACTAGATCGAAAGCTTTGCTTAAGTCATAGAAAATGCCTAAGATTAGTATTTTATCATTTAGCATCGTTGTATTCGACAGTAAGGTATTTTTGATAAATATTATTTCGTCCGTGCCATTTTTGTTATTACTGTCGTACGGGACACAAAGAGTTGGATATATATTTGGAAGCTCGTGATAGACTATAATATATAGGGCTAGTTTGTAAAACTGAACATGAAGTGTGGTATTGTATGTTTACATTTGACATATAAATTTAGAATCTATAATAATCTGACGTTTGGTATTTTTAAAAAATATATAACTTTATGTAGTGTGGCAATACTCTGTTAATGTAGTAATATTGCAGAGTGTGTAAACCTATGCCTTTCTGAAAATATTTGCATGGTAGATAATTCCATCTCTCTTTCTGACTTAGTTTATAAGATACCATATGAGTAATTTTTCCGTGGCAAGCGTTAAATGAATAAATGATTCTTCGTTCATTGGAATTGTAATTTCATTTGCAGCATCGAGATTATATGAGATGTGAACCTACAGTTCAAAAGAAAGTTCGAACATCCTTAATGTGTTTAAATTTCAAGGTTCTCGCACCTGGAATTGAAGCCGTTCATTAAGTATGTGCTCGCTTGCTACCAGACCGCCAGGGAAAAAATCTGAAGCAAGTACAAACACATTCGTCAAAGCCATGTCAGTTGTCTAGTGCGTGTTTGGTGCACGAGGTCCCGGACTTAATTCCGGATGGGAAGCCATAAAATATAAACCAATAAAGGTGGTTCGGATAATCCATTAAACTGTAGGTCGAAGTCTTACGCAGCCTTCGTGCTAAGAAGCGACTTTAAACTTAAGCTTTCCTCCATGTACAATATTATGGTAGCGCCGTTAGGTTGTTTTACTTTCGTTAATTGTTTTACTTTTGAATTTTGGTTTATTTACTTTAGTTTTAAAATCTTCGACTGATTTAGACTTCTGTTGTATTTAACGCGAAACTATTTAAGTTTCTATTTACATAAAGTTTGTGAACTTTTCATTTGCCTTTAGGCCATTGATGTCATATTTTCATCTTCTACGACAACAAACAGAATATCTACAAACGCTCCAGTCTTCGAATACTTTTAGTTAAGAGGATGTAATTTTTAACACAAAAGCAGAAAAAACTACAGTATTTTGAGCAAGTTGATATTGAAAGGAGATCGATATATTAGTACTTTTGCTTCAGAAGATATCGATTGTGATTTCTTCAGTCGAAACATTCATTAAAATTATATCTAAACAGTATTATGAATTTTGTAAAATAAAAAAAAAAAAAATAAAAAACTAGATATACTGTAGTGTATATAGAACATAGATACACAAGTGGAGTAGTAATGTACGCCAGAGTAGTTTATTGCAATAAATAATAATAATAATAATAATAATAATAATAATAATAATAATAATAATAATAATAATAATAATAATAATAATAAATGATATTGCTGATAAAGTATAGCCACATGTCATAAAACTCTAACAAGTCTACTTGGGTGCTTGGAATAAGTAAATAAATAAACAGAAATAGATGTATGGTACATTTGTTCCTTGTTGGTGCTGCAAGGTTTAAAGAAGTGTATCCATCCATTTTCATAACTGTCATTTTTTTCTCAAATTATGCAATTGGATATATTCTAAAGAACTTCGATAACGTACACAATTCATTTGTTTAAAAAAAAAAGATACCAAAAATCTGAGTGCTACCATACAGTCCCGGATTTAAGTTTGATGGGGGGATGAAAATAATGGGGCTCTTTATGATATGCTTAGCTTTCTTTCTGAGCAACAAAATGTCGTTTAGTTTTCATCCAATATTTGGACTTTCTATTGCTAGGAGTCAGCAGCGAGCAGTTAAGGAAAATTGCGTTAAATGGAAGGCAGACATATTTCATTATCATGTAATCAAGTCTGTGATTAGTGTACACAGTGATTTCTTCCTGTAGGGTTTTGTAAAGGATCATGTTTACGTACCACTGCTTCCAACAACAGTGATTGACCTGTATGTCAGCATCACAGCAAGTACTGCCGATATTGACCGCAACATGCTGGAAGAGGTTTGGCAACAGATAAAACTGTTGGCTTGATGTGTGCCGCGTTACGCGAGGTGTTCACATAGAACATTTGTGAATATGTTCCAAGAAAACGTCGAAGATATAACTTTCTTAACACATGTTTGTTAGATTTCACACATTACATTTCTGAAATCGGGTCCATTATTTGACTTTCAGTGTATATAGCATTATTAATATAACATTATTTTATAATCTACACACAATACAATTGTAGTTAATAGAATATACTTATATATTATCGATATCATCGTAATAGTCTACACAGTTCAATGAGACAACAGACTCTTACAGACCCTCAAATAATTGCCGATTTTATAAACAATTGCAAAGAGAATTCAGATTGCTGAGTTGGAGTAACGGTATCATATTTAAAATAATATTGTCTAGCTCACTACGTTTCCACTTCTTGATTACTTTTGTCTATTTTGAAGATATTACAGAACAACTGTAAAACAAGCTGTAGTTTAATTTCGTCCCAATTAAGCCTCTTGCAGATCTTTTCTTCTTTCTGCACCAGCTATGATCAAAGCTCAACTCCATGCTTTGCTACTGTACATGGAGCTGGCAACATTTTTAATTTCAAGTTCTTTCAATTTAGTTTTATTTTCTTTTCGTAAAGTTGCAAACATTTCCAGAGGTCCAATGTACATAAATATAGTTTGAATATCGCTCAAGCTTAGTAATTATTGCCTGAAGCTCAACTCCACTTTTAACCAATCATGTGAGTTTTTTTCAGGTTTTGCTAGAGTAACTCAGGCTGAAATGGAAAGCAACTCCCGGAGCTTACACGAGGTGTAGCACGACGCAAATTCGCTGAAAAGCATCAAAGACCGTTGAAAAACGTCACTGTTAGACTAAAATGATTATAAGACCTATAAATATTTTACGTAGCACCTTTTTACTGCAACGTGAGGTTAAATTGTGTAGTAACTAGTGTCGATAGGACTAACATATTCAGACTGCTGAATATTAAGGTTCTTCACTACAGCAAAATTAAACTAGCGCTAACTTTAGAGTTTTCTGTAATATCTTCTAAACATATAAAATTATTCGAAAAGTATAAACGTAGTGCACTAGACAATATTATTTTGCATGTGATACCGTTATCCCACCTCACATATGTGCTTTCAATTTGCAATTGTAGATGGGTTTAGCAATTTTACATACGTATTAGCATTTTAATACGTACAGCGAAATATCTATAATTTCGCAATATAAAAAGTATCAACTTGTAGGCCTGTAATTTCTTAATATTTTCATATTATTTTGCGAGCATGTCGTTTCATGTTTCCTTCTTAATGAATCCACAGTTCCCAGCCAGATTTCTAGTCGTATTCCAAAGAGTTCGAGAAAGGGTAGCGCTAGAGTTCTATCAGCATACAAGTACATGATACCGTACCACTTATACTGTAAATTTTTATTAAAGTAGCTAAATGTAATGATTGGGAAACAGGGTAATCATTAAAAACGGGGCTCTGAAACAGGAGTCCCATTACAAGTGAGGTTGGGAAATAGGTGACCACTACATGAAGGGCAGAGAAACAGGTGCTCCATTACATACAGAACTGGGAATCGAGGCCCCATTTTGAGTGGGGATGGGAAACGAGGCCCCATTATAAGCGGGAAGTGAAATCAGGGCCCCCATTACAAGCGGCCTCTCAAACAGTGGCCTGATTACCAACGGGACTGGAAAACAAAGACCTCATTTCAAGCAATGCTGGTAACGGGACCCCATAAGCAAGGCTCCTGTTATAAGCAAGACTGGGTTAGCGGGCCCTATTACAAGCAGAGTTGAGAAACAATCTCTCATTGTAAGCGAGGCCCCATTACTAGCTTCGGAAGAGCCTAGTACATAACAACATAAAATACCGTTATTGTACGTGCATTTTATCTAATTTGCTTTCTCTTATTATTTGGAAATTATATTACAGCCCGTTTTTATCTAAAAAAATTTTTGGGGCCCCAAGAGAGTGGAGTCCTAAAGTATAGCTTGTTTAGCTTATACGTAAATACGGCACAGATACCATGTTATCTTACGTAAATAATTTAAAAGTATAACCACTGTTATGACAGCCCTTATGGGCCTGAGCAGCTCCAAGGCCATCTGTTAACGACTGGGTGAACTATGTTCAACCTAGTGACGAACACGAGCTGCGTTGCTTTTCTGCGAGCTGCGTTCTAACAGGAGCGTTTCTAGACCTAATGACAGTTATGTCTTTTATTCATGTGACTCTCCAGTATGCCTTACGACGCGAGTTGGACGCTGAGTATTGGGAACCACCAGCCGTTCGGAGTACGTGGATGTAAGTCTAAATCTCCAACTACTAGACTGTGTTGCTCCATACATGTTATAACTAAATACGCACAGTTTAAATACTCTCAGAAGAAGAATATTTAATTGCAATATCTAAAGAAAATATTTGCGAACCTACCTGTGTGTTTCTCGCACTCTTCTGGAGGCAGACATTTACCATTGATACGCATGAATCCTTCATTGCAGAAACATCCTGATTTACATCCAAAATGTATAAATCTATCTCTGTGTATGCAGCGTTTATCATATTTTTCTGCACAAACACGATATTCTTCATTTTCTGGGCAATCTACATTTGGAAGCAGAAAACAATTGCTTAGATGAAGTTCCTTGAAATAACAATAAAGGCCTATAATATGATTTTTTTAAAAAAAATATACGTATTTGTTTTGAGCTAAAGGGCATTCACTCCTCTGACTCGCAAATGCCAAAAAAATATGTAATTATTTAGCTTTAATTAAATACAAATTATGTTTCATGAAGATTAAACCCCTCTCGCAACCGAAATTACAGAATCATCCATATTTATTTTTTATTATTTGAACCTAAAAGTAAATAACCATAATTTGAAAAGATAGAACACATGAGAAAGGGCAAGAAAAGCTTATTACGAAATAAAGTAATAACAATATTATAGAAACAAGAATTTTAGGAATGACCCAAAAGAAATGGATCGACAGATTGAGATCTTGGCGCAGAATTAGTCTTTAGGTCTGGGGAAACAACATTTTTGAACTGTCCCTAAATCGTGTTTTCGTAATTTTTTTTAACGGAATAAGCACATCATAATGAGTTGATTGATAGTTTGGATTTGGCTACACTATATGTACTTCTCGAGATATAAGGTTTACAAGAAAATTTTTGATTTAATGAAATATTATGTATTTTTTGGATCAGCGCCACAAAATTTTTTAACGGCCACTAAATCGTGTTCTCGTATTTTTTACGGAATAAAGACGTCATAGTGAGATAAGTGAGAGTCTGGGTTTAGCTACACTATATGTAGTTCTCCAGATATAAGGACTACAAAAAAATTTTGCCTGAAATATATTGGATCTTTTGATCCAACAAAAGTGAAACAGAACTGTATTTATTGTGTAATTTGAAACATAGAACAATTAGTTGATCTCTTGGAGTTTACAAGGGAAGTTCGGAAGAAAGCTCTCGCCTGCAGAGAAACTAACCATGCCATTTGAAGGACAAATTCATGCTGATTACAACAAGCTAATAAAATTTCCGTGCGGTCGGGAATTGTTTGGGAGATTCAACTTGGAAGTTTATTTGTAAATAAAATGAGTATATGTGCATTTAAACGCCTTAAGTACAACATTAAAGTACTGGCAACGAACACTGACATACGAATTGAAATCGACAAGTACCATCAATATTTGACGCCTATCAGTCTAGTTTCAAATACATAGTTAACTGGTAATCGTTCATTAGCAAATAAGAACTCCCGAGATGTCATTGAAATCGTTCTAAGCATTCATCGCATTCATTTACTATACTGCCGATAGTTGAAATGGCAGGGATTTTGCAAGAGAAAATACTTCCAACTTTTCAAGGGCAGCAAAATAAATTTGACAATCAAGTAGGGAAATCTATGACAAAACCACCTAATTTGATATTTGAAGCATCTACGAGCAGCATGATAAGGAAAGGTGATGCCAGAAGTGTATAACCGAAGTATTCTCTCCCATGGCGAAGCCTGATGGTTCGACATTTCTACTGCTTAATTACTGGAGTCCATTCACAAGCAAATTGTCCATTGCGAGTTGGATGACGGATGGCAAAGACTTAATGGTTGGGAATATACCAAAGAACTGTACACGATTTGTACAACTATTTAATGTGTTCGGATTTCGACCAACCAAAGACTATGGCAGGAGATTTGTACATAGTATGAATCTTCATCCGGACGTTATGATGTACCAACGAAACAACCAAGTAGAGTTTGAATCAGTTCCGATAACCGCGATACGTTGGAATGTTTCAGTTTGCGTTTCACAAGGCAGGTTAATGAACAAATTATGTACCTTCTGAATCACCTGTGGAATTTGCTTTTCGCTTTGATAATGTTAAATGTTCCGTTGACGGATGCAACACAAATGCACATATACAATGTCTATAGTGCAAGAAAGCCTTTGCCTGCGTCATTTCTTCATAGAACAGAAGAAAAACAGTGATGATCTAACCTATCATTATTGCGACCAATTTTAATGACTAATATAATGACTAATAATGACTAATTTTGACTACCAAACCCGTAAGTTATAGCAAAAGAGTGTTTTCTGTTACCTCCGATAGAATTCAATTCCTATGTTACTATTCGTTTTAATAATGTTGTACTTTTTGTTCTACTTTAATAATGTTTAATAGTGTTGTACTCAACGCGTTTAAATGTACATATACTCATTTTTTCATATAAATTTCCAAGTTGAATATCCCGAACAGTTCTCAATCGTACAACAATTTTATTAGCTTTATGCAATCAGCACGAATTGGTCCTTCAAATGGAATGCTTAGTTTATCTGGAGGTGAGTGCTTACTCCCGAACTTCCCTAGTTAGGGATGGTTTTCAGTCTGAGGTAATATGACGTGAATCTGCAGTTTAAGGTAGAATTCGAACCAGAATAATCAGTTTAAATTTCAACGTTCTCTTATGAAAATCTAATCTTGAACCCAAAGATAGATCAGTGTACATAAAAAAACGTATATTAAAATAAAACTTATTTGCAGTGTTTCCTAATACCAAAAATGTGTCCAAATACTGTTATTAGCTCATTAATTTTTGAAAATGATTTACTTATGTTGATTACTCCTGATTGACTGATTGAAAATTCTTCATTTTTGACATTTCTTTATCATCAGTTGTTATAGTCACTTTTTGTATTGCTGTTTAAATATGATTCATCTACAAGGTACGTTTCCTCGACCCACTAACCATATACAAAAAAGACCATAAAGTACTCAAGAACGATCAACAATCATATTCATTGTGACAATCTTCAGTACCGAATGTGTGAGACTTCAGTACCAAATGAACATAAATATTATTACAAATAATTAACACAGAAATAAAATATTTGATTAACTCAATTAACCCAATAACAAGTAGTTTATTTAATTATATAGCCGTAGTTATGATTGATACACACGTTTGTTATGTCTTAATACCAAAATAAATAGAATCCTGGCTGAATTAAGCCAATTTTGAAACACTCATAAAAGAAATCTCGAAAACAAATCAAAATCTTGGATGGTATGGCCAATTTTGTAACGCGCAGTTACATCGTTTATAAAAACAAGAAAGGAATTTTGACAAATTTTAGCTAAATAAAAAAAATGAGCCCAAAGTCTAAAGAAAGAAAAAGTAATCTCTAATTTACATACGCAACGGAATTTATGAGCTAATCTCAGGTTCTTGCTAAAATAGTAGACCAATGATGATACTTTATCACTGTTCCATCTAGCACATGTTCGACACTAACTTACAATATATATATATTATTATCATCTAATCTACAATTAAATTTTAGAAGGGACTTTCTGAACTCAAATCATAAATTCAATTTGGAATTATTATTTATTGTTTCAGATTCACAATCAAATTACATTTTAGAAGTATTGAAAAAAATATGCTTTTTCAGATAAATTTGTTCTAAATGTCTTGCCTCAGCAATATTTCTATTTTACATTTTATCATTTTACAGATTATTGTGAACATTATATTATTATAGCAAAAATTGTATCTTAGTAGCTTCCCGGTACAAAGAATAAATAAATACATATACATTGTAAGTAGCCTTCTTGGGAAGGTCAAATAAAGTTAATTTACTCTTCACTGCACTATATTCATGTTATAGCATTTCATACAGTAATAATTATCATAATTCTAAATTGATCCACTAATCTTTTATTAAGAAATAGGAAAAATGCGAGAGATTAAAAAAAATTTAAATTTCAACGTTCCGTGCACTTGTGTCACATCTCACTTATATGTCCCAATTACATATTACATTATCATTTTATTTACAATGTAAATTTTATATTTATAGCATATTCTTAACTTGGCCTACACAACGAGCCATAGGATGACACTTTCAACATAACAATTACTACAATAATTACTACTATTAATGAAGATGCAATATATACAAATGATGTGAAGAAGAAAGAAGAAAAAATCTATGATATGTGACAGAGTTAGCACTTTCCTGATTATAATCCAAACATAATATTTTTATCTCATGGATCAATATACTGAACACAAATAGTATTTGAGGAGTGACAAGTTGACCTAACATAACCTTATCGGAAGCATTTTCTGAGACTATTATTTGTAGTTGTACTGAATTAAATATATCAGAATCAAAATAGTGAATCGTGCTATAGTTTACATATAAAAGGTTTGGAAGAGAGTTAGCATAGAGGTTAGCTGAAACCCTGCGGTGAATCCGTAAGATGCGCGACGCAACTCAAAGATTTAGGTACACATATTAGTCATAATTTTCTTACTTACTGATGTCCACAAAACTTTTAAACAAGTGATACTGATCGAAGATTAAGTTCATGCAATTGGTACCATGAATCAAGTCACCACCAGCCTAAATGGTTCAGAAAAAATTAAGAAAGGTTTTACCTTTTTGTTATGCGTTGGTTGTATCCTTCAGTCTTCCGGTCCTCGTCCTCACTCCATAGATGGAAATCCGAGCTCCCGAGGAGTATAGTTGATACCCACAACTAGTGAACCACCTGCCACGAACTCTTCGTAGCATCTATAGGTGGTTATTTACTGTGACGCATCACCCAACATGCTAAAGTTCAATTTAGACTTCAGAGCATCCAAATTTCGTCGAAATAGATGCAAGTTGTGCCGAAAGAATAAAGTTCGAGATCGTTTCACCTAATTCAGCTTTTTATGCTGGTCAAATTTTAACATTTCTAGGATGCCCTGGACGCGTCGCTTCATAGCATACCAACAGAGTAGAATTAGTGCGTCATTCAATACCTGGTAATTACACACCCCAGGCTAGACACAATATTTTCATATTGCAAACTAAGAATTTTTACCATAATTACGTTCTTTAATTTTAAAACCTAACAAATTGTTAACAACTACAAACATTCAACTATTCTAATAATTTCCCAAAGTAAGAATGAAATATTTGTATATTTCGCTTACGTTTGTCATTCCTTTCACGTCAAAGGAACAAATCACTCGACCCCCCCATATTTGTTTCTTCCAACCTGAGAGTCGCCATATTGGCTCTTGCAACTTAGCATGCAACAAACACGCGACAGTTGAAGAACGATAACCGTTAGTTGTTACAGCATGCATTAATGTGTGAATCTATTTTCCCACATATGTATTAGTAATCACGTATATAACGGGTGAGTTTAAATAATAGGAATTATGTTTTTATCATGTGAATACGAATAAATAATAAGATTTATGTAGAAAATTTAGAAGAATTTTATATAAGGTTAAAATCACCTTCGTAAATAATTTTGATTTACTCATACCTTTACGTTACCTTACGGTGCTGTACAGATATAACATAGACCTCACCATTTAGGGGCTTTTCTGATATTATTATTAACGGATCATAATAGAACATTAAAATAACCTTCACGTACAAGTCAAGCTAAGCAAGTAACATAAATGAATGGCAAGATTTTACAACGTGGGAACCATTCAAACAAACAACAAAATAATAACAAAAATAATAACTAACAATGCACGTTACCCATAAACGGTACGTTACATGATAGGAAGGTTTAAAATACAAAAAAAAATGGAGAAAAAAGAATCAGACAAAAGTATTTGGAATAAATGTTCATATTTTGAAGTGGCGGATGGGCCTGTTTTCTATCCTGGGGCCGTAGCCTATGCCTCCAGTTTTTTGATTGACAAATAGAATTGAAGCTATTATTTATATATTTTCCAAAGTTCATAGTAAACCTTTAAATACTAGTTTCTAACTACCACAGTCTGGGTTCTTGCTGCACCCAAGGTTTTATCTTCTATATTCGCCACTGATACTTTGGGGAGACCTGGAAATTCACCTGTCATATAATTAGCCCTCATCACTTCCGTGAGTAAGCAACGGAGACAACTTTGAAATATTTAAATGAGACCGCGATTTTTTATTGCAGATTCCATGTAAGTAAATTGTATTTGAAATGTTTTCTCGATTGGTGGATAGGTGGCGCTGTAATCAGCGAAAATTACTTTCACTAAGGTTTCTTCAATTGGGCGTGGCCTGGTTTAATTGCAGAATAAATCTTCGATAAACAATACAAGTCTTTTACTTTAAATGTTTCCTTGAGATTGCCCTGCGTTCGTGGTAAATACTGATAATTCAAATGTGAGAGTACAACTAAGCGCAGTGTGCAGTGGTAATAGCACTTTGGATACAAAGTATTTTTTCAGTTAATTTTATCAGTTATGAATGTATTCCTCCAAAATATTACCTTTTTATTTCGTACATATTTGTTATCGTTCGAAGCTTATTTCTCCAGATATTTTGCAGTGTCAAGTTAGAAACAAGCTATATAATATGCAGATTAATAATAAAATAGTTAAAAGATTTATTGATCACGGAAATTAATACTGACGCTATCTGCTTAGAGGATAGAAAATGACATAGTAATGAAGTTTATACTTGCTAAGTAATAATAATAATAATAATAATAATAATAATAATAATAATAATAATAATAATAATAATAATAATAATAATAATAATAATAATAATAATAATGTACACACATTCCCAAGAAGAGTATGTCAACCACAAAAGTTATCTAATGTATGGGATATGAACTTCCACACTTTTTTCTCTAAGATGTGAATTTCCTACAATGAGGATTTAAAGTACAAATTTCCACTTGCAGTGCATTGCATCTATTTGAAAGTTTCTTTGAAATTGTCTATTGAGTAATTTTAAAAGATGAAAAATGTTCGGAGGACATCATGGATGTTGCATGTTTCTAACAATTGTTTTGTGCACCAATAATCATGTTATTGTTCTCTTGAGGTTGTCAATTCACCCGTTTGCAACTTGAAGCTACAAGAATGAAAACATAGAAGAGGTAAATTGGTTTCTAAACGACACATGTACTTACCACGAGGGCACTCTGATATTGTAATACAAGGACCTCCGGGTTTCGTTCGGACAAATCCATCTTTACACACACATCGCGGTTTATCAAATTTTTTACGGTTTCCAGAAACTGTTGAACATGTATCGTCAGGATCAAACCCGCTAACTTGGTACACCTCGTTTGCTGGACATGCTGCAATTAAAATAATCATAGCTGTTTGTAATATATAATAAAAGCAATAGAACGCGCTTAAACATACTAACTAATAGGTCGTTTTAAAGTTTACTTCCTGTGATTACTACGTCCAAGAAGTATTATGTGTTGTGTATCTTGGTCTCATGTATTTTTTTCACTTATCACAGATTAGCTCGTTTTGCTTGATACCTGTTATTCAGGACCCAAGGAAACTGTAAACTCAGTCTTGAATACACTCACAAATTTATGATTGAGCATTTTGTCTTGCTTCTTCGTTTTAGGTACAACACGAATTTAAAGGCTATAACGAAATAAAATGTACATCTATTTGATTTACAAAAGTCGTAAAGAGAAATATTTTGCGATGCTTTATTTAGGGAGCAAGTCTGTTATAGTTACTAAAACCTATTTTATATATTGAATGAAAGGATTAAAGGTGAGATGAAGTTTCAACTAAGAACGAAATATTGATTTTGAAATTCAAGTACTCATTGCGTACTCGGTTTTCAGGAGTTAAGTTTACAATCAAAACTACAGTATCTTGGGTATTCTGAGATTAAGTCGATGAATTTTGCATACCTGATCATGTTCTGAATACAAGAAAAATTTTATATTAGCCTGTGGCCCAAGACATCAAATTACTTATATAATTCCAATTTAGTGTAATCAGTGGAATTGATCATAGAGTGATTACAACGAATGAAGCAAACAACGCACTTCGATTGCGTGTTCAGGACTTATATACAATCAAACTGTTTTTATCTAACAGTAGGCTGGAGAATGATTCGGTGTTTTTCTATTTGAGTTTACCCAGACTATGAGACAGGAACCTACACCTTAGCGTGGAATTTGATACACATGAGATCGTACTGAAAATCTAACCAGATTCTTCTGCACCTAATGCGTATATGCTAGAGACTTCCACACAGTTAATACTTTAACTGATTAAATTACATATGATTCCGATATGATGGTTCTCTTATCCTAATGTTTTAAGGAATCTAGACTGTCAATTAGGATTTTGAAAAGTTGACGTAAGAAATAAATCACCTGAATGCTTTGTGATATGTTTACGTAAGGTGCTGTAGGACCTGGTATATACTTGATGACAACAAGTAACAAATGCTAAGGAGAAGGACATTGAAGATTTCTTGTCATATATTTGGTCTGTGCATCACTAATGTTTTAAGGAATTATCATGTGAAACTCCTAAAAGAGGTACCGCAGTTTGACAAGTGAAAGTAGATGAAAACGAGTATAATTTTCTTTGAATTAAATTTCTTTTATGGCAATTTATGTTTTCACACATTTGTTCAATTTGACGTTCGAAATAAAACAGCTCTGTATTCAATTGAGAGATCTTCAATTGAATTCAGCTCTTTAATTCAATTTAACGTCCCTCTTTTATAGACCGAGGCTAAAGCAAAAATGGGAACTGTCGGACGGGATGAATGATAATGATATAATTAAGAGAAACCTCAAGCCAGCGTTGTTTGCCTAATACAAAACCCATTTGATGGGGCTGGGATCGAACCAGGGACCCAACTCCCCTAGATTAGAGTTCTATCACTGACGATACCTGATAGAAATGCACAATTAGAGAACATTTACAGCACAAAGAATCCATATTTCATAATTTTGTTTTACATTTAACGTTTCAGATAATATAATTTAAATTTATCCTTACTTAATATGTTGATAGACTATACGGAGTAAGTTCTATACTTTTGATATTTTCCAACAGTGTTAACTTTTCTTTGTAATTAACTATTTCCTAAAAACTTTCTGATTTGAATCTGTTGTGCTTTGAACATCCCATTTTGAGCAATATTTTAAACATTTTATCTGTTGAGACGAAATATTTCAGTAGATAATAGTTTAAATTAATACTCTATTTAAGAAAACAATGCGCATGTACAAAAACACAATACTTGGACACTCAGACTCTGGACGACACTTATATCCAATCCTCAGATATCCTGGTTTACAAAAGCATCCTCTCACACACACTTTAGGACATGTTTTCTCAAGGCCTCTACTTGTACATGTCTCTCTACATTTGGAACCACACATAGTAAATTCTTCATTGACTCCACATTCTGGAATATATTAAAATTAGTTATTAGATTTACTATTACTTACGTATGTATATAACATTTTTATACGTTGAATTCACTTATTTAAATATTAAGAAATATATCAAACCGTTCAATTATTTAGGTAAATATTCCTTGATTCGGTATCATAAAATGTGTTGCTCGGCTCATTTTAAATGTATCAGGAATTAGAACTTGTACTTGGTAAAAGTAATAACACATGAAAATCATTTAAATACATTATACTTAGAGAGGGGAGCTTCCCTTTCCCCGCTTTTTAACTTGAAACGACCGCGTAACTTTCACAGTACAAAACAAAAATTTCTGGAATTGGGTATGAAGCAAACATCAATAGGGGAAATCGTTCGACTTACTCCGTAGCATCAAAAAAACGAGCACTATTGCCAATCCAACGCAAAGTTATATTTTTTCACAATTATGACACTTTATTGCACATTTCAGATTTACATGTCGACCGGAAACTTAAAACATTTAATCTTTTATTTAGTGTTGACAACTAAGCATACTTCAGTATTACAAACTTTCAAACTACCACACTAACAGTACAACTGAGATGAAGAGAGGAAAGCATATCTAAAGCATTTTACTGTTGGATCCTATGAGAATGATATGACGTATTTCCAACAAAGGGGAATTCAATTATAAGGATTGAAATTTAATTTTTAAAAACACTTCATTTCGAAAAAGTTTTGAGATAAGTATCATATATGTACTTCCATAATTTCCAATTGACTAACAAATTATTTTACCGTTTATACCAATTTAATAACTAAAAACCATTCCGGAGATATTTTAAACATCAGTAAATTAGCTGCACTGCTTAAAGTGACATATTTATGGAAAATATTTTAATGAATTTCGTTTTCCTTTACTTGTGTAAGATTACAGTAATAGATTTTGGTAGTTCTAATTATTACAAGCTCTCGAAATTACAACATTGTAAGCTGTGAAGCAGATTTTACCGATGTTTATCATATTCCGGGACGATTTAAAATATCAAACAGTTGTAAACGCCAAAATGATTTGTTCATCAATTGGAAACCATATAAGTACTTGAGTATGATAATAAAACCTTTCGAAAATTAAGTCAAACTTTAATCCCCCTGCAAATCACACATACGAAATACGACATGTCATAATTGTGGTTTCCAACCATAAAGTACTTTGGATCTGCATTGCACCGTCCATATCAGTTGCTCCATTAGTGTGATAGAGGTTAACTAAATTTGGAAGTTTGTGATACTGTAGCGTACTTAGTTGGCAACACTATGAAATAACAAATATGATACTATAAGTTTTGTCGTTTTCGAACATTTAAAATATGTAATAAGCTCAGGTAATCTTGTTTGATAATATATAACTTTATGTTGAGTTAGTAACACTTTTCCTTAGTTGGCATTACGAGTATTCCTTTGAATTTCGAAGTTCTAATATTTTTTGCATTAAGATTTAGCATATTTTATTAGCTTAAATTTTACAAGGTTATCTCAAAATAAAAATGTCACCCTATATACACATATACGAGCGCACTCTTTAGAGAAAGCTTTGTCACCAAAAGTAATACTTTATCAGAATGCCTGAAAGATATTTTAAGGCTATTCAAACACCTTCGGCCGAGATTGTCTGAGTACATCAAATTCAATAAGGGGTCAAAGTAAAGTTATTAAGATTATTGGTCTAAGGAACGTTTCATACAGTTATAAGAGTAACAATAAGATATAAGAATTTGTAAGAAAATAATGTAAATATAATGTGTGGCTTACATATCAAATGATTATATAGTAATAAAATAAGGAAACTATTCTAAGTATAAACCTTGCTGAAATGAATTGTACTTTGCAGGCATAAAATCTTAATAATAAAATAGCTTATATTCACGTAGTCAACAAGCGACACTCTTTAGATTTGACAGATTATGAATCTATATGCCTGTTTAGTGTCTTGTTTGCAGGCAATAACAAAGTAGCAATAACACAACTAAGATGAAACATTGTCATAGAAGTTAGATGGATATATTAAGTGTACAGAACATATTTGACAAATTGTAATTATTGGTGATTCGAAAAGTAATGAAGATATCAATAAACAAATTGCAGTAATAGACACATAAAATCGTATCTTTCTTTTCAGATCAGAATTGAGTCCGTAAACGACAGTGCTAAGACACTAATTAAATAAAATAGCAATTAGAGAAGAAAGCTCAAGCTATATGCTGGCTTCTAGATACACAATCGATGACAGAAACGTAAAGAAACTAAAGAAGACCTCTCCACAAAAATCGTCCTTCTAGAAACACTATATTTTGCTGAAAAAATGTTCCACAAATGGTAAGCGTCTTAGCTCAGAAGCATTTGTATATTCTTAATGAATTGTTTCGGTGAAAGATATTTATGGTATGGTAGTCCGATTTAGTGGCAATCGAAATAACACCACTGGATTTCTTCCTCTAGGATATGTGAAATACATGTAAGGCAAAAATTGTGAATACTGATGAGCTGAAAGCCAGGATAATCATATCATAGCCACTGTTTGTGTGACAAACGCATTTATCGTCTTGATATTCTCCGTATTCCGAAAATAGCACATACAGAAGAGCACACAATAGAAAAAGAGCACAGATGCAGAACACCAAACTGTTTCACTGTTGCATTTGTTTCACTGTTACCAGTTTATTAATTTCAACATGAGTTTTTGATTTATTAATAAACCAAATAAATCAGATTCTTTATATATACACCGTAAATAAATTCACAATACGATGAATCTATTGAGATAAAGACTAGCTTATTGTATTAGAGGTGAATCAAGAACAGTTCTTCTACGATTGTAAAATAATAAAATAAATTAACGTATCACTATGTATATATATGAACATTTTATTTCACATTTTCTAACTTTCGTGTAAACTGCGAAAGAAAATCCAACATTTCTATTCAATTCAATACAATGGCACGCAATATACAAGCTTGACCTCTGAAATTAAACTTCCTACATACTTTCTATGGTACGGTCCCAACCCATTCCGCTTAATAATATAATTTCGCAGGAAGTGGCGCTTACCATTATCTTCGGACGAGCCTCTCGTGTATTTTACAGTTATGGATGAAAATTACTGCAACATAATAAGCCAATCAAACTAAGATGCATAATTTACTGTAAAGCATTAAAACAATGTTGATAAAACATTCCATACAGAAACAAATATCAGCCTGCGGTTGTTCAGTGTATTCTTCTAATAGATTGATGTTCCCCTTTCAAATTATTTTCGTAGCACGTGAATTTAATTTACAGTACTAGTCTAATTACAACGAATAAACAGTATACTTACTTTCATGTTTAGGACAGTCTGAGAGAAGAACACAAGTTTTCTCTGTTCTTGAAAGCGCATAGCCACCTTTACAGATGCAAGATGGCGCTGGTTCTCTTTTACATGAACTTCGAGGATCGTAATCGCACTTAACTTCGCATTTCCCAAAATAGGAAAACTCTTGATTTATTTTGCAATCTATTAAATTAGAGTAACATTATATTCAGAAAAGAAAAATACTCAATAACATCAATCAGCAAAATTGATATATAGGGTAAACCTACCTCACTTCGTGATATACCTTATTTCATGATACGAGACAAATTATTATTTATAGAGAAAGGTATGCATTATAGATAGAGTTACAGCGGTGCTCAAGAGAGGGTAGGAATACCGACAAGTGGTGAAAAGGTTTTCCAGTGGCAACTGTTACCGTGTGGACGTCACTCACGATATTAGTTGGTGCACAGGGTAGAAAGCGGTTCTCACTCAACTAACCTTCGAAGACCGAATATTTTGTGTATATGTACGGTGTTATTGTGTAGCTTTTGTTACAGATGTTTGCTCTACAAATACTCTGGTTGTCATTTTGTGTGAAATCTTGAGGAAGTAATGCAACTGTAAAACAAGAGACGCTAATCAAATTGCATCATATTCTTATAAATTTTGTGTCACAATAGCTCATGTTCGTTTTGAATTGCACTCTGTCTTCAACTTTTCCTTCATTAAAGCATTTTCCGTATATAATATCATATCTGGTTTCACTAGAACGGAAATATTTCCTCCGAATCCTCACACAGTATCCAGTGAAGCACTTACAACAGCCCGAAGACGTCTCGATTCCTCCCTGTACGCAACTAGGTCTGTATGCGCTAAGGATGGATAACTCGCTTAGACCAGTAGTTCTACATCACCGATGGATAGTCTTCTCTGTGTGCCGAATTTAATCCTGCCTGAAAAAACAATACTGTTTCTAGCAGAAAAGCTCGACTAGACATGAAGGCAACAGCTCCTCTTCCTGATCAGGCCGCAAGTCGGCGGCAAATGTCACTATAGTGCAACGTGATTCTCCAGCTAAAAAGAACAAGTGTCAGGTAAGCAAAATTATGAATTGAGCGCTAGTAGTAACGAGCGCTACGGTTCGGGAAAGAATTCTAGCCCCTGGATACAGTGCTGCTCCTGTTTACGGTGGTTTAATGAAAGGAGCCAGAGTTTTAATTAAGCTGACATAACTATTTTCATGTGCAATGACAAATGAGTGATACAGACGATGATAATTAATATAACGTGAGTACACTACCATATTACGAAATTATGTACACACCCTCACGGAATAAAGTATGCTACCACATAGGTAGTTCACACATATTGTGTGTTCTGTTTCTTTATATTCTTTCTTTGGTATTGTTTGCGCTTCTTTTACAACAGCATCGGCCTTCCTAATATAGAAATTACATCTATCCTGCATGCTTGGAAATGTGTATTTTTTCAGTCATCCTTCTTAATATCACGAAGCTACGTAGGTTTATCCTATATATATATATATATATATATATATATATATATATATATATATATATATATATATATATATATATATATATATATATATATGTGTGTGTGTGTGTGTGTGTTTGTATGTATATATTGGTTTCATTCTAAAGTGCTGCTTATAACTTGTAAAAAAGAGCTTTATTTTACACTTTTTAAGAAGGCAAATGTAACTGGCATTCAGGATATACAGTTAATGGGCATGAAAGGATATACAGTTAATGGGTATAAAACTAGAAATACCAAAATCTAGTTCATTACTTTTTAAATGTTGTGTTCCGTCACCTACTGTGTCACGAGTAACCACTCCGGTAAGGACAATGTTACGAGAGTGGAATAATTATAGAAAGGTGTTTTATTTATATCTTTCCAAATGGTAACAATAACTACTTTTTTGGTATTTGATACCGAAGCAGTTGCGGTTTCCCCGTAATGCACGTTGCATGTTCAAAAGTAAACGAATTAACTTACACATTAGCTACGCTTTTATTGATGTACTCTTTAAATTACACAGAGTACTAAAAACAAGGATGGAGTTTTTCGAAAAATCTGTTTCTCGATTTTCGGATATTTCATTTTTCGATTTTTCGTTTTTCGCTTTTTCGAAAAAAAATCGTTCTTTGTTTTTTCGAAAAGTTTTTCGTTTTTCGGAAATATTTTCGTTTTTCCTTTGAAAGATTTTTCGTTTTTCGAAAAAAAATCGTTTTTCGTTTTTCGGAAAAATTCGTTTTCCGTTTTTCGATGATTTTTCGTTACTCGAAAAGTTTTCGAATTCGTGGAGTGATAATATGGGAGGAAATGGAAGTACCACGGGAAAACACACGAACATGATGTCTGCCACGAACTTAATTGACCTGAGATCAAATGCACAAAAGGTACGCGTTCTCACTGAGCTACCATGCCCCCTTGGATTTGGATTTAAAGAAAGGGTAGTGTATAATGCCTACTATTGACGAAACTCATTCAATCACGACCAAAATTAGTATGGTTATGTATTTAGTACACACGTTAAATATTATGGTGTTTGGGCCTTTGGTTCCAGAGTTATTGCTAATAAAATTTGTGTTTTAATTTAATGTTATCAAGAAATTTCACTAAGACGCATGATCTTGATCATGACGAAAGTTGGTAGGATCGTAAATATTGGCAAGCTTAGTATGCATGGAAGCTCAGTATAAAATATTATGGTGTACAGACTTTTTGTTCCTGAGTTATTAGCTATCAATGTGTTAGGATGAAATGCAATAAATAGATGGTTCATCAAAATGTTTCGTAAGTAAATGTATTGTCTATGCTGGTGAAGATTAGAAGAAGAAGTGTAACAACACGCTGTGGTTATATTTTTTGGCTACAATGAGAAGATCTTGTTTGTGAAGTAATTGTCATAATTTATATATGTATTCGTTTATATTTCTATATGGTTTTTACTTATAAAATATAATAATTATAATGTAACAAGAATACGTAAGTTTTTATGTATATTATGCTGCGACTTTACATTATATTTCACATAAATATATATGGTAAATCAAGTAATGGTTGTTATGCCTAACACTTCATAAATGGAGCAAATATTCATTGGCACAATTCTATTTTTTGACTACCTAACAAATGGCGCAGTCATGGTAAAGAACTACGACTCTCAACTAATAGAAAATATGAGTGGGTAGGAGTAAAGTTTGGATTGACCAGTTGGAAATTAGTAACCAAAAACCTATAAGGCTAGAAGTGGTGATAAGGACGCAATCTGTGAATCCGATATAGAAACAACTTTTAGTAATATAAGAAGTATTTGTAGTTGATTTGATGGTATCCTGTGTGGATCCGTATCCTTAGTGGATTTGATGGTATCCTGTGTGGATTTCTATCCTTAGTGGATTTGATGGTATCCTGTGTGGATCCGTATCCTTAGTGGATTTGAAGGTATCCTGTGTGGATCCGTATCCTTAGTGGATTTCATGGTATCCTGTGTGGATCCGTATCCTTAGTGGATTTGATGGTATCCTGTGTGGATCCGTATCCTTAATGGATTTGATGGTATCCTGTGTGGATCCGTATCCTTAATGGATTTGATGGTATCCTGTGTGTATCCGTATCCTTAGTGGATTTTATGGTATCCTGTGTGGATTCTAGAGAAGTATACTTAGCGGATTTGATGGTATCCTGTGTGGACCCTAGAGTAGTTCCTTAGTGGATTTTAAGGTATATGCGGATCATAAGCAGTATTCTGTGTGACTGGTTATATAATCCTGCGTAGATTGGCAATAAGTCCCTTGTGTTATTAATGGTTTAATGGATGAGTCTGGTAGAAAAATCCGTCGACCTTGAAGTCTTTTATAGGTCATAACGAAGTCTCAATCATTTAGAAGGGAGGAGAGTGTTAGGATGAAATGCAATAAATAGATGGTTCATCAAAATGTTTCGTAAGTAAATGTATTGTCTATGCTGGTGAAGATTAGAAGAAGAAGTGTAACAACACACTGTGGTTATATTTTTGGCTACAATGGGAAGATCTTGTTTGTGAAGTAATTGTCATAATTTATATATGTATTCGTTTATATTTCTATATGGTTTTTACTTATAAAATATAATAATTATAATGTAACAAGAATACGTAAGTTTTTATGTATATTATGCTGCGACTTTACATTATATTTTACATAAATATATATGGTAAATCAAGTAATGGTTGTTATGCCTAACACTTTATAAATGAAGCAAATCTTCATTGGCACAGTTCATTATTAAATAAACCTAACACAATGTTAGGTTTGGAATCAGTGAGATCAAGAAATTTCATTAAACCGCAAAAGATGGAACTCATTCAACTTTTACCAAACTTGGCAAGGTGGTAGATCTTGACGAGCTTAGTAACTATAAAGGTGACCAAGAAAGATCTGTCCCTTTTCACCCAACACCTTCAAACATCGATATATAACCTAAGACATACCTGGAAGATCAAAAGTAGTCTCCATCAGCATCGACGACCGTCTGCCAACGTTTTGGAAAGCCATGCATTCCATCGCGGTAGAACTTGGTGGGCCGTGAAGCGAAGAAGGTGTCAAGTGCATTTTGCACCTCTATTAGGGATTTGTACTAGCGTCTTCTAAGCTGATTGTCCAAGGAATGAAACAGGTGATAATCAGACGGTGCAATGTCCGGGGAGTATGGCGGATGAAATAATGTTTCCCATCCAAAGTGTAGAATGGTATCCCGGGTATCCTAGCCACGTGGGGCTTAGTGTTGTTCCGTAACAGGAGGACACCTTTGCGATTCAGAAGTGCTGATTCTAGAGTCTTGAAATTTTTCTTGAACACAGCTCAACTGCTGACAGTACACAGTTGCATTGCTGCTCTGAGTAGCTGGTAGCAGTATTTTCTTTTCTCAAAATACTGTCCAGAAAATTTGGACTTGAACTTAGTAAAGTCACGAAATTTCATTAAAACGCGTTAAACTCTTCCGATATTGGCTAAAGTTGATATGGTCATAGACTTTAACGAGTCTGGTACGCGTGCGAGCTCAGCACGAAATATTGTGATACACAGACCTTTCGTTCTCAGTTCTTGAGGGATATAAATTAGAAATAATAATTCACAAAGGTAAACAGTGTAAAATTTATATTTTACAGAATATTAAAAAATAATTATTTACTAATAGTGATTATTAATGTGTTATCGTCAATATGTCATTACTGATGTATCGCCGGACCAAATTGAAAATCGAAAAAATGGAGCAAAATATACTGCATTCAGTTATATTTGGTTGGATTACATTAAGTTACGTTAGATTATGTTATTAGGTGTGCAGTTTTACTATACGGGTCTATAGTATAAGTAGTAGTAGGAGTAGGAGTAGCAGTAGTAGGAGGAGGAGGAGTAGGGGTAGTACTAGTAGTAGTAGTAGTAGTAGTAGGAACGAGTTAGAAGCCCGCATGGGTTGGTTGGGTTCTATTCTCGACATGAAATGGGCAAATTAAAGATTTGACCAAATTTTTCTGTACATTTTACAATCTATGGATCCGTATAGTAAAACAAGTGTACCTCTCCGCGAAATAGTCCATCCGCCTCCACATACAGTGCCGCTTACAACATCAAAAATTACCAGCAAATACAATCACTTTCTGAGCTTTTACTGTTCCCCTTACCTGACTTTCAATCACTATTCCTCATAAACTTAAATAAATTCTCCAATTGACCCGGTAAATTTTCTAAAATTGGTCCGGCGATACAGCAGTTGACCCGACAATATATTTTATACTGTAAAAAAGACCTGTATATCTGATCGTGATAGTATCAGACAACTCTGTAATAAATTGACTTTTAACAATTGATTTTAACAAAACATGAAACATGAAGTGATTATATGTACTGATATTGCTTCTAAAGACTTCTCACTAAGATCCCCCATTCATTTCTCTTATTTTCTATAACTAATTAAGTCAGTATCAAAAACAATTTGACTTCTTTCAAAAATAGGCAATTTAATACTAACAAAATAGTATTGAATGGTTTATTTGTTCTAAAGATATTTTATATACGGTAGGACAAAGAACTAAGTATCTGACTATAATAATCTCATCAAACGAGAATTCAAATTTTAACAGGTGAGTCTTCGTTTTCGTATTAGTTTTTACTGCTACTAACTTCAGTTGCAGAATACTACTAAGATGAAATATATTTTATTTGGTTGTTTGTTGAAGTTCAGCGTCCCTTTTCAGTTTCGAGCGAGACTATACAAGACGTGGACCTACATTTTAAAGTGGAATCCGAACCACCATAACACGTTCAATGTTTTCCCACTCGGGACCCTGTGCATCAAAGGAATACGGGCTAGCCACTAGACCAGTGGGCAGGGCTTGAAATGTTTTCTTGCAATTATGAAATTATATATTTAAAAGAAACGTTTGTCGCTTCCTAGTACCTCTCTTGTTCTATGAGAAAAAAATACTGTAACCAGAGATATAGTAAGTATTTATCACTTTCGGTTGCATTAAACTTAGAGATGGAAACTACCATTGTGGCACAGAATCCATATCAAAAACTACACTCATCGGTAGCGGACGGAAGAGTGTAGTTCAGCTGCTAGTTTGAATATTGTGCATCGGAGAGTCATTTTCTGAACATATAAATAAACCTTATTAAAAAAGTCATGTACAAGTTAGATCTCTTGTATTCACTCTGAAATCAGTGAACTATATGCATTTTCAAGCTATCAACAACCACGAGTGAACTATATAGTTCTTCACGGTTTGTGATAAATTAACATTTTTGGAAACAGTGGTAGATAACATCACATACGCAGGTGATGTAAAAATGTGGTAATCTACCTCTTTAGTGGCATCTGACGTGTTGCATTCTTTTAAAGTTTTATTCGTAGTTTTTGACAGCTCGTAAATGGAATTACTGTAGTTCACATTGGCTTCACTAATCCGGGATGTACTTGAACCTGAACCCACAAAGTGCGAATGGTGTATTAGAAATCCTGAAAGCTTGGGAGGTCTCATACATTCCACTTGGGGGAAGAACATTACTCATTATTATTAAAATATTTAAGCGCGTCCATAAAGTTCGATGCAACCCCGGTCAAAATATCATCACAATCAGATCATAGGGTCCCAGACGGGGTCCAACTCAAAATGCTGAAATGGGAAAGGGGTTTGGAAGAGACTATTCGTGTTTTTGTCTTTACATCTACCCCTCCGTTTCAGATTTATACAAGTGACAACAGACTTTGCAATGGAGATTGTGTTGATATTTTGACTTACAGCTATTTTGCACAGCCTTATGGTAGAGGGTCGAGACTTGATTTATCTTCTTTCATTTAACACCAACTTTCATGTGATATCCAAGTTGAACCCCCTTTCGATTTAAAAAGTTTGAGCTGGACCCCGTCTGAGACCCTGCAGCGGACCATGGGACAATTTATTTTACTTTGATACATTATACTTTTGAAATTATGAAAGACATGCTTTTCCGTTTTCATATCTGGCTCACGGCTCACCGTTTCAGATCTTTCGGGGTTGCAACGGACTTTATGGACACATTTCAAGATTTTAATAACAATGAGTAAAGTGCTGCTACCAAGTGGAATGTATAAGTCCTCCCTAATTCTGGTAAACAGTTTTGATCTTACTTTGACCCAAGCTTTCAGGAAATATATACATCACCCCCACCTTGTGAGTTCATGTTCAAGAACACCGTTAGTAGGATGTTTCGTAGGAGACTAACTTCTTTCACAATGAAAACGCATCATTACTAACTTCTTCATTGAGTTCATTGGAGTTGAGAATAAAGAAGGGTGTACTCAAAAGTTCAAGGAAGACTGGCTCCGATGTCCTCTCTGTAGCAGATCTGTACTTTCTGCCCAATAATGAAAACGTCCAAATATACGTATAGAAGCATGACTTTTACTGTTCCGTCTGACCGTTCAAATAGCAACAAGACGTGCACTACAGTTCTGTTGTATATACATATTAAAACGCTTGTATAAGACTCTTTGAGAAATGTCTTTGTTTCCTGTAGTAATTCAAAGAGGGATATGGAAGCTGGAAGGTATTGAGCAATATCACAAATCATAAGATTGAAAGCATACAACGATATGGTATATTTGTAACATTTGCATATTTGTAACACTTCCATTTTCTTGTAATCTTAATTATTGCGGGCAAAAGGTTTTGCTTAAAAGCGCACAGACTGTGATTATGAAGATAAAGAGTTATATATTAAAAAAATAATATCTGATATTTAACCGACATTATTGTAATACGAGACTCGTCTTTTCTCGGGGTTGCTATGACAACCACTAGTTGATTGATTGGGATATTAAGAGAGAATATAAATAATGAAGATTGACGTTGTGCGTTAACCATTCATTGAGGAGGACGCACCGGCCCGCCGACAGCCCGACAGCCCGTCAGTCCGACGCTGTATGTATCATCCTTATGAGAAGGCCAAAAACATTGTGGTATATACAATCTGTTGTATAAAGTGCTAACAGATTACCTGTTCTTCGCACGGAGAGAATACGTTTCATTTTAGGTATAAATTGCAATGGGGATGAATTTAGATCTAAATGTCATCAGAAGTGTAACTGTGGGTCTAAGCGATCCCCAAACTGCGGATTCGGCACTAATGTTGGCCATTTTCGATCATATATATATATACCGAATCCCCCAAGTTGTGTTACTGAATATATCTCAAGTGTCACTGTTCATCTCAGCTACCCCGAAAACTGTGGCTTCGACAATAATATTGGCCATTTCAGATCATTATTATACATATCTCCCCGTTCCCCAAGTTGCGGGGTGAATTTGGTTTTAAACGGGACAAGAAGTGTCACTGTTCATCTAAGTGACACTTAAAACTATGAATTACACACTAATATCGGAAATTTTCTATCATTTTAAATATATCCCCCTCCCCTTCTCCATGTTGCGGGGAACGACATCGGAAGTGTCACCGTTCATCTCAGCGACTCGAAAACTATATATTCAATAATAATATGGGTCAATTTTGATCAGTTTTATGTATTTCCCTCTTCCCCTCCCCAAATTGCATGGGTGCATGTGGATGCAAACAGGATTGGAATTTCACTCTTCATATCAGCGACCAGACAAAAACATGAATTCAACATTGATATTGGTCATTTTCGATAATTTTTATATATATATCTCATCCCTCCCCCCGCCAAGTTGCGATGTTATGTTTGGATTTAATCAGCATCAGAAGTGTCACTGTTTATTCCAGTGACACCAAACACTTTAGATTCGTTACTAATGTCGATCATTTTCGATCATTTATAAAAGTTCCTCCCTGTAGTTCCTCCTTAAGTTGCACCGTCAAAGTGATATGGCAAAAACATCCCAGATCTGAATCTGACATATGATAAAAATTTCATCGAGATCGGTCGGGTGGTTGAATCTGTGATGAAGTCAGAAAGACATCACAGGCCTAGAACCTAATATATGCTGAAAACTTGATCGAGATCAATTGGTTCGTTCAAGAGTTCAGTATTATTTGTTTTTATGTATCTGTTCACCGATCCACCCCTGTTATTTGTCGGAGGAGGATCTAAAGAAATGTGTTACACAAGATTTGTCTGTCCTTCCACCTCTTTTCCACTTGCCATGTCATACCCAAGTAGTCAAGAGGAGCGTTAAAACTATTATCAAAGCTTCTTGTCAAGTGTGTGGTGTCTTAGCTAGACATGGATTTATCATAGCAAGACCTTTGGATTTCTCACATTCGAAACAAAATATGAATACAAACTAACGAATTAATGAGATAATTTCCAAAGGTATGGTAGATAGGATGGGGGGATAGGCGGAATTTTACATGCAGCCACCTTCTCGTGGTGAGTTCTGGGGACCACCAAAGAGTTACATATCAAAATTAATTTCAATGCAAAATTGTTACATTTACTTAATGTATCTTAATATTATGCTCAATGTGTTTTTAGGTAACACTGTGAAACTACATTTTAAGACTTATAGGAAGTAACGAAGATAAGGGGAAAATATTTTTAAAAATCATACTAGTCACGCACAAGGATTGGCATCTAAAATCAATTCAACGTAAGAACCACACCTGTCCTTGAGCCTGAAGAGGTGTGTGGTTTCATCTCCAAGAAGTAAAAGACACCTAAATTTTTAGATAGCCAATACTGTAAGCTTAGAGATTTCGTACGATACTTTCCAGAAAGCGGTGGCCTTCAGAGGGTAACGGCCCCCCAATTTAGAATCTTAAAGACTTCTTTACTTAGCTCAGTAGTCTTTTGAAATACATGCATCTCTATCCGATTTTGTCACAGACCTATGAGTTATACCTCTTATTATTTGGAATTATATATACTTTACACTGGTGTAACACACTTATCTATAGTACCAAGTGAAGTGAAGTAATGAAAGAAAATTCTCTAAAAATTCCCTTTTCACAATTTTTGTTTGCTTATCAAGTGGCAATACTGCAGAAGGAATAAAAGACTTTTATATGTAGTATGATACTTTCCTGTAAGAGGTAGCTTTGAGCGGATAAAACCCCTCTTTGTAAATTCTGAAAGAAAATGATAACCAAGTCCCGTGATCTTTCGAAATTCCTATAACTCTGTTCGTTATTATCACAGAAGTAAACATTGTATCTCTTTGCATTTTGAATTATGTAGGTTTTTAGATGATTAACACACTTGTCGATAATACTGACGAAAAGGAAGTGATTACGCAAAATGTAAGAAAAAATCCCTAAAATTCCCTTTTTACAAATTTCTTTGCTTATTACGTAGCAACACTGCATGACGAGTACAAGACCTCTATATTTCAGAGTAGCCAATATTGTAAGCTTTCAGATATGGTATGTTACTTCGCTGTCGGCGGTAGTTGTCAGAGACTAAAACCCCGTTTTTAGATTCTTTAGTCCTTGAAAGTACAAAATTTAGTAACGAAATCGATAAAAGTTGATGTAAAAAAAAAAAAACACTATGGTAAGTGTTTTGATCCTGGCTGTATATGATTGAGTAACTCATCATAAAATATCAGGAAGTTCTAAAGTTTCTGTAGAGAAAGGGAAGTGGCCGCAGAAGGGGGATTCAATTTTCACTTTAAGTTGTTTTTTTTTTTTTTTTTTGGAAAGACCATCTTGAGAATTCCTTGGTTTGAAGTGACCTGAATGGGACAAGAGAATAAGACTATAAGCTTTATAAATACTTCGAACAAAAATATTTTAACTTTGAAGATGTTTTGACTGTAAAATATCACGGGGGTATATAAGGTAATGAGAAGTTCGTAAGTTATCATAGAAAAATTTACAGCATCATTACAAATATTGTACACATATCAAGATGTAAATAGCATTTTATTTGCATACGTGCTTTTGAGGATCTGCAATAAATTATCAACAAACTTTGCTTGGAACTTTCAGTTGTGTACTTCGTTCATATGATAATAGATATGTACAGAGCATGTTGGATAATGGAGCCACAGGCGTAAAACCATACTAAAAGAAACCCTCGGAAAAGTATAGGGTTCATGTCTTCATTTCACTACGAGTAACAATGGAAAGCTTCTCATGCTCCCAGATACCTTGTCAAGAGAAGAGTTTGTCAGAAGAAAACTAAACTACAAGAATTTCAGACATTAGAGCAGCATATGATATCTATTGCCAATCAACTGACAATGAGAAGAGATATTCAGAATTTTCAAGTACAACATATACTATGAAACATGTGGCCTCCAACTCCAAATCATTTGAGAGAATATGAAGGCAATAATGAAATACTACTACAATCTGTAACATTATTTTTTAAATCTATTCTTCCAGGCGACAAGTCAAAATCAACAAGGGACAGAGCTTCACATTTAATATGATCATTTGGACAAGATTGTTTTTGCTGTTACTGAAGGAAGTCAAAACCTCAAAATTCATTCTTTTACTTTTTACGCTTAAGATATTGAACAGTAGGATTGTCGAACTGACAGAGATCTTAAACCGATGTGGTCACGGCTTGTCCTGCTATAAAATAGTGGAAATATAAACTCCCATCGCCGTCCAGAAAATGTCTGAAGTGAAAGATGATCATGAAGCATTACCCGTAAATATTGTGTCTGAGAAATTTACTCAACTTGCTTGACTGTTACAATCTCTGCGTTTCTTAAGGACAGCCATTACACTTTTTTGAAAAACGTTTTTTCTTTATTTTGGTTGTTAAGAGCAATTCAAAATATATTAAATTTGTACAGAAACATATCATATAAATGCTTATTCTCTACTACATTTACTATCTACCTCTCTCTCAAGTGTATAACATTTGTTGTTATGGATTCTTATCAGTTTGCATGGTAGCAACACTGCGACGATTGCTTTTTTCTCGTTAACAGAAGGTAAAAATCACAGAGGATGGCGTATATTTTGTCACTAATTTGTAGTAGTATAGTATATTTTGCTCCGTAAATTAATATATTTTTCGTCTCACCAAACAAATGGGTTATATGAAACAATGTTTAAAAATAGTTCCTCTCTTTAACCAATTACAAATAAGCAGTTACGTCAAACACGGAACTATTTTATAACTCCAGCCAATTACATTTCATTGTAGTACCTCATTTGTTTATCCCAGGTGTGTTTCTTAGGTTGAATGCAGAATAGTAAGATATTATTTGATAGTTCTTTTTAATTGTCAGTGTATTCGGTGAATTTTGAGATTTACCGTATAAACTCCAAAATTTTAAGGCCCCTGAAAGTAATAAGATAAAGCATGAAGTTAATTTTAAAGCCAAATGAAGATGCAAATTATTTTAAAAATCATGACTGGTGTAGTCAATGCAGTCATTATGCCACTTTTGTCCCCTAGTTCGATTTCATAGGGCAGTTTTAAAAAATCAATATTTTCAGGAATTCAAATTTTCATAAAAATTGCAAAATTTGTAGGCCATTGAAGATGAAGTGCAACAATTATGAAAAAAGTCACAAATGTTATACTAGTCAATACACAACTTTTGACACCTAGTGCTATTTAATTGGACAACTTTGATTTTTTTCGATCCACTCTAATATAGGGGTAACCAGAGCAATAGTGAACGCTGGGGCTACAGTGAAAATGCTATTGACGAAGAAGTGGCAACGTGGGTAAACAAACGAATGTTGAAAATTAGTTCGGTATGACACATCTAGGAACGGAAGAGGAGGGGAGCCGTTTGTGTGCAGTGTGAAGAGCAGCAGAGTAGAAAGTTTGATAGAAAAGGAAAGAAGTAAAAGATTCGTAGTAAGTGTCAAAGTTTATAAAGTAGTTTCAGCTGAAGGTGCAGGATTGGAAATATTTCCTGGAAAAACTGTATAAGTTCGTATTTCTTATCAGTGGTACGCAAAATAAAAAAGTGCTCTGGCGGGAGATGTCAGGGAATTATTGTAAGATACCTGAAGCGGGGCAAGAGTGTACGGGACAAGTGTGTACTTTCACATTAGCCGCTTGTTTTAAAGTTTGGTAAAGAAAATATACAAGCCAACACGCAACATTGAGTAAAAAGACATTTGCAGAGGTAAGACAGAAGTTGGCGGCTATAGACTACTAACAAAACGTTTGCATTACCGTTTAGAATTTCGTAGCCCGAGTTGTTGAGCATATGTCATGTCGCACGGAAACAAGAAAGAAGCTAGAAATTTGTATGAAAGTCATCCACACAACTCAGTTTAAATTTGTTTTCAGATACACCAAACGGTGAAATGAGGATTTCCTGTATCATATGCGAGTGGTCTCACGAATAATGTTCCAATCTTAATCAAAGGAAGTATGTGTACGTTCGTGACCACTGTGTGCACCGCAAATAACATTCTTGTGCTTCGTGATGAATGTTGAGCCTATTTCTCTTTCCTTCATATTTTGTAATTATAACATGTATGATATACAGTACGGTAACATTTGTTGGCAGTTCCATTTGACACTTGTCGTTTGGTATTTTATAACTTCCTTAGTTCCATGTAACCAGTACATATATATCTATGATTCAATGTATTTTTTGGTGTTTATGCCTACGTTCATAATTTTTCATTCTACTGTACATCGTTGCCCCAACCATTTTTTACTCTTACCCCCCCCATATGGGGAAAGAGTGCTAATTTTTTCCTTCGTTTAAACTATGTTATTCCTTTGTATCCTCTGCTTAATTTACCGCAATTAAGCTGTGTATGTTATTAGAGATAACAAAAGTTCACATAGAAGACATATTGCGTTTTTCTCTGTCACCATTCGACCGCAATTTTTTTTTAATTTACAAAAAAGTGTTCACTCTTGCCATGGCTACCCATATATCAAGACAATAAAAGTAATCAATTATTGTTGGCAATGTACAGTGCAGCTACTCTTTCTTTACGCCTTGAAGATGACTATTCGAGAATGTTCAAAAAGCTATAAATAGGAATTTGCCATGAAGTATCTCATTTTATTTACGTCGATACGATTTATTGATTAACTTGTGTATGATCTTTGGACAGAGTAACTGATAAATAAAATGTAGAGTTTAAAAGATAACTCTTATTTTGTCTTCATCTCATAAACAATATTATACACTGTTCTTTAACTAGTATCGTAGCAAAATCTTGAAAAGGATAAACTTCAGTACCAGTTTCACGTTAACATGAAGAACTATTATCCTACTCCAACCTTCCTCGAAAACTAAAAATAGAAATTCAAAATAGAAATAGCCATGCCATTTTGTTCTGGTACATTCATTGGTACATTTCGTCTTTGAATATCTGTTTGTTTCGTTTAAACGTTAACGTTGACACTATTGTAGAAGACTCAGTAGGTTTCATGAATAGAATGTCTTCCATTTTTTGTGTGTGCCAAACAGATAGTAGTCCATCTTATCATTATCCAGAAAATATAGTTTCTTTTTAGAAAACGCTCTTAAGTAGAGGAAGTCAGTTTAATATGAGCACTCCGAAAATATGAGCAGCAAGAAGCTTATACTCACACAGCACATTTATACCTTGCGCAAGTGGAAAACAATGAAGTTCGTAGCATTATTTCGAGTTTCATGAATTTGCAGAGAGTAGCCCAAATTCGTTCGCCGCAGTTGTTGTGAAATAAAAGACAAATTTACATGCACATAGAGTAAAAAATGTAACTTTTTGGAGCTATAGTTGAATCAATGTAATGGATAATAAGCTAAAACTTGGTATCTATGCGTTCTATAGAATTTGTAACTGGATTTATAGTCAATTCTGTCTAGGAATACAACACTAGTCTTTTGTTCACTTCTTTTCTATAAACGGAGTTGCAAACTACAACACGTTAAAATATCATTAACAGTCGGTGTATAAGCTTTTGAATTCAGTTTAATACTGGCACACATGTTTTCTTGAAAGTAATGAGATAAATGGACGTGAGGAGTTTTTGCAGATGTTAACTAAAGTTGACATTCTGTAATAACATAATTTGTAATAACATGGATGGTTTAAATTCTACAATCTTTAAGTTCATAATCAGCTTGGATACTTTTCGTCCATTTCCTGCCTATCACCCCAGGCCTGCGTGGGAGGGGTGTTGTCACAGTCCACGTTTGCGGAGAATGTGAGCAAGCACAGAAAAATAAATAAATCTAAAGCTCTAGTGGATAATAATAGTTCCATTGAAGAAAACGCCAGAAATTCTACGCCAAGAAAGGGATAGGCTTATCCACACTGTGGGAGGAGAATGATAGTATTTCCATATTTATGAAGGAAAGTTTAGTGGACTCCACAGGAGAAGAATGGATCATGTGTGATATGTGCATGATTGGTATCATGTTTTTTGTGTGAAAATTCTTTACCCTGTGTTCTTTGTTTGTGATCATTGTAACTGATTTAACGCCTAGTTATTTACGTCACACCGATAGACAGGACTCTTGAAATGAACTGTTTTACGTATGTGTGCAACTGTATTTTGCCCGTTATTGTAATCATTTACCTTTCATTACTTCCTTTGTATGTTTTTGGCATCAGCGTTGTATTTCATGTGAAAATATTAAAAACGAAATGCTGCTCGTATTTGCCCTATGAAGTGCTCATGCACTACGAAAATATGAGCACTGTGCACCTACCGTACTAACCTGTTTATTACTCACGAACAAAAGTATGTAAAACCTTGTATTTCTTAGGGTTTGTAGACGAAAGATCAGGCTTTCTTTTGGTGAGAATGTTTACTTTCTGTAATACATAATGTTTTAGATATACTAGTATTTTCATTAAGTACGCTCATACTCAACTGACTTCCCTATCATTAACTTATCTCGTCAATCAGTTTATAGAAATCAAACCATATTTCTGCAATACAGTTCAGAAACTATAATAATTGTAGAAAACTAGAACTCATTCGTTTCTAAGTGGTTAGCGTAAGCGCCTTTAACGTGGGAGACCGGAGTTAGATTTCTTGCGGCAGTTCACGTGGTTCGGATTCCATGTTAATCAGTAGGTACTATTCATATAACTTCGCTGTTAAATTCAAAATCAAGTCATCTCAATAGGAGAAAAATACACTGTGAAGCACCAAATTTCTTATCTTTACAGAAAATGGTACTCACAAATGAGATACTTTATAGCTATATAGAAGATTGACTTTGTAGATTTTTTTTACAAGTTTCGCTTTAGAAGTTACCCTCAAACATGTTATTTCGTTAAGCTAGATATAATTTGGAAACTGACATATATCTTATCTTTGGGTAGAACTTTAGACAAATAGAATTAATGTTTAAATGTTAATCATAATTTTCGGTTATTTCCCATTAATTTTAACTATTAATTGTCGCCTTGCTTCTGCCAGAATGAACAACTTGATAGGGGTACATTACTATGAGTCTCACATTAATAGATGGGTTTTGAACAACATGCATTTTTAACTCAAAATAATAAAATAAATACATAAATAACAATAAAAAATCTCGATTTTGTCGAAAAAGACGTATGGGATTTATCACTTACATATATAATTGTGTTAAATTAGTACGCATACCGTTAGCTTCGATATTATTTTTTCGTTAAACGAAAATAATATTTGTAATTAAAGTTTAATCATAGTGTTAATACATTATGTAAATTTTTTAATAATTAAATTAATTATATGAATAAGCAATTGAACTATTACAAACCTCTTTTGGGGCATTCATACACAGAAATGCATGGCCCAAATTCATGCTTTCTAATATGCCCTTCTTTGCATACACACCCATTCATACAAATGAGTGGACATGGTTTTAAAACTGGACCATTACATGTTTGTGGGCAACCTGCTCCGCAAGTATTGTATTCTTCGTTTTGTGGACATTCTGCAAAAATTAGAAGTCAAAGAAATATTAAATGAAAATTGTTTGTTAAAATTAAACCTGGAGTAATTAGTTATTTCTTGTACATGTCTGGTAAATAACTCTTCTAAATGAATATATCATTAAAATAAACAAGCTTATAGTTTATAAGCTAGTACCAATTATTCAGATTGAACTAAATTAATGGACTTAATATGGAATTGAATAATTTTGGAAAGTAGAATCATTGTTTTTCCTGTCCTGTTTGAAGATTGCACAGGGCAGAAATTGATTCTGTATTTATTTACTATTGTCAGCCAATATAATACCATGGAAGAGGGGGGTGAGCGGGCGATGGTCCTGGGCGCTGAAGTAAGAAGGCGCAAAACTCGGGAGAAAAAAGAAAAGATGAAAATAAAATGAAAGAAAAAGTGTTAAAAATTGCTCAAAATCAGGGAGAAGCAGAGTTTATTTTATACATTTTTACACTTCGCGACAACGATGGTGCTGCTACGCGGCTGGTCTGTGGATCTCACTCATATGTGCCTTTGGCTGGGAGCCGTCATATACTCTCGCCTCTGGCGCTTATTTTCCACGGCATGGTACTGTTGCCAGCAGTTCACGTTTTAAAGAAATATGTTCTACTTAAACTTCGTGGCTTCATGGAAGTACTTTAACATTATACTCTCTGACAGTATTACAGAGGACATTCTCCTTTTACTTCATGTCTCCATGAAACAACTTAAATTTACACTCTGTGATAGCGATGTGCACCTTCTGATGAACTCATTTGGACAAGGGAGTGAGTCGTTGAAAGATCCTCAGAAGAGCAGATGCAGCAACGAAAAGCAAGGATCGTAGCATGCAATTGTGAATCTCGGTGCAATAGTGCACTAACCTAGAATAATTTCAAAGTGAGAAAGAGACAGAACTTAAATTTTTAAATTATTTTATTGAGCTTATATTTGCCAGTTATTACAACAAAACTGTTGCACTATTAGCTGCACTCGTATTAAATTCGTATTAGAAGTTGATTTATTTTGCAATATTTCCCTTCTATGTGTTGTGTTGGTTAGAAACTTATAGCACCCAGGTCTAAAATTCTAATGAAGAATGTACGATTTCAATGATGAGTGAACAGTAGAGTAAGGGGAGAAACATACTTGCTCTGGCAACAGTGGAATCCATATTACACTCTTTAGTAAATTTGAACATTACTTACAGTGAATTTAATGATTGTTTAGATGTTGTAAGACAAACAGTTGCTGAGAAATTACAAATAAGGGGATAATAAGATACTAATAAAAACCAACATCGATTGGTCAATCATTTTCAATCAAACATCAATTGGTGTTAGTTTGAGCATTATGATGTTCACAAAATATTTAATGATGAAAATGGCAAAGTAATTAAGTGAACTGGTGAAAGAGATGATACTTAAAAACCAAATTGAAGTACGTATTGGATATATGTTAAGAAATCTGCTATCATTTTTTTTTTTTTTCGAATACGAGTTGTGTACTTACAGTGTAGAAATATGACAATCCTACGTACATTTGCAATGTAAACAAAAAGATAATCTGCTTAATAATGGTATTTTAGTTTAGGTTCTTGGTAACGTATTTAAGCAATGTCGAGATTGTGGAAGATGTAGTGAAGAATTAGGAAAGGCTTCGAACCATGAACGGAACTTGAATTCAGGTAGTTGAAACTTGCAAAACTATCATGCAAGATCCTCACTGTATAGGCCGTTCCTTATCACTTTATCTCACCTACAATAGAGATAGATTACAGGTCATTATAACGGCCCCAGCTTGCTTCAAATTTCATACATATTGTCCGCAAAATAATTCAATAGCATTTACACGCTGAGTTCGAAATCATAACAGTCGAAGTAGTAGGAAGACAGATGTAAAAATAAGCACATAAATAAACAAAATAAAATTTTTACTTTGTAATGTTTCGACAGAGACTTAACATGCTTACACCCCTATGATTATTAAACTATGTAAGAGTAGGAATACCGTTAACCATTAGCTCATCCATTCATTTTAAGTTTACATATGAAATACATCTCACTTATATGTTAAAAACATATGAGTTACTGTAATTAATCAGCAAACGTCTGATAATAGTATCATTATTCACCTCGAAACAAGCCTTAATTGAAGGGGATTTCCTTCCTAAAATATGAAGTGGGAGAATTCCCACCACAATCTCAAACTCTGTTTACACATTTACGCACATTAATGCAAGCTTACAAAATACATGGAAGCTCATGAGGAAGCAAATTTTGACTGGGTTGTAAAAAAGAAGAACCCTGCAATCTAACGTTTTGTAAAAAAGAAAACAGAAAAAAAACTCTTTTGTTTATATACACGAAACTCTAGCAGAGAATATTAAACAAAAACTCATTTTCAGAAATTTTCTGCAATGTTCTCTTCAAGAAATGTAATGAGAAGAATTAATTAATTAAATAAATAAACAAACTTTATTGCACTGTCAATAGCCTAAAATATATCAATGTAGAACTGCAGTTTTTTTTTGTTTTTTTGCTCAACGCTGAGACCCAAGGCAAATATAATGTAGGCTCAGATGTACACAGTCTTAATCCTTTGTTTCTTTGTATCTAAAATATTATACGTAATGATGTAGTATCCCTACGTTTGCATGTACGTAATTTACTTATCGTTTTGTTGTGCAAGTCATAAAATGACCAATGAAAATGATTTATTGCAATACACGAACAGCAAACATTGCTCAAGATCTTTATACAAGCATGGAGGTGAAACGGATGAAAGCGTAGAAATATGGAAACAAAACTATTGAAACTGCAATGTCAAAGTAAAGATTGGTAATATATAAATAAATAAACTGAAAATAAAGCGTGGAAAAAATTTAGTTCTCCTTGCTATTGCGTGTAAAGCAAAAGAAAAGTCGTATATCAGATACCAAACATATATATAAACATTTACTAACATTCTATTATGTAACTGACTGTCCCTAACACTTCAAACAGACGCCCAATGAAGGAATAGTGCAGTAAGACTACACGCTGAAGTAGATATTCTAATTTGAGGAACTGTGATCTTGTACTTGGAAAATATTATTTTGCGGCCGCCTTTGAGGTGTCTATACTTGAATCATCACCGCCGATGATATTATTTTCTGTTAAACTAGAACAAATTGCCAACACAATTCAAATGAAACGACTCAAATAATGTAAATCAAGTGTAAGCTTCATACAAAATATATTAGAAGGAAAAAATGTTGATAAAATAATATAGATCATGGAGGAGCTAACAGAAGAAAACTATACAATAATTATAACAAAAGGAATATAGCCTAAATAAAAAAAAATAATGATCATTATGATAATAAAAAATACATTGAAATTCTAAACAGAAAAAGCTCAGAGAGAGTTAACTACGTATTTCAATATCACAAAAACGTGAAATTTTAGATTAAATTATTATAAACAAGGTAAATCCTCAAATTATAAAAGTATAGAAAACATCTTTCTTAGTGCACTTTATAATTTCGAAATTTACTTTTATATAACTTTGTTTCTTTCTTTTTCTTGTTTTTG